>NC_041356.1:7532933-7835433 GCF_900634415.1 Cottoperca gobio | reverse complement strand
GCGAATATCGCTTCCCAGTTGCTGAAGGTGTCACGGGACAAGCCGGACCTTCCCAACGCCCAGAGATACCAGCGAACCGCCAAGAAGTCCTTCTTTGTGCTCTTTCTGTTCACCGTCTGCTTCGGGCCCTACCACGCCTTTCGCCCAGTCTACATCCTCTCGCAGCTGAGCGAAACATTATCTTGTGACTACTTGCAACTGGTGGACCGCACTAATGAGGTGATGCTGTTATTATCTGCCTTCAATAGCTGTTTGGATCCTGTCATGTACTTTCTGTTATCTGGCACAGTGCGCAAAACCGCTCTCCGGGCACTTGGAAACCGACTTGGCAACCGGCTTGTTTTCCTAAACGAGGCGACGTCAAACAGCTCGACAGAGTTAAGGCGAGCATCCGTGCCTATGTCTTATCCTAACTCTGAACTTAACACCCCCTCGGTCACCCCCAGGACAAGTATCTGCGTCATGAACTCCACCCTCCGCCGCACAGGATTGACCTTGATTCCACCTACTGGCCAACAGTGATCAGTTGGTCCGACTGCATATAATGTAAACCTGAACACACGAGAAATAAGTATTGGAGAATGTTTTTTTAACACGGAGTGGAGTGGTTGGCTTATTCCCTGTAAAACTGAGCAAAGTATTTCTACACATACCTACTTATTTTGTATTTGGCTTGTGAACACCTGTGCTGCGTGAGAATCATTGTTTAACCTCGAGTTTAATGCCCCAGTGAAAGACGGAGCTGCACTTCAGTGACTGACAGAAGTGTTTCTAAGAATACATGCTGGATCTCATCACAGAGAAAGACGTAAATGTGTATATCGGTAATAATGGTTTGAGAGTATCTGATGACTAATGTTAAAATATACACATTTTGCACATTGTTTTTAAATAAAAATCCATTTATAGTTTTAATATGATCTTGCGAAGACTCCGACAGAGGTCGAGCTTAAATACCATACATGTCGTACAAAATAATGAGTGCAGATTTACCTCGGACTGAAGACTTACTAGTCTCTCTGAATTGTCCTGATTGAGTTAAAAGCCACCCGTCTGGCACTCCAAGTGCGTCAGAACACAGGGTTGTCAAATTGTAGCGATAGTGTGAGGATCAAGGGCCATCTGCTGCTTGGTGTTTGTCGCCTGCGTTAGGTGGCTAATCCTGTTGCAATCACTGGTTGATGCTAATCTGACTATAAGAGCTCTTAAAGGACCGGACTAGCATTTGACATGCGCTTCAACCCGGCATGATGCACTGGTTTGCGAGCGGATGTGGTGTGGGATGCGTTTACTGGTAGACAGATTAATGCTTTCGTCACAGAGAGTGAAGCTCACGTGTGGGGGTATTTATTACCCTGGTCATAACAAATAAAAGTTTTACATTTCGTTAACTGCGGTCAGATAAAGTGGCACGTTTGGTGTTTCCAGTGGATCTCACCTTTACATCGCGGTGAATCACATTGTTGTCGTGGCAGTACCGAAGTGCCTCCAAAATCTGCCTCATGTAGTGGCTGGATGCACAGACAGCAGAAACAGACAAGGGGGGGGGGGGGGGGGGGAATTGTTGTTTATTTCAGACTTTATTAATATTTAAAAAGCTCTACACCTACAGCTCCCAGACTGTGTGTCCTACCTGGCTACTGCTTCGCTGTACACAAAGCCAGCATCCGCTCTCTTCACAATTTCAAAACACAGGTCTGCGCCGTCCATACTGAGAAAAGAGAGAGAGAGACAAGTCAAAGTTAGATTTCCACCGAGCAATGACGACAGTTTACTCTCGAGCACGTGAACTAGCATCTCTCCGAATAGTGTTTAAGCAGAGTGCATAAATCCACATCCACCAGGAAGCCATCTTACGACCTGCTGTCACTGGCATAAACACACAGGCGCTATGTTTTCATTGTTATTGCCACTTTTCAGCCAGTAACAATCCCGGGGAAGCTTTCAGGAGGATCGGGGATACATGCATAAAATCCTAAAAAACTAATTCACCAGGCAAGTTCATTAAGAAAATTATACATAAAACAAAAAGGGCCGGGGGGGGGGGGGGGGGGGGAGAAGAAGCAGAGCGTTATTCTCTCATTCTCCAACGTCTCCTGTGGATTTTATATTTAACAGTGATGCAAACTAATCAAATCTCAGACTCGATTGTGTTGCTAGTAAAAAAGCAAAAGTTTCCTAAGATTAAGAAATGTACTACTATAGATCCATATAGAGCTGGGAGATGTTAGCAAAATAGCATATTAACAATTCATATTTCTTATCTATTTGGATATAGATATATATATATATATATATATATATATATATATATATATATATATATATATATATATATATATATATATATATATATATATATATATATATATATATATATATATATGTTAATGATTTCTTTCATCTCCAACAAAACATGTACCATTAATACTTGATATGTTTCCAAGGCATAGCTCTTCAGATATAACTTAACACCTTACTTATCACACATGTATATATATAATTTGTTTCCACCGAGGCTACTGATACGCAACCACTAAAAATTCGGGGGCTAGAAAAGTGTGAAATTACCAAGTTTAACAATCTGCCAAGTGCTGATTAAATTTAGTCTGTGGCTGTTGGAGTCGTCTCCTGAAGCGGACCACCTCTATATATTATGTTCTGATCAGCATCTGAGCAAAACCTTCTTGTACAGCTCTGCAGCTGTGGTGGTGGAGGAAACAAAAGGCATTTCCTGTCCTGGTTAAATAAAAGTAAAAGATCCTTAAAAAAGGTGTGAATTGCACAGTGCATCCTGCACGATGGGCGTGCAGCGCATACTTACTATTCAAAGACCATGTAGAGCATGCCATCAGAGCTGTAAGTCTCCAGCAGCTCCACGATGTGGGGGTGTTTCAGCATGTGGCAGATACTGGCCTCTCGCTTCAGATCTGAGAGATTAAACAAGGAGTATGATGAGACACTTTTCACGTCCAACAATTAGTATTTCACTCGAGCATAATTAAAGTCCAGGTACAGGTGTGTGCGTGTTCAATTCTATTTGATTTTCGATGTAATTGTGTGTCTTCTGATATGATTTCATTGAAAGACGTTAATTATATTGAATTGCCCAGTCCTATTGTATGTATTAAATGTATTAAAGTAATAAGCAAGATGTGCCGATGCTTTTGTTACAGTTACCTTAGAAGCACATGAGGACTAAAGTGAAGAGAAAAACAAAAGCCTCAAACGTAGTATGGGACATTTAGTGCCCCATCAGTAACTCTCCTCACAAACTGCATCAACAACTGGACTCACTGGAGCCTGTTCATCAGGTGCCGGCTGAAGAAGCAGACTGTACGTCTCTACTGCACACTGAAACAATCCGATGCATCGGTTTAATTTCTCAGAGCTTTCCAATGAGCTCCCTCTCTTGGCTCATTCACTACATGTACTCCGTAGCATCAGTAGTTCCGGCGGTAAATGTCTTGAATCCCTTTGTAGGAATTTTGTTTTGTTTATTTCCAACCACTTACTCAGCACCGAGGAACAGATTTGGCTTTGTGCTTTGTGCTATTCCCCCCCCCCCCCCCCACCCCCCAAACATAATATGCAGAGCGGTGAACAGAAGAGGCGCTAATACGGATTATGCTGCAGCACAAATTAGAGATGGTGACAAACCAACTTGAACAACCACACCCATAACAAATACAGTGTTGGCTGAATTAGTTTGTTGGGGGGGGTTTAAGCACCTGCCTTGCTCAGAGTGGTTACATCATCATGTCTTTGTTGTAAGGTGGAAAGCACAATGATGAGAAAACACAAAACAATCAGATGACCTTTGGATGAGAAAGCTCCCTGACGTTCATTTGAGAGCTTCACCACCAGAGGGCGTTACAGAGCATTTCATTCACACACACACACACACACACACACACACACACACACACACAAGGATTTCACTCTCTATCGATGCCAAGCAGACGAGGTGAGCTTTCACATGTTGGGCAGACACACAAGCAAGCTGGTGTCTAACGGAAAGACAAGTAGAATCAGATGCAGGGCCACTACACAACACCATTTTAAATGCACATCTGGCTCGCACTCATCAACATCATCCCCTCTCATTATCATCCGGATCACACTGCAAAAACAATTACGACATTACTCTGTGGCATTCCTCGTCTTTTGACTGCCTCATTAAAAAAAAGGGGGGAAAGAAAACCCTGTGAAGAGGAATGGACAGTGTTGTCTCTTTAAACAAAAGGAAATGGACAATATTGAGCTGCAGCAACTGGAGAGACAAGTGTTAGAAGAGCGTTAACGCAGACTGCTGAGGAGAGCTGACTGACATAATGTGCTGTTGTTGAGCTCCGCACTCCATAAAAACCTCATTTACACACTCCACTCCCCATCTGCAAGTCTACTGATCTATGTGTGTGTGTGTGTGTGCTCATTGTGTCGTGACAGACCAATATCATTATGCAACAGAGAGAAATGACGCCGTGTCCCCGCTACAGAGCCCCCATTCTACTGTTCCTTTGCTTTCATTATTTCTCTCCTCTTTACGCTCGTCCTGTCTCATTGAGTATCTATTCTTGAATGTAACAATGCTGCCCAGTGTCCGCACATCACCCAGGAAACCACTCAGACACAGCGAGGGACAGCCAGAGAGGCCTGGAACGGTCTGAATGAAAGCAATGCCATTCACTGGGCCGAGTCGAAATCAATTCTTACATGCAAGGTCGAGGCTAAACTAGGGCGATGATTCAATATGCTCATTTTTCATATTGCGATGGAATCATACATCGAGATATGCACAATCATGTCGTCTAAGTTGATAGCAAGCAGGTTCTCTCTGCATAATCGTGGTGGAGAATAATTGTGTAAAGGCCAACGTGGAACCTAAATGTTGGTTTAAATAAATTGGGAGAAGTGTTTTCCAACCGCAGTGGGCAGGACTTTCTTCATTCAGCTTTATTGTACAACTGCCTGCGTGCCTACACCCAAGAACTCTGCCCAGTGGAGTTAAATCAAACTGTTGTCTTATCCGATGACTCTGCATCTGTATCTGAAGACAGTCAGTGCTTAGCTTGAACTATACACGGTTTCTTTTCCCCTTCTTGAAACTGTTCTGTTCATTTTGCACTAAAGTTCTTAATAAAATTTGAAAATACTTTTTATTTGTCAAGTATTAAATTCACAAAAGAGTCTTTGCCATGTATAGACTATTTATTCATGGCGTTAGCAGAAAACATGCTATAGTCGGGATATATATCGTTATCGAGATATGAAATTAATAATTATAATAATTTATAATTAAAATAGAATATTTTAGCCCCATCGCACAGCGCTGGGCAAGAAAATGATTTGCGATGCAATTCTTAATAATTGCACTCGGTTTGTTACATGAGGTTATTTGCATCTGATGTGCATCCCATGGCTGTGGGACAAAACCAGATTACATAAATTGGACAAAAAAGCTTCATCATGCATGCACTTTAGTTTCTCTGGGGTACTGATGAATTTCTAATATGTTCATTACCTAAAACATACAATACACATCAAACTAATAACTCTGCAAATTGCACGTTTGTACTTTCAAGAGCCATAAAGCTTTAATGTTGATTGAGAGTGCTCCCTTCATCAATCGACAAATCCAGGCGCTCAGTCGTTCTGCTTTTGTTCAATACTCCCAAAATCTCTCAATTACACCATGATGTGTTCGTCCACCTCCCTCACACAAACACACATCATATCTACCACTGTTTGTTACTCGGCTTGTCGCAGCCCTTTTTCCTCTCCCCCCCCCCCCTCACATTTGTGCTGACGCAGTTTCTTTCTTAACAAGCTAAGGTATGTGGTCCCAGGAAACCGCTCTCCAGGTCTGGCTGCACTCCAGCTCTCTACGCTGCCACTTTGAGTCCACTTGGCTATTTCTTCTCTTGTGACTTAAAAAAAATAAAATAAAAAGTCAGGAATGTGGGTGTCAAAATTTTCTTCTTCTTCTAACCAAGGTGAAACTTTCCGCGGGATTCAACCAGAAGCACTTAAATATTCACTAAATATTTAAGATTCAGTTCATGATAAGACAAGACGATCCAAAGTGCATCTATGATACACAATTAATTGTTCAATAATTGTTTTCACTTGTGCATCAGTTAACCACACAATAACTATTCTCACAACTAATGATTGTAAAAACTGAATGTTTGTAGAGCGGAAACGATTCGTCTATTAACCAATTAGTTGGTTGACAGAAAAGCTTAAAAATCTACTAAATGATTAATAAGTTGAATGTCAAAAACAAAATAATTAACTGGTTGCAACCTACCAAAAATCAGGATTTGCTGCTTTGTTAATGTTATAAATTAAACAAGCAGCTTGTTTTTGTCATTTTAGAGATGTAAGGTAATTATCTATAAATAATAAACAGATTTCTTTTATGGAATCGATCAGCTGCAGTCCTAAACATGCGTTATGAAAGGTAATTGATAAAATGCGCTGCCGTGATGAGCCATTTCCAAAACACTGACAGAAAAAGAAAGAGACAAATCTTGTTCATTTTGTACGCACAGAACAATGCGTGGCAGATAGAAATGTGGCTTATTGAAGTTGTTTATTCTAACAATGATATGAAACCGATTAGAACAGCAACATCCTGACATTTGAGAAGTGACCCGAGTCTCTCAGTGTGACAAAGCATACAATGAATTATTGTTATCATTCCCTGAATTAAAGTTCCATGACAGGAATGCCTTCATAACCATCATAAGATCCA
Source organism: Cottoperca gobio (assembly GCF_900634415.1). NCBI lineage: Eukaryota > Metazoa > Chordata > Actinopteri > Perciformes > Bovichtidae > Cottoperca > Cottoperca gobio. Next base: position 7,828,673 of record NC_041356.1, on the reverse strand, counting down.
CCGATTGTCCATTTGAAGACTTCTGGATATTCTTGCCCTCACAAAGACTGTGGGCAAGCTAAATTGTTTACCATGCAAGAGATCACTTGGTAGATTATTTATATTTTCATGTCAATGCATTTGGTCTCAGGATAATGAAAACATACTAATGTCTGAAACGGTTCAGGACACAGGTTCTCGTCCTTCATTTCCTTGCCTTGCTGTTATTGGCTACCAGACTAATCTCTGACTGGGACATCACAGATGGCATGTAGTGAACGCCAACACACACACACACACACACACACACACACACACACACACACACACACACACACACACACACAGCATCTCTCTTTCTTTTACACACAACCGCACACACACACAAAACCACATGGTCACACACACAACCACACACCTGGGTGCAGCATGTGTGACATTATGCCTCATTTATTTGTGTGTGAGAATGCCATTATACTGTGTGTGAGGCTTGGTGTTTGATATCTGAGACAAACTGTATTCTGCAGAACATTTGTTGTCACCCACAAGAAGAACAAGGTGAATGGTTTTGCAGTACAGCACATGAAACGGTTCACAAGCTCGTTTCAAAGATGTCGGTAAGAAAGAGTAAGTCTCTGTGATTGACACCATCCCTGACAATATCCTCTCTTGTCCTGATTCTGACGTTAACCCCACCCATCTGGTGCTCCAAGTGCACGACAACAAACATTTGGATATAATTTGCAGCCACAGTTCAAACCAGGTCTGGGGTGTTCCTCACCTTCTGTGCTGAGGCCAGGGCTGGAGGTGAAGCTGGCCACATCGACGATCTTCACAGCAAACTGCTGGCCTGTGTCCCTGTTGATGCAGCGCCTCACCACGCTGAAGGGACCCCTGCAAAACACATACTGAGTTAGTGACAGACACAAGCCCCTGTGCATATATACGATGTCTCGGTTTCAAACACAGGTATAAACTCAGTTAGCACTTTACACATAACATGCACATGGCAACACATGCTTAGTGCAACAGGCAGACATAGTTCCATCTCTGAACATACTCTGGATTTACAGTGGTTAGCTAGGCATTGTTGCAATGCTCGTGCCAGTGGGAATTATAGAGCCGTGGTGTGCAGCACAGCTGTAAAAGCTAAAAAAAAGAAGCTTTATTATAGGAGACCTGAGCAAGGGAGATCTACCCAACAAGGTTTATTTCTGGACAGATGTGTTCCCTGCTAGAACTGCAATGGGGCTGACATATGGAAGCTAGAAGGCATGTTTTCCTGTTGTGTGTCCGACAGGATGAGAGTAAAAAAGGATTTTGTGTCAGATTTGAACTTTCTAATAGAAATGTTGTGTTTTTTAATGAGAAAATCAGCTCTGTTGCAAAGGAAAAGTTCAATCTTTCAATGTGACAATTCCCAGAAGAGAACACACACTTTAGCATATTAAAACCCCATACATAATTAATGTGGTTTAATCCTAATAAACAATGATTTTTTTGCCATATATGAAACATACACCACACTTTTTATGATCCTATTTTCATGCATTTTCTGAAAACCCTAAATATATCAACAAAAATTGCATCCTGCTGTATTACTTCTTCATTATTGCTCGAGTTGCATCTCTGCTCTTATTAACTAGTGAACTTGTTCCTTAAAGTGTTACTAAGTTGTATGACTTATAAGACCCTGGACAGACCTATAAGTAGAACAATCCATCCCCACTAAGTGCTATTTCTCACATAAACACACAGGTCCATGCAGAAACTATAATACCTTGTATTTCATTAGTCTCACACAGGTGTATATGATAATTCTTTCTCATTATGCCCAAGCATGACATTAAGTCAGTAACAAAGTGGCGGGAACAGGCACTGAAAGGTGAGAAATGTACACATTGTTTTTCTCCTAGCCCACAGAGTTACAGTCACACACAGACACACAGCCCTGCCGTGCTACAGCTGTCTCTACATCTCCCAAATCTTCAATCCTCAGAGGCAGAACCAATCCTACTGGACACGCACACACACCGCACGCACACACATTGCTGAAGCAAAGTGCTGCCCATTAAAAGTTGGTTTAACTGAATTAGCAAATGAGCTTGCCTGCTAACGTCAGTGTCAAACAAACAGTAAAAGCTATTTAGCTTGAGTGTCTGTGCATGTTGCGAGTATGGAGGCTGCAGCTGATTTGCTCTCACATCTGCTGTAATGATTAACCCATACAAACAAAGCAGGCAGCATGTGTGCACGCTCTGGGCCGAGAAAACCGTAAAACACGACACTCTTCCCCCCACAGTTCACAGGAATCCTGATGATGATGATCTCACAACCCCCCTGACCTTTGCCCCCCCCCCCCCTGGGTTGATGTACTGCAGCAGCTGTGTATCCCATTAAAAAAAAAAAAAAGGAGGGCCTCAAATTGAGGGGTGCATGCTGGAACTTCTAGCACCGCTGTTCTAACATTACAATAGTCTGAGATCTGTGTTTGACCGGTGAAGTCAGAGGCTGCAACCACAGGGATACAAATGATGTGTGTAAGGCCTTCTTGGCACTGATCTAATGTGTGTCAATAAAACTCATTAACACCATTAAGCAATGAGGTGGGGTTGGGTGAACCTGCCAGATTTTATGCATTAAGCTCATTTGTAATCTTGGCTGTCAATTCTGCAGAGCTGCATGGGAAATGATTCAAATGCTGCATTGCAAGTAGAAGGGGGGGGGGGGGGTTGGGGCTGTTTTTAATTTAATAAATTAGAATACAATTCATCTCATCATCTGGAGGGAAAAAAAGACCATTCAGCCATGTACAGTAGCTATTATAGAGGCATGATGAGAGAGCAAGAAAGTGTAAGAGAGAGAGTCAGTGTGTGTGTCTGAGCGTGAGGAAGCATGCCGTACTGACATCACCGCAGCTGTGCCGAGTGGGCTCCTACAAAACGCCCACACATGGCTCACATCCGACAGTGGCAGTCATCAAACATTAGCCCAAAGTGGCAATCTTTACAGACTGCTCCCAAGCTCATCTCAACTCTGCTCTATGTAAATCAACGATGGGATATTAGGTGCATTTTTAACATCCACGCTGGCCACTGAGCCAATTTCCCTCTCAGGTCTGTTTTTCTCCGTCAGACACAGGACACATCTGCAGCTGCAGACTAAACATCACCAGTACGGCTCTCCTGAGAACAACCATCTTTGCTTATAGCTGCATTTTGCTCTTTAGCTGAGGCCAGCAGCTAGCATAATTCACTCGGTTAGTCCGTCCAAAATATGTTGGGGGGGTGGGGGGGGGGGGGGGGGATGTTTGCAAAGATGCAAGATACAGAAACATCATTTGAGTTTCTCAGGTAGGCTCTAATCCCAAAGCCAGTAAATAGCATCTTATCTGGTCTGCACATTTTCATCAGTGACATATGGTGACAAGCTTACTGCGGTAATTTTCTCCACATCATCATTTTAAATATTTTATGAAAACCCATCAGCAAACCTCACTACTAACAGGCCACGGGATTATGATTAATCACATTCACACAGTGGAATCAAGAGCAATATGTCGAAAAACAGATTTAGTGGCTTCAAATGGGTGAAAAGAATTCAGATTTGGCATGTATGTTAGTGATATGATTTCATAAAGCTTAAAGCTGAGTTGGTGGTGATGACCATGGATACACAGAACTGATAATTGTCTATTTATACATTTGTACCGAGGCATGTGCTTTGAACAGGGGGGGGGGGGGGGACATAAAAGGAATCCAACAGAAGGCTTCTAGGATAAGTGCCGTTTGCCCTATTGCCCAAACTGAACTCAAATGCAAAGCTGGTAATTTCACAAGTTCAACAAAGTTCAGTGCTGTTCAACTGTAGCCTGTGAATGTCTAAGAAACAATAATCCAGTGTGCTTACTTATGCAAATTAAAGATCCCTTTGAAAATTAGCGGGGAAATTAGTATTCCGGTTGCAAATTGAAATTTAGAGCAGAGATACCCTGAGGAGGTTCTAACGCTTTGGCAGAAAATCCTTTCCTCCACATAAACCAGAAGAGGATCCAGGTTTGTTTAAACCACCCTGCTGCGGTCTATCTTTTTCGTCTGGAAGAAAGATTCAACTTTACAACATCCATTCACAACTATTGATCTACTGTGTGTGTGTGTGTGTGTGTGTGTGTGTGTGTGTGTGTGTGTGGGCAACTAAAAAGAAGCATACTATGCATGGAAGTTCAAAAGAAAGACAAGAAGTGCTGTAGTGCAAGAAAAGTATTAAGATGACTAGGCAAAGACAACACTTACATAACAAATCAATCATATTTACCAGATATATTTAGCAACATTATTGTTTTATGGCACAAACTACTCTCTCTTGACATCGTCCTCTACACAACAGATGGGGAGATGACACACACAGCAGGAATCCAGTGTCTTGCTTCAGGACACTGCAGCTCAGTCGATGCTTGCCAAGCTGGGGGCTTGAACCTCAGGGTTTCTAGCAAAACGATACACGTGCAATCCAAAATAGCACAAACACCAACTATGGACTCCCAAATCACTACAGAGTTGAATTAACAACTCTCTGACATAATAATGCTTCACAAAGACAGGGTGTACTGCCTGCTATTGCCAGGGACTGCATACAGGTGTACCTCATAGACTAAACAGGTAACCAGTGCAAAATCCTGTTGGGTTAGGTTAAAAGTATTAGCTCTGAAACAGTCAGTCAATCCAATTACAGGTTGGATAAATAACAAGCAACATTTTTGTGATCAATAAATGCAAATAAAGTAAAGATGCACTAATACCTCCCAGTTCTAGCTTCTATAATATGAGGATTTGTAGCTTGTGTTCATTTCTGCTAATCTGTAAATATAATATATTTTAGTTTTGGACTGTTGCTTGGAAATTAAAATAAATGATGGCCATTTAAAACTATTTTTTAAAGTAAAGGATCATTAATTAATAAAATAAATAATAATAATAATAATAATAATAATAATAATAATAATAATAATAATAATAATAATAATAATAATAATAATAATAATATTCACACTGTCGTCTGAAAATTAAATCAGACTTGAAATAAATTCACAAATACACTGTTGGGTAATATTAAATATTTCCTGAATAATTGTCCCTTATCTATTGTGCTGGTTAAAACAGCGTAAAGCATCTGATATATGACTATTTAAATATTACTCTACATGCTACTAGTGGCTTAACAATCTGCCTTCCTGCAGCAAAGCATTTTGTGTGTGATTTGTATGCTAAAGGTTGCATCGGTTTGGAGATAAACTTTCATTACACCACTAAAAACTATCAAAACAATCAATGAAAATTTAAGATTTAAATGTTGTCCAAGCAATTTAATTATCTAACTCTATATAAACCAGAGGGCTGATCGCTTCATTGGTTTCGAGTGAGTCGCACATCCCAATATCCTTGGCTGTAATGAGCACCCCAGGGCCGAAATAAAGAGCACTGTGACTCCAATCGCGCTTCTCAACAACCTAAGTCCTATTCAAACAGAATCATTACAGACAGAAATGGATTAAATTGCTTCACTTCAACTTGAGCTGAAATCTCAAAAACAGGCCTGTGGTTAGCGCATCATGTTCACATTAGGGCTGAACAATTTGGAAAACATATCTAATTGTGATTATGGTGTCTGATATAGCAATAGGTTTCACAATATGAAGGGAATGATCATTTTTGCATCGTTGTTCTCATTTTCGTTCATAAATGTATTAATGGCGTGATGTTTTCCGAAGATACTGCATGTCCCAAACAAAGATTTCTTCTGAAGGCTGTAGAATATGATTTGTAAACATAGTTGACTTTAACAAATATTGCCCCTCTTGTGTTATTGTACTACTCCATATTGCAAATGACAGTACAATCCCCATTAATTGTTCAGCCCTAGTTCACATCATCATCATCACGTATTTACTTAAAACTACAAACAATGAGCGTATAATGGGCGGCGGCGCCTGCACAGCCTACGCCTGCTCAGTAGCTTGTGTCATCTTTCAACGGAGTTACGCCCGTCACAAGATGAACTGACACCTGACCTGTTTGATCTTCCTCTATTGAAACCAGGCTAGTGTAACCACAAGGGAGGTGAATGTACATTTACATGCATGAGCTGTAAAATCAGACGGTCCATGTGTCTCTTGATAGCCATGCTACAAACACAGACATGCAGCTCTTGCTGTTGCCATGCAACTATAAGCCCTGACGAATCAGGGGTCCGACTTGCTAAAAGTTCAAATATTTTGGGCTTTTTGTTCTTCGGCTCTCAGTTCTGAAACCTTGCTAAACTCTCGGTGCTCCCTGCGATGCAAAAAACATCTTTCCGTTGCGAAGAAGGAGAAGGAGAAGGAGAAGGAGAAGGAGAAGAAGAAGAAGAAGAAGAAGAAGAAGAAGAAGAAGAAGAAGAAGAAGAAGAAGAAGAAGAAGAAGAAGAAGAAGAAGAAGAAGAAGAAGAAGAAGATCCACTGGACAAGGAGCCTCTGTTGATACTTTAGAGTGCATTCATACAGTGCCTTCAAAACAATCAAAACTTTAAATTCTATACTATCACAGAGACAGCTTAATTAAAAAAATCTAGTACAAAAGTGCCATGCCTCTCTTTATTACTGAACAGTGATGGCGTCCCCAATGTTCTCAATCCCACCAAGCCAGGCTGCTCCTCTCATACACAAGCCGATCAGGGACAATAATAGACAACTTCTTTGAGCAACAATAGAAGTCTGAAGGAGGGACGGACAGGGTAATAGGGTTTATGTATGAGTTTGAAAGGCGCTGAGGTCAGAGGTTAGCAAAAGACACGAGTATACAACGTCACCCAGATCATCCAATAGAGACAAAGCCAATCGAGTCCCGCCCATACCGGAGGGGAAAACAATTCATCGCTCTCCAATGACTATTGTGTGAAGGTGCCTCCCTGTCACTTTCATCTGCTGTTTGCAGGGATGCACTACCAACAGGGTAAAGAACCCAGAACGGTGTTTTCATCAGCTGGCAAACTGAAAAGCTGAGCCTCTAAGAAGACAAACGTGCAGAAAGCATTTCCAAATGTCAGTTTAATAATGTGAGACAAGTCACCATGACAACTCTTATATTATATGGCAGGAGGTAAAGGACAAACTAAGTACATAACTGCAACGAGCTCACTAGGAATGCAAATCAATAAGAGTATTTTTCCATTGTTGTGCCCTGATCAACATTTTCACCTACAAATATTTCATGTTGGTTAGATATTTCTGAAATACCAGATGAGTCTCAGCAAAAACATTTTCATGTAGGGTGGATGATCATGAAAAAAGGTTATTAAAATCTGATGGGGGTCAGATTATCATCCTCAGTTACAACGATCCTTAAAGGATTGAGAACAGAACATGTTAGCAGCACCATTGCATGTTAAATTAACTACTAAATGAAAAATAAACTCAGCTGAGAGCTTTTAAAATAATGTCCCATGATTATTAACGAATATTCAATAATCCTGAATTTCCCTCGGGATAAATAAAGTATCCATCTAACAATTAACATATGCTGTAGGTGCGCAACAGCGAAGCCCGGCTGCTCCAGTCTGTACCTTTAACTCAAGACACACACTTCTTTTCTACCGTCGATAAGCAACTGTACACAGTATGATATAACTGTCAGTTTTAATACCATGGCAGGGTATTTCTGCCAGAAAATGTTGTCACATGAGAATAGACAATAAACACAAAACCTTTGCACAGAGTTATTACTTTAGTTTAATAAACATCTTAAAAACACATTTAAGAAAGATGCTTTGTCGTAGCAGGGAGTCAATTTAGCCAAGCTTGCTGGTGGAAACCCCGCACGGCATACAGTGATATCGGTAGATGGTTACAGCCCTAGTAGAGATAAATCTTGCTATCCCCTTATGCGCCAAAATGGACTGGCTTCTGTCAAAAAACAGCAGGAATATTCCCTAGCCAGAGAAGATAACAAGGAATAAGGTTTTTAGGATTGTTTCCTTTGGCTATGAAGCATTTCCATTTCAAAATGTAATTAATTACCATCCTCAGGTTTCAGCTGCCACGTTGTCCACTACCTACAGTAGTGCCAACAGTAAAACATGAGGTCTATAACAAAGTGGGAGATGGCAGAGTGCTGCAGTCAATGCCTGTTGGCGTTATTTATATCCTTAGCCTCAGGGCCATCCCATTCCCAACTCCACTTGTCTCCATTGATCTGCCTCAGCCTCCACTCCCCTCCCACCTCAGGGCTGAGGAAAAATGATCCCCCCCTGCTTCCTGCAACACATCCCAAGACACCAGAACTCAACACACTTGATCCATCAACTGCAGACAGTTTCACAAAAGCACTGGCAGGATAAGCGGGATGTACTGGTCTGTCCTGTGACATAACTGTGGCATCTTGCTTCTTTACTCAATCTTAAAATATGCTCCAGACTATGGTTTGCTCATGTATTACTCTTCTACTGACCATACCCTGCACAACTGCTCAAACACTCAAGAAGTAATTGCATATACTCTATTTGTCAGTGTTTGTTTAGGGCTGCAGGGACTACCAAACTGATGGAGGTTACTACAATGTGGCTATAAAATGAAGCCTGGATGTATTAACCTCTACAAATGTGGTACTGCAGGACATACAGGTATTGCCATGCAATAATTGCAGAAAAGACATCATATAGAGGCTGGCATCTATTGCACAGCTTTAATGCAAAACTGGGCAAACTCACTTTTTCATCTAACATTTACAATTGCCTGTGGATTCAAGTTCCCTGCATTTACCACCCTAGATTTTATTGTCAAATTAAACCATACAAAATTGTAGATGATCTCACTATTTCCGCTCTAACTCTCCCCAGTGGCTCCTTGCATCCGTTACTGGGACTCCAAGGGTCCTGGACCAACCATCAATTAGTAACCAGACAACAGGAAGTCCCTGGATATAGAACAGGGCCTGAGGGTCTGGAGAGAGTGTGCCTCTTTCCCCTAGAACAAACTTAATGGACCCTCAGACTTCCAGTGAGAGACGCTCGCAGGGGGGAGGGGACTGGTAGCCCAGGACTGTGATGGGCCTGTCAGCCTTCCCGCCTCACTTCCAGCAGGAGGTGTGGAGCCATCTCTGACCACACATAAGTGACATGCATACTGAGGGAATGGTTTCCTTTTCACGGCCCCTTGACCCTTTTCTTCTAATTGTTAAAGCATGGTTTATTTGAAAACATAACCAACTCACAGAAAAGCTCTGACACCCTCAAAGACAGCATGTTACTGTATGCAGGTATGGCTACTGTCAAACAGTGGGATGAGGAGAAGCAAAATCCTGTCTGCAGACATTTTAGTGTGCAGCCATATGATTCTTCCACATGTCCTGTGTCTCACACTCAGACTGCCAGCCTGTCAGCCAAGAATGAGAATTCATTTTGTCCCCAACGGCAATAAATGGCATTTACGTAGAAAAGCAGCAATAACTTGGGAGTTTTTCCAATTGCACTGCATAGACATTTACTACTCCATATTTGAAACCAGTCATCAAAAAAAGTTAATGTCGGACACAGGTGCCTGCTCAGTCTTGTAAATTCAATTTCCTGCATGGAGGTCGTGATTGCAGGCACATTCTGCAACTCCTAATATATTAGGTAAGGTGTTTTCAAAGTCTGAGACTGCAGGCCTCCCCTCACAAATCTTAGTTTTGCTCAATTCCTGGATGCCCATCAGACCATGCTTATGTAATTTGATCCCATAGACACAATATATAGCTTAATATTGCTGTTTGACATACCTTCAGACTACACCAAACATAAACAAGGTCTGTCCTAAGGCATTTATTAGTTTATGACCGAGAAACACTGCAAAATTCCCCAAAACTACTGAATCTCTGAGCCATCTCTTCAGACACATGTATGATATTCTGTGTGATCCTTTGATAACTAATGTAATATGTTTTCACTTCCAGTCACTGAGCCTCCCCTGAAACAGTTTGAAGCCCCACCTGGGGAGGCCCACCTCACACTTTATAAACCTCTCTATTATGCATACAGTCCATGGTATTAGGTTATTATGTGCTTGCTATTAAATGACGTTGTAAAGTTAACACAGCACTTTGAGGAGCGACCTCACCTCACCCACCCAGTAAACTTTCCCCTTGAAAGCCCTGTGGGCCTAAACATTAGAACAGAGCCCAGCCAGCCAGTATACAACAACATAAAATAATGTGAAACACCCAAAGACGTGCACACAAGGGAAGTGGTTAATGACTTAGTACTCACTTTCCAATCACCTCGCACAGCTCGTAGACATCCTCGAACAGCACGTCGTCGTCCGCCATGGTCATATAGGTAAGCGAGGATGCTCTCCTCAAGATATTCCACCCACACGGATTTAGGAAGAATCAATGATAGCGTGCTTTCTTTGGGATACTATTGTGCCAGAGTAGCACTCTCCTGGTAATATAACCCCCACCAATGTTAGTGACAGGAAAATCAGTGGCCACTCTTAAGAGTCAAAGTTAGCCAGCTAGCCACATTAGCTGGCGTCCAAGGCTGTCACTCCGCGGCCCCACCTTCTCTTGAGCTACGCTCCCGGTAGGCTGGCTAGCCAGCGAGCTAGCTAAATAGTAACCACAGAACAGACCCCAGGGCGTGGAGATTTCCTCGCTCGTTTGCAGAAAAACACCCCTCTTTTCATGCCGCGGGTTTGTATCTTACTGTTGGGTACCACCAGACACAGGACTCCCTCCGCAGCATCCACGGCCACTTTCCGCACCGACCAAGATGCTGCCTTCACCGCAGGCTAACGGGACTCTCGAAAATGGTTGGCTAGCTGGGTTAATATGAGCTAGCTGTCGATGGAATAACCGGTTGGCTCGCACCGTTATTGCGCTGTGCACACCCAGTGTATCACAGATGGCTTATCCCACCGAAAACGTAATGTGTCCGGTCTGCAATATGCTTCAGCTTCCCGAGCCCAAATGGAACACCGTCGCGTGCATGTCGACGACTACTTTGTTGCATACACCGTCTGTGCTTGTGAATATTGAAATTATATCGTATTCCAACACAGCCAACCCTTCGTCCACCGTTGCTCCAGTTCCTCCGTTGGCTCAGATGCTGGCTGGCTTTGACTGGCTGTTTCTCCGACTTCCAGAAATGCCAGGCTCCTCCCTCTATCGTCCAAGAAACTAGTCCGCCCAGAGCCGAAATGGCGATGCAGAGCGGAGCCCAGACCCAGATTTGTATTCCAGTGTCGCTCGAGCCAAAATGGCGTCCAGTGGGGGCCCGATTTAGGCGCAGTTTCCTAATCTCTTCCAACGGTTTCATCCAGTGTAGCCCGCGCAAGCGTCGACCATCCAAACCCCATCACCTTACGTCAGCCTTTCCCCTTCTTATCTCCATCCATTTACCAAGCAGTTTATTTCTCTGTGTTGTCTCCTCTGACAGTAACAACGCATCCCCTGCATATTGACTGCCGCACAAATAAACAGATGTGTTTTCCCACACAGAATATTAAAAAAGAATGCAAATTATCATGGGTATTTGGGTGGTTCCTCAGTAAAATGAGGGACGCTGGCAGTGGGATGGGGATACAGGTAATTATGGTATTATGATCTTAAACTCTACCCACTGGGAGTTGTATGATTCTAGCAAATCTCAAGCTTTTTGGTAACAGTTTGGCAAAAAGGCTCTGGAGAACCGTGTTAAAGGCGATTAGTGTGTAATAATGTGAGGATTAAGTCGATTTACTTTCATGTAATCTTTCTGCAGGTGCAAAATTCCTCTGGTGCAGGTGGCAGGTGCAGGGAAGCAGGTGGAATTACCTCAGGTGTGTGAAGATCAACCCTGAGATGTGTTGGTGATGCCCCCTGGAGGTGATAAAAGGAATCGTATACGTCCCACTGCTCCATTTTGGACATCCTCTAATGAAGTACAGTACATTTCAACACAACATGAGACAAATTGAAATACATTATTGGCAGCTAATTTAGATTTTTTTTGAAAAAAGAAGAAAATATAAACAGGGACAATATTTTATTTTACCCTCTTTGTCATGAATATTACGTATAATGAGCTAAAACCTGTGAATATATGTGTTTGTATAATATATACAAGATTGGCCATTGCCAAAACAATTTGACTGTTCATTTGGGGAATTCAACTTTTCTACTATACCTACAAACACTATGATATACGCTACAACATATATTTTACTAAATCATTTTTGTCAAGAGTGGTGGAATTTAAAGTTTCACTGTTATGATTTTATACATTGGTATTTTGCTTATTGGTATTGTCCTAGCAGTGCCAAATGTCATACACTACCTATTCAAATCAGGTTAAGGCAAACTACCAATTTAATAAAATAATATTGAATACTGTGGACAAGTCAGCCAAGTCTTTCCCCAGTGCCCATCAGAAACAAAAACAAAAGTAACCAACGAAAAAAGTTTGAGATGGGAGACAAGGCCACACAAGTACCCTCAAACAGAAAGGTGGACTAATCCATGCAGACAGAGATACACAAAGACATCTGGTGCCACTAGAGTGCGCTGTTCTCATATGGCACTCTGCAGTTTCTATGGCTGCATCCCTTCTGCTCACACATCATCTGCGAGCCTCCCCCATTGGTTGAAGCCCACCAGCAGCTACCGATAATCCGATTGGCTGTTGATGTGGTCATCATACTGTATGTATGGCAGTGTACGTGCTATTGAACAGTCCTTTCGTTTAATACACAGGTGCTTGCAAAACATATGCAGCATGTACAAACACAGGGACACAGGCTCACACAGATACAGGGTAAGGGCCAATGCAAGACTAGAAACAATGAATATGGAGGAAAGTGCATGCTAAAATGGGGAAGTGCCGTACATGGGGAGGAAAAAAAAGTAAAGGGCACAGTTTCCATGGTAACAGGGAGGGGAACAGTTTTGGTAGTTGCATGTAAAACTGGCAGCTAGTGAAACATGCGCGCACACCAATACACACTTATTTTTGGATATTGCATTTACTTATATTCATTCCAAGGAGACTTACCCTAATATTAACTATAACCACGACACACCTAACCCCACCTCTCACCCCAACCATAACCTAACTCTTTAGCCTTAACTCTAAAATATAATGTTTATCTTGTAGGGATCAGCTTTTTGTCCCCAAATGGAAGATGACTTCACATAATGTGAGTAACACAAGTACACACGCACATAATGTATCTGCACATTCCTTGACTTGTATATGTCCTCCACCTTCTGTTCATTCATTGCCTCTTTTCTTCCTTTCTAAAGCTACTTGGAATCAGTCCTAATTGTCAAACTTTGGTCTTCAGGCTGTATAATGTATAAAATCAGTATTTTATAAATTCACTCATGATCTGAAGTAGCTTATCTGAAGCCGGTGACAACTAGCAAAATACACTTAACTTAAACACAGATGGTTTTATATTCCAACTATTCAAAATTCTCTATTAATTTATTCCTATGTTTATTTATCTTTTTGAGTCAGACATGTCATTCATGATTGGTAACTTTATTAGACTTTCATTCACTGACTCTGCTAAAGTTTCACACCAATTAAATATGATACAAGGTTGATGATGTAAATGCAAACAGAACAAAAGGTATTTAATTGATTAAACCATTAAACCACCTCTGCTACTTTAATATCAATAGTATTATTTTGCATAAAATCTTTCCATGATCAATTGTTTAATTGTATAATTTGTGTCCTTCTTTTTTCCAGGTCACCTGCCTTTTCTCTTTCTTTCCCTTTATTTAATTTAGAATATTACTTAACATATTTTATATTTAATTTACTTTGAAAAATATGTTCGGAAAAAAAACAAAAAAACACTTCCTGTCAGGATTGATGTGATTGGCTGATCCTAACCGCGCAGGCTCCTGGGAAAGCGCGATTTTTAAATTTGTTTCCGGTTTCTTTCTGCTTCAGCCGATACGCCAGAAATGGAGCGACATCAAAACAGGTAGAACTTTATCTAATTACGTGCTAAAATTACTTTTTTTTTCTAAAGTATGTCTGCATTTGCAACAACAACAACAGTGCACCTTTGTCCGCAACGTGTAACGGCTCCAATTCTTGCCGTTCTCGTCCGTATGAAGCGACAGTCACGCCAAATAACATTCAATAATCAAGTTGTTTAATGTTGCCTTGCCTTTCATGAAAGGAACCATTGTTCAAATAATGTACGATACATTGTTAGATCCGCCTGCTCATACTCTTCAATTCGGCAAGTATCCTATGCCTAAGGAAGAACTGTACTAAATGTAACATTTATAATAGTTTCTTCCTCCTTTGTACGTCAGCCAAAACACTAGTAGGCTACTGAAGCCGTTTTGTATTCATATACTACTGACACAATGTACAGATCAGGACGCTAGTTCTATGTTATTGCTAACACAATAAAAGAAATCCATAGCCCTAACAGCTTTGCACTGGTTGCTGCTGCTTGTTCTTAAAAAATAAAACATCCATTCAAGTGGGACAAAGTGATCTTTTCAGATCTTTCTTTTGAGTATATCCTATTCACCCCATGTTGGATTGACAGATTGACAGTGGTCACTCGTACAACTTTACACATAGGAAGGGTATTTCCAAAACAGTCTGCATTATTTGTAACACAATTTGCTGATATAAAGAACACTGCAATGACTATCTGCACCACTTACTGGAGCAATGAACACCAGATGAAGCTGATATGATGATCCCTCTGTGTTTGATTTCCAGTGTGACGAGGACTCCCCTCAACAGTGTTGTAGTTCAGAGGAGGAGCAAAAGTAAGAGCTACCGGCTGTCATACCGCAGCTGCTTGGGTGCTACTTCACGTCTCTGCTTTACTCCAGCATTGACAGCACGGAGGCTAAACACCAGCAGAAGGGCTCCAAAGTCGCACAATATCACTGTGAGTCAGCCCGGGCAATCGTTCTCCATGTTTTTATACCATTAAACATTATGTAATCAATAGCAACGTGACGTGATTGCCAACTTCTCTTTCCTTGTCAAAGGAGAAGGTGAATCCGGAGAAGCTGGCCTTGCTGGTGAAAACGGAGTGGCAGCTGTCGTACGTTTCTCCTCTCTATCAGTTCAGGCACACCCAGCTGAAGAGCTACTCCAGGCAGCTCTCGGCATTTATTGCTGCAGAGAAACAGCAAGGTTTGGCTGTGGAGGTGGAGGGACCACAGAAAACCTTCAGAGTCTCCTTCTCTTTGGTGCAGGGGATGGCCGAGTCGGACGATGATGCTGAGACTGTCCTCATACAGGTGCAGTAAACACAGTAATCTAATCTTTGCTGAACGAATACACATTTGAATCATTGTTCATTGAATTGTTAATCATGGACTAAATTTCCTGTATTTTGTGTCATGAATATGCTTTGTGCCGTTTCTAACTGCTCCCTTTCCCACCACAGATCCACTCAAAGCCTTTGTTTGCCAGGCAGGACGAGCCACAGAGGCCAGTATGGAGCGGTTGGCTGACCTGCATCAACGGAAACCCAGACTACCTGCGCTCACTTCCAAAGGACTTTATCTGTCTGCCGCTCTTCGGCAGCAGCGGGGCGGAGGCTTTAACTACTTTGGTCAAATCCTGGTTCCAGCAGTTCTTCGACTGCTGCTTTGGCCCCCTGGAAATCAGCCATACGTGCTTACAATGGCTGATGGCATTATGGACTAACTGCCACACAGAGTCCAGCATCCAGCACCTCAAAATGATTTGGACTCTTCCAGTTGTGCCACCGCTGCAGGTCACCTACACAGTTAACTCCGAAGACGCCTGGGAGCTGTGGAGCAGTGTGAGAAAGGAGAAGGAGAAGGAGAATAAAGCAGGGGAGATGGCGAAGGATGAGGAGGAGAATAGTATCGACATTGAGGAGGTGACGGGGTTCATGCAGGGGCTGAAGAGCCACTTCTACAGACACTTCAGGCTGGACCTGTCAGCTGGCAGCCTGGACCAGGTCTCCACAGCACTGGGCTCAGCCAAGTACAAGGGTCGGATCAAGGTACCGTCTGACATAAACCGCTGTTCTCACGAGACTTTCAACACACATGCAGTATATGTAATGTAGTTATACTTGTTTCTTTGTGTTTCAGATCTCCAACAGCAGATACATGATCACCACCCTGACTCTACTGACGGAGTGCGCCCTCCTCAAAATGCCCATCTGAGACGTCTAAAGACTTATCCCCACCAGGAAATGCAATATTGCAATAGCAGCATTTGACCCGTTTCTACTGGAAGTGCAGCTTTATATTTTTAAGTTTAAAGAAAGCCGAACATCTTTCTTTCAAAAGGAAATCGTATTAATTGTAATTATGATTGAGTATCGAGGAAAACATTCTAGTTTACCGCGTCGTCTGGCAAACAAGCGTAGGTTCCACCTCTTATTGTAAATACTATACCGTATACATTCTTGTCCAGCTGTTTTATATATTGTCCTTTTTATAGTTGTAAATAAAAGTAAAAAAGGAGGGGTGACTGGTGCATGATAAGAACATCGTTGGAGGGCTAGCTGAAGTCTACATACATGTATATTATTACCATTGTCTTCATCTAAAAGGCACGGTTATTTCAATTTAAGTCCATATTCACATGCAATGTGAGGATATGTGTGAAAACTAAAGCTTTTTTTTTTTTTAAGAAACATTTAAAAATACTACTTCCTGTCCTAGCATTTTTAAATATTGATTTAACATTAATATACCAAGTAAAGCCTTTTCTTTCCTTTTTTAAAAATTGAATTACTTCAATGTTTTTAATGACTTTAGGGATCTGTAGGAACCGTGTACTATATCGTCAGAACTTTTTGCATCAATTAACTGAATGTTCTACCGCTGCATTAATTTCACCCTTTATACACCATCAAATCTGACAGGCTTGTTATCAAATTCAGTCACCATTTAAATTGCCAGATGGTGCAACTCCCTCATAAGGATATAAATACATAACTTAACAGACAAGTTAAAGTGTCCCTCCCTCCCCCCCCCCAAAAAAAACCACTTTGTGCTCAAAACAATATCAGGCAACTTTATTTTAAAAGAGACACACAACCAAATTCATACAGCTCATAACAACAATGAGGGAATATGAGCATACAAAAAGCCAGTTGGAGACATGACCTACGCTCTGTAACACTGAATATTGCACCGGTAGAAAAAGGCCAAAAAAAACTAAATAAGCAACTCGTGATCAACTTAAGCGAACTCCAGTGTGGACGTTCAATCTAGATCATGTGAATAAGCACGACACGGCAGCGTCTCGTGTTATTGCTATAATGACACTAAATGCACAATGACAATAGCGAGCGGCCGGGCGTAGGAGTCACAATCGCTGCTCCATTACGCTCTTTAATGACGGGACTGGTGTCGCGTTAGATGTCTGGCTTGTGGCGACAGTAATTATCATCCTGTCATTAAAGGGCATTGTGGCGCTGAGGATTATGGGAATAAAGGATCTGTATTTAATACTTCCTTTGTGGTCAGTGTAAAAGTACAGTAAGGGAGCATACACAGATGTAACATTTAATTGTGATTTATGATATGCGTTTTATATTAACATCTCAGCGTGGAAAAATAACTTTAAGCCCCCAGCCAGTGTCCTTACATGCTTAGATGGCACATTAATTTCACAGCTACATAGAAAAAGCACTAGACTGGGGGATGGTGTTAACTTCCCACTTTTGTTTATATAATATTGACCCTTTTGTGGGTATTTACACCTGAAAAGGGGTTGGCTATGCATTTACAAAGGTGCCCACGCATGACAATTTATAACAATCTGAGATCAGCGCCCACCAGGCAGATACACGAGGGGATCCAGACTCACATCAGTGTTGAAGAAGCAGCGAGGAGTCTGCTCGTTTATGGCAACTTGACCCATTCAGCAGTCATTACGGGTCCCACAGAATAAAATCTTCACAGTATAATCCACTCCGATCCCAACTAAACCACCACACACACTTCCGAATGTGCGCTCGGTCCTCCCAGAAGGAACTAATGACCTAGGTTTGATTATAAAAACGGGGGAGTAGAACAATGTTACGCAGTTAATACAACAGATCATGCTTTAATGTTCAATATAACCCCTCCCCCTTCTGTTCAGTTAGTTAAATGGTGAATCGATGCACACACGGGGCCGAGGTAAACAATGGAGAGGAAAGTGACCTCTGTAGCGATGATTCACAGGAAGTGCAGGCTGCAGCGCGTGCAGAGGATTTAGGAGGCCAAACCCAGAAAGAAGCCGCCGACAAAGCCGCTGGACAAAACGATGTTCCTTTTTAAAAAGTCTGAGGCCTGCGGAGGAGGGGAGAGAAGACGGCCAATTAGTCGAGAAGAGCTTAAAAGTCATCTTACGGCATCAGCCAGTGAGCAGGTGTTAGCTGCTGCAGTGTTGCTGGAGAAAGGCTGTACCGATGTCGTTTTACATTTGATGCTTCTGTTAAGGATTTTGAATGTCTGTCGTCATCTTTTACGTCAAAAAATAGATATTTATTACTGTGGCTGTAAGAGCGGCAAGATTGTTGCTAGACCGCTACGTTAATGCAGGTGCGTGTCTGCCTTTGTGTGGCGCTAGATGAAAAACAAACAGTTTCAAGAGAGAGAGCGAGAGATCGAGAGAGAGACACACACACACACACACACACTTTATCTTCAACTGTGCAGAAATACCAGGTTTAAACAGACGAATGCAAGAAACAGAAGCTGCGTAACATTCAAATGTTGATTTAGAATCTCAACGTTTTTCGGTACAGCCAGTAATTTACAGCATGCTGAGAACAGATGCATCACAAAATGTCCACACGGGTATTAAATTGTATTGATCGCCCATCTCTCTTCAGCCTGCTGTGTCACAGCTAGTGGGTGTAGTATGGCTGACAGTACACTAGAGGGCAGTGCTGGTTTGCAGATAAAGAAATAAGCCAAATCAGACAAACACATGCGTTTAGTTTAAATTAAATACATGTCAGAAGTATAAAGAAAATATAAAATACAAATTCAGAAATGTTTGATTCAGTTTAAATGTCAATAAAAAAAAAGGTAAAAAGCGAGAAACAAAGAGCCAGCTTTGTTACAGGTACCTTTACCTCCTCAATGAATGTGTTTATTTCAGGAGCTGCTTTGTTCGCTTTCTTCTTCAGGTGTTTCTTTGCTTTGTTCACATCCTTCTCCACCTTCTTCCAGTCCACCTGAACGTACCCACTGTGATTGGCGATCTGGGGACAGAAAAAACTATTCAGAACTGGAAATATTTCTGTCCCAGCTTCCACTTTGAAGCACTACGTTTTTCTGCGCTATATTACATCACTGCCTGATGATTCATGATGTCTTTTATCGAGACCACTAAGTTTATGTTTTTATTTACGAGTAGCTCTGCAGGTCAAATCATTTTTGGGATTTAAAAGGACGAGGTATGATGCATGAGCCAACATCTAAATATATACATAACATTTCAATGACTACATCTAAACGACTATTTAAAATTGTGAGCCTGTGAATGAAGTCAACTGGCCGTCTGTGGTGTAGTGCACTTGTAAAATGGCTACAAGAACATTTTAATTTCAACACCCAATAAGCATCCAGATGGCCTGCGTCCATCTAGAGCCAGCTAACACACAATGCTCGTCTTTCTGCTGAGAGTAGACATAGCTGAGCGTCATGCTGTACAGCTGGCATCTTCAGTTGTCAAAATGTGGATCTTAGAGAAGGATGTACTTGTTTTGTTTTTTATCACTTAGTAGTTATAAAGATCTAAATGACTGAAGCTACATAAACTGTGTTATGGTACTCTTGCCTGTAAAAGAAGGAACCCTCCTCCAACAGCGGTAGCAGCTATCTTCCCAACTCTCTGGAACAGGTAACCAGCACACCTGGATGTATCGAGAGGAAGGGAGGCGTGTTCATTACCCATGCGTACACTCAAGACATGGAGATTATGCATGCGTAGCTGGAAGATCTTTACAGACAATCTGTTCTTCAAGCATTATTGAATCAGCTAGGTATAATGGTGGACAGTACTTTAGTCTCTGTTGTTACATATGTCTCTCATGAGCAGATAGATCCTCATGCCTTACCATCCAGTCACCCCTCCCATCGCGATCTGAGTGGCCACAGAATACTTCTCAGCAATGGGGCCGGAGTTGCTCCCAAACACCCTGCTCCACCACTGGTGTGTTCGGGCATATTCTGTCAGGTCCACAACCTCATAAACCTCATCTTCACTCTCTGGGTCGTCCTGACCTGCTAAGATAAAAGTATAACGTTAAGATATAGTGCAACCAGCACTTTAGAAAAAGGGGCTCAAATGCACTTTAAATGACACTCAACCCTTAAACATTGATGGGCACTTACATTATGGACATTTTGACAAGCGCCCTAAATGTGGTTGTTCAAACCCAAAACTTAAAAGCCACCTTTTAAATCTATTACGCCCACTGTCAGGGCAGTTCGGCTACCACAGGCTGTGAAAGCTGCTTGTTTATTCTATGCAAATGACTTGGGAAGCTAATTGTAACTGGCTAGCGTCAAATGGCTACCAATCCAATATCGTGCAGAAAAAACTGTTATAGGTTTGGTTTTCGGATTATTTTAAGTATCGAGGTCAAGACCACATCCCAATGTCATTATCGCTGGGGGAAAAGTTCTAAATTTCAATATAAATTGGGGTAATAACGCCGCATTTCTAACAAACAAAATCACTCACCTTCTCTTTGGTCCACCGTCGCCATTTTGGAGAAACTGGTTATGTCACCAGGATGTTGACAATACTAAGCCACGCCCACACTATGACGCTCGGCCACGTCAGTTAAAATGCTCTGATCTCGCTTGATTAGGCTCAGCAATTTATCAGCGTTATTACTAAAACACTGCAACTTTTTCTTCGGATGAGGAAGATGTCAAAGAATGATGATGGGACTTTGGAAAGTGCAAACAGAGGTTGCATGGTGGGAAAGGCTCGGAACGAATGATGCATTGCAGTCATCGTTTAACCAGTCTGTAAATGAAAACGGTCAATTGACAACCAAATGTCAATACAGATTACTGACTGGGAGATTATATATTCATATATCATGTATATATCATGTTGAAATGATTGCATTTCTCAGGAAAAGTAAGATATTTCACTTTAATGCACATGGATGACCTACACATTGATAGAATAAATACTTTTGAATATGCTTCCAGGATAATCGTGTTATTAGAGAAGAGTGGTTTGCAGGGAGAAAATGAATATTTCAGATTAAAGAATGATAAAGCAGGGAAGTCATATGGTGGGGTGCGAGCGCTCCTATTGGTTGAAGAGGGGGGAGAGGGCGTGGCTAGAGCGGCGCGTGGGTTCGCTTGGGTGACACAATTATAACAACTTTATCTTCGCGGCCGAAACGCATTTTATTGTCAAATACTCACATCTTGGATTCTGTACTCAGTTATTCGCATTATAATAGCGGCGCAATATCACTTTGTGATGAAAAATGTGACGTTTGAGGAGCTACCCGGAGAGCGCTTCTGTCCCCCCGAAAGGATTTACTATATCGAATCGCATCTTTTCATCCTGGGAAAAAGTTTTTGATCATTTTGTTTTCCTCAGTTTTTCTTCTTTGATTCGGCGGAGCAAACCGTTTGTCCCCGCGTCGCGATTTTCCATGCAATCGTGCGGTGTGTCTCTCGCCGTTGCTGCCTGCGCTGCTGCTCGGAGTCTCGGCTCGGCTTCTTCTAGTGGTGATGAGGGAAAGAAAATGGCGGCGGGAAAAGCGAGTGAAACAGAGGAGGACTTTCCGACACTGACAGCCCAGGAGAGGGACAGTTTGGCCGGGATCGACAGGTCGGAATAGTAACCCCGTGCACTCAAATAAACGCACACTTTGAAAAATAATTGTTTTCTTTCCTTGCATGTCGAACATGTTTCTGATCCGCTCTGCAAGTGATTCTGAGCCGCCTATGTTGTCTTCTTGCTTGCAGCTCACTGTTTGGATTTCAGAAGCTTCATGAAGATGGCGCCAGAACGAAGGCCCTGTTGATGAAGGTAGCAAATCTAACTGGATGTATTTTACAATCAAGCAGCACCCTGATCCCCGGGATTTACTCCGACCTCTCAACTAGCGTGCACGGCAGAGAATTTGCTCTCAAAGTAGCAAGCCAGTCTGAATGCAAGTGGCCCACTCGCTAAGGAGACCAAGGCCAGCTAGCCGCAGCCCCTCTTTTAGCCACTCGGCTAGCTTGCTAGTTAGCTACTCTCATCCGATGAACAGCGACCCTGCACCTGCGGTGTCGCTAGCCAAGTGCTATGGCTCTGTTGGTGTAACTAGCTTGTTATTAACGTCAACATATGTTAACGTTTGTTAGACAACTGCCCTTCCCTGTTAGCTTGATAGCTAACGTTATTCCCTACAGTGTATCCTTATGTACTTGCAGTTGTACCACCAGCAACACAACGTCGTCACGTTTTGTGTAATAGCACATTGATTACTGGAAACAGTGCACTTGAATGAGAGCAGTTTTATGTCGTGGCAATATTGTTTTATTGCGACATTATACTCTCACATCTAAGCTTAAACTCATACGTATCCTTATTTGGCTACAACTGCTTTGCCGTTGGTTGAAGTAACGTTGTAGCCTTCTTCAGGGTGCACCACATACAGCTCACCCCCTCTACGTTATTTTAGGCTAGCTAGTGTCCCTAGCATTTGCATTGGTGTGGTGTCTCGGCCACATTGTGCTAAGTTGTTTTTGTGACATTGCATTGCTCCACGTAATGTACTCCAGCACGCATTCTGGCCGTTTTCGTTTCAGAGTGAACGAGTTGATAAACGTTACAAGTAACGTTAATGGCTGGCTGCCTGTCCAAGATGGCGGGACATGGCGGAGTGACACCGATAGCTATATAACCCATCTGATATGAATATATTGCTCCTATTCCCTTGTGTGTTGCTCAAGTGTGTCCTAAATGTCCTCTCGGGTCTATGCTCTTTGTAAAGATGTGTTCCTCTTGCCTACCTAGGTGGTGTCGGGGTCCTTTGTTTACAGTTTTAATTGCCCCTGTATGGCTCTGCATGTGCTCTCGGACTAGAGAGCTACATGTTAAACAGACTCAGTCTACCTGTACATAACACACTACTGGGCTAACAAAGAATATGTACGTGAATATATCTTTAACAACGCAGGATGTAGAGAATATGGTGCTGTTGACAGCTCGTGGTTTGAGGGACCATCCGCAAATCTGCTCGCTAGGTGGTGTGGGATACCTAGGAAGTGTTACTACCCATCTAGCATTAGCTGCACAGAAGCAGCAGGAAGCTCTGCTGTGCCATACTTGCTACATATTATGGACTGTGCAATGCATTATGCTTGAATTGAACTGTACAGTTCCTATGTTCAAAGTAGGACGAGCTCATACACATGTTACTTCTCTAGTAGAATTTGAACCTGATGCAATGGGTTAACACACAATTTGTTGATTAATTTATTTACGAGTCATTTTATATGCTTTGTTTGGTGTTCCTGCCATAAACAAATGCTCACCTGCCCTCTTGGAACAGCCCACCCTGTCATTAAAAAGTCTGTTTAGTCACGTACCCTGTGGAATCAGTTTAGTGTCAGGGTGCGTATTATGGGCCATGCTAAAACATGTGCATGTCACAGGTTAGTTTGTGTCTTACGCAACTCATTTGTTGCTGGTGGTTATGGTGGCAGTAACGATTGAAACTCTCATAAACCAGATCTTGCTTCATAGTTGACTTCATCTGTTGCCAGATGTTCCTGTTGCATTCCTACTCTTGTACACTCTGGTATAGATGTACACAACTATAGGCCCAGTCCAGCTCACAGCCTCAAACGTCTTCACGTGTAGGGTATTGCAGTCTGATCGGGACATGAGACGGATATATCAGGTAGCTAGCATGGCTGATATAATGTCAGGCGAATGGAAATACTAAGTTTTGAGTGTTTTTCTGTGATGCACAAAATGGATCTGTTATTGGGGCAGGCACTGACCGTTCTAAAGCATCTGCAGAATGTGACCGATCTACACGAAAGACTTTACTTTTGGTTAATGTCGTTACAACATTGTAATTGTAACAATTTTACAAACCTCTATAAGTTGAGAAGTAATGTCTTCTTATAGCGGCAGGTTAACTTCCACATACATATCTTAAATTAAAAAATAATAATAATAATAAAAGAGAAGAGAAGAGGGGGCTGGTATTGAATATGCTAATACCCAGAGTTTGGGTTTTGAGAGAGGAATATGTTGGATCCATTGTGAGCAGCAGACGCAGGAGAAAATAGCATCCGAGACCATCAAATGGTACGGAGCACAGTATCGCACGTTATGGAAATGGCTGATTGCCAGGTCGGTTATCAGTGTGTCGTTTTCGCTTTCTATTTTCCCCCAAAGGCAAAGAAACCATTTGGTGTTGGTGTCTTAGAATTAAGAATCCATTCTTGCGTTAGACACTTTGAATAATTGAATAGTTGTTTTTTTTTGCGCTCGCCCACGAGAATGGCTTATGAAAACAAAATGGAAAATGGACCAGAATGTGGCCTCTCGAACAATTAACCTCAACTACTCCAATGTCAGAAATGCTGTATTTGAGTCTGTAGAGAATTAGTCTTAAACTTTCTCTTTTTTTCCCCCACATTCTTCATTTTGTATAAATGTTCTGCTCGTAGCTTATTAGTTTTGAATGACTACCCTTGTCTGGCACTTTTGGCTGCGTCGCTGCACTGTTGCTCTATCTACATGCAGATAACTGTGCGTTCAACATTTCTGACAGATCTAGGTCACTGTATCATCAGAAACGAGGTGGCAATGACGTAAACTTGCAATAGCTCGATGGGAGATGAGCTTTGATCGTGATTGCTTTGTTTTCTACATGTGAGAATATCCGTATCGGTGATTCTGTTGCCGGCAGCCTTCTGCATTACGTGGTGTCGCGTACTGCTGCAAGAGATGTGGAGTTTGCATGTTCTTCCTGTGTTTGCATGAGATTCCTCCAGGTTATGGAAGCCACGGCAAAAGACACTCATGTTAAGAATCAAGGCTGCACTTGCATTGCCCTTCTTTAATAAGGCACTGGCCCGGCCGTGGCACGGTGGCTGACCTGTGGTTAATACTTAAGATGGAACATTTGCAGCGGGCCGTTTCTTTCCCACTGGGATTATGAAACTGTGACTCAATTTTAAAAGCAATTTACCGTTGACACAAGATGACTTTGTGAGTTCAACAGCAAGCCAGTTCTGAAGAAGTCAGTGTATTCTAGTTGCTTAGATCATGCTGCAGATGTAGCATGAAATTGACAACATCGTGCTGCATGGACTCCGTGTTATTCACCCCCAGCAAGAAGGTCCTAGGATGAATTCGGTTAGGGCACATGATGCATGGATCTCCTTGCAGTTATCTGAATGGTGTCTGCAGGTGATAGTTGTAACCCATAGCAAAGAAACTGATGAAGTGTCGCTCACTTTCTCATGCAAAGCTAAGATGAAATAAAGGGACAGTGTAGCCAGTCGGCAATACAGATATCCTGTGTCATGGATATCTGTATTCCATAAAGTCTGTGGCTAATCAGTGAGAAATCCAATATTTACATTAAACAGTTGTTGAGAGCACTCTCAAATCCTGCGCATTGGTTGGAAACATTGTCCACAATGGCCTCATGCACTCACAGATGTGAATGGTAGGAACCGTCTGGCACACTCTGACGATCGAGAGGTTATTGAGTGCAGCAGGGATTCTTTGCAGAAGAAAATTGCCCGTGGAAACAAGTTTATGATGCTTGCAGGTTTTGTTCAGCAAGACGATCCTCGCGTATGAACAGCGCGTTTATCATTTTTGGAAGCGTAAATCTCCAGAAGCTAACGTTAGGCTATGAACGAGCTACACCAGGGTCGCACCACGAAGCTTCCCGGCTTGTGGATTTGCGGCAATCGAACAAAAATGACTACAGGAGAATACTATAAATTGATAAATCTACCAGTTGGAAAGTTTGAGTTAGAATAGTTTGCAAGCGCGCGAGTGTAAACACAACAAGGCTGTAAAGGCGACTAGTGATGACGTTTAATCTCCTCGACAACCTCGGTAGTGCCACTTGGCCACTTGTTGGTAACTGCCTGTTTTCACTGACGTGATGAGACTCCATAGTCCCCAATGGTTCTTATGTAATGCTGCCTAACTAGCCTATTACTTGGTGTTTGCCCTAGTTCTCGACTCGTATCATGAAGTCTAATAGCTGAGGACAGTGTTTACTTCATTTGGGTTCGTCCTTGTCTAAAAGCATATTTTTCTAAGTTAACCTAGATATTCTCTTAGATCTTGCCTCCATACCTCTAAAGAACTATAGAGATTATGTACCCATGCCGTGGGCTAATCTGTAGCTGTCGTGCACCTCCTCAAAAACATGGAACTGCACGTAGAGGCCCTCCAGTGATCACGGGGATGGCATGAGCTTGTGCTTCTTCTAACAAGCTTCCAAGGCCGGTGGAGATTGTTGATCGTGGAAGAAAACTTTAAGGGAGTCGAAGAAAGGCTTCCATTAA
This sequence comes from Cottoperca gobio, assembly GCF_900634415.1. Lineage (NCBI taxonomy): Eukaryota > Metazoa > Chordata > Actinopteri > Perciformes > Bovichtidae > Cottoperca > Cottoperca gobio. Next base: position 7,802,151 of record NC_041356.1, on the reverse strand, counting down.
CCCCTTCCTTTCAGGATCATTCCAATTTTTGGGACCGTTATATTACACATAGCAATTTAAAGTGATGCATTCATCTGTGTTTGCCAGTGAGCTGACCCAGTGAGCCCGTAATGCTCTGTGACAATGAAGAGGACGGCGGTCTGACAGTTGTATTTGTTACGGTGATCTTTAAAACCTATTTATGAGTCTTCGTAGCCGTCGCTTAACTCGCTCGGCTTCAGGAGAGTTTGTCCCTCTTTCTGTCGTGGTGTTTGTTTCTACATCTGCAGCATGTTGTCTCGGGAAAAGATCTTTACTTTTCAGTCTCTTGATAATGTGAATTAAGTGCTTCTTGGCAATGACGAGGGGCAAACGGCGGTTCTTTTCTGTGCTTTGGAGGTTAAAGGTGACGGACAGGGGCTTCAATGTCAAGTAAAGCTGCGAGATGAAGAATTATCCACTTCGGTATAAACCTGGAAGTCCTTTCTCAGCATCACTTGCTCATGCAGCTGCCTCTCTTTGGCTTTGAATAGCACGACAGTACTCCACGTTGGGGACCAGCTGAGCCCATCTCTGATGCGATCTCAGTGAGTTAAGTCGGTCTCTAAGTTTGTGTGCCTTGGTGACCTGGTCAATGTACGCTCGATCTCTTTATACAAGTCACCTGGGCTCAGTCGTCTCAGACGTCAACAGTTATTGTTAATTCTGTGAGCTAGCCTGATGGCAGTACGAAATAAAACTGTGCTGTCGTCAGATTTATGCGCTCTGTGCAAGCCGGCGTCTGCTGAAGAGCCTTTACGTCATAAAAGAAGCATCACTGAACAACGGTTTCTGTATCTGCAGATAGGATTGGGGCCAAAACACACTTTAGCGTGACTTTCTTTGTGCCTAGGACAAAAAAAACAATTCCCCCAAGTGCTGCGCTGTAGCGGCTCTGTGTGTGTTGCTTTTTGTTTTAATAGTTCTAATTGTTCAAATGCAAAGGACAAGTTTCCCCACAATGACGTCGCTTTAACTTCCACCGTGTCAGTGGTGATGATGGTGTTGTATGTCTGAGCAGACGCTCATCTGAAGGCACTAGGATTGTCAGAAAATGTGGTTAAATGTGGGTGGAGGGAAAATAAATTGGTAAAACGCATTTATGTATGGTGCTTTTAACTAACTTAAGGTCTCGTAGCGTGAACGCAGCTCACAGGCAGCTTTGTATCTCTCTTTTTTTTTTTAATCAGGGTAGGGAGATCTATAATGGAGGTTTGAAAAAGAAAGCCTCAAGCAAAAGTCCTTATCTACAGCAAACCTCATTCCACCAAGTTAGTCCATGGCTGATATTTATCTGCGGAAAAAGAATGCGAGTCGACTTGGTCAGAATTGAGGCGCTGACGTCAGCCACGCTGTGACTTTGAAAAGTTCTGAATGATTTCCTCTCTCCAGTTCCCCGCGCTCGCTGTTCCCTGTCTTTGCGCAGTACAGATATGGATGATGCATGTTGTCCCCCAACCCCTGTCGAGCACCGTGCATGTATGCATGTCTAATTAGTTTTTTTGTGATCTCCCCAGGCTGTTCGCTGCTACGATTCGCTCATCCTAAAGGCGGAGGGCAAAGTGGAGCCTGAGTTATTCTGCCAGCTAGGCCACTTCAACCTCCTCTTGGAGGATTACCCGAAAGGTGAGTAATCTCTCTTCACCTCCACTCGAGTGGTTTGTAGAGTCCTCGTGTGTTTTTCTTTTTGTTCAGAGACACAGCGTGAGCATCTAAAGACGAGCAAGTTGGCTCCTCACCAGCAGCACATAAATGCTGACTGCTCACTTCTCCTGAGTAGTGTTGTGGTGACATCTTCCCTCCTTTTCCTTACAGCATTATCGGCATACCAGAGGTACTACAGTTTACAGTCAGACTACTGGAAGGTAAGACACAAGAAACACACACACACGTGCTTACATACTCACTTTCTCTTTCGGCCAGTGATACTCACACCCTGGCAATCACACACACACACGCACACACTATCTTTTTTTCTTCCTCCCACACATGGCTCACTCACAGGAAGCATGTTTGGTCTCAGTTTGGTTGCACGCTGGTGGGAAACGCGGTTTCAGGTTTTCCTGTCGCAGTCATTTTGAGCTTCAACGCTGTGAAGTTGACACGTTGCGGTGAGATTGAGAGCCAGTTATTGTTTTTGTTTTTTTCTTCTTCTAAAAACTGAACCACGTAGCTGCAGCAAGGTTATGTAAATATCAAAAAAACAAGGACACGAAGGGTTTTCAGGGACATTCGATCACATTGTGAACTGGGAGTTACATTGTATCCTGATTCTTTGTTGGTCTTTATGGTGTTTTATTCGCACTAATGACAATTCCCCTCTCTCCATCAGAATGCTGCCTTTCTGTATGGCCTGGGAATGGTCTACTTCCACTATAATGCCTTTCAGTGGTGAGTACCATCTATCATTTCATTAGCATACAAAGTTGTATCAAAGGTCGCGATGAATCACATTTCCTCTGGGAGACCTGTCGTTGATGCCAGACAGAACTTGCAACTTGTACAGGAGTACACGGCTCAGTTTTGGTTTGTATACGTTTGTTGTTGCCAGCCGTCCTACGTTGTTTCCACGGAGAGGAGTCGTCTAGCTGAAATTGCTGGACAGATGAAACAAAAAATGTAAATGGCGCCAAGCATCACAGTCCAACCGTGATATTTCACTTAATTTGAGTTCATATACATATTTGATCCTTTATCAGGGTTTTCATATGTGTTCTTCTCATGTTTTTATTCCCTCCTGTCTATTTTTAATACTGCCCTTCCTCCGTCTCTTCATCATGTTCTCCGTTGGTCCCACAGGGCGATCAAAGCATTCCAGGAGGTGCTGTACATCGACCCGGGCTTCTCCCGGGCCAAGGAGATCCACCTACGCCTGGGTCTCATGTTCAAGGTCAACACAGACTATGAGTCAAGCCTAAAGGTATTAATACACATTTAGAGTCGTGGAGTAGTCTCAGTGTAAAATGTTTCACCCAGCTAGCGTTGTCCTTTACATACAGCACTATGCTGCATGGTTATTCTTTGTTTCCTGATCTCTACCCATGTTCTCTCACAGCATTTTCAGCTGGCTTTGATTGACTCCAACCCCTGCACTTTGTCCAAAGCTGAAAGTAAGCACCTCTCTGATGTATTTCATATGTGACTTACTCCCTCATTAAAACCTTATATTATAGAAAGAGTAGATTTAGTGGCTGAAACAATATGCCGTGTATCCCGCAGATCCTTAAAAAGTCTTAATAAGCATTCATTTAATTAATTGGCTTTTTTCTGCCGTTGCATTGTAAAAATCTGAGAATAATTGGTAACATCTTTTTAAAAATAAATCTTATTGACCAAATGCCTCGAGCATTAAGTTCGTTATATCCAAAACTTAAGATGAAATTGGTCTAAAATGTCATATAAAAATCCACCTTGCCTTAAGCTGTAGGACCCCTGTGTGTAACGCTGTTGCACAAATACATTATTCCACTATTTACTTTACATTAGCTGATCCTGGTACGTCTCCTGCATCTTCTCAGACGGCAGCAGCACCACTGGAACATCTTATTGTGCTCACCGAGTGTTAGATTGTGTTCAGATGCTCGGGGTTCAGCACATTATTTGATATGCCGCTGCCATCTCATCTCTCCCGCCCCGGTACCTGTTACCTTGGCGACAACAATATCCATTTTTTTTGCCCGGCGTCTCGCTGTTTGCCTTCGCCTCACTGTGTCCCCCTCATTCCAGTTCTCACTCGCACACACAGACGTAGCAAGGGCAGCCCCCGTCTTTCTCTCTCTCTCTCTCTCTCTCTCTCTGTCTCTCTCTCTCTCTCTGTCTCTCTCTCTCTCTCTCTCTCTCTCTCTCTCTCTCTCTCTCTCTCTCGTCTCTCTCTCTCTCTCTCTGTCTCTCTCTCTCTCTTCTCTCTCTCTCTCTCTCTCTCTCTCTCTCTCTCTCTCTCTCTCTCTCTCTCTCTCTCTCTCTCTCTCTCTCTCTCTCCATCTGCTCAGAGTCACTCAGGCAGCTTAGATCAGACACTGCAGCGCTCCAGACAAAGGAAGGTGCCGCCAGGAGCACAGCTACCTATCTGGTCTGTTACACTTAAATGTAGACGGGCAACCTTGGGTTTCTGACCCCTATTTATTGACAACGCGGCACTACTTTTCAAAGACTTGAAAAGCCTGTGAGGAGGACTAACTCTCAGTAGGGGCTGGGGGACCTTTCTCAAACGCTAAATAACCTCTACCTAACATGTGTCCTCTTCTTTCCTTTCTACAGTTCAGTTCCACATTGCTCATTTGTATGAGATTCAGGTATGTACCTTTTTATTTATTTATTTAACCTGCTTTCTCCCAAGGACACAAGACATTTGTTATTGTGAAAATATGCGCTGGATGCTGATAGAATGTCCAAGTATGGAGCTCATAACCCGGCCACCAGTGTAAAGTCAAGGGGCGTGTGTAAGCGGGGGGGGGAGAGCCCTGTTTTATTTGTGTTTTGAACCAGGTGCTGACAAATCGAGGAGGGAGCAGGGTGCGCGAGTGGGTGGCACGCGGGAGGGGATAGATTACTTTCAGCCGATCGACAGGGTTGCCACGGAAACAAGAAAGTCTGTCTCCCCCCTCTTTTGTATGCCGGTGGTCTCTCGCTCTTTATGTTTCAGTGGAGGAGTACAGTAGCTGTAGCCAGCTCTGGGAGTAGCAGCGCCTCACGACTAACGCGTGTCCATATTATGTCCAGTTATTGTCATAATTTGTGTTTTATTCTCTCATCTCCCTCTCTCCCCCCTTTGCTCTTCTTTTACCTTTTTTTTATTATCCCTCACTGCCCCTCCACTCCTCCATATCCAGAAGAGATACCGGGCTGCCAAGGAGGCCTACGAGAGCCTTCTGCAGACGGAGGATCTTCCTGCACAGGTGAAGGCCACTACCCTGCAGCAGCTAGGTAAGAGTGTGAAACTCAAAGGATGTTCTTGGTGCCACGTGTCAAAGTTGGCCCGTGTTTGATTTAACGTCGTGGGTCTCCAGGCTGGATGCATCACACAGTGGAGCAGCTCGGGGACAGAGCCACCAGGGACAGCTATGCCATCCAGTGTCTGCAGAAGTCTCTAGAGGCCGACCCCAACTCCGGACAGTCCTGGTACTTCCTTGGCAGGTACGTTGGCAGAAGATGATGTAGTGTGAGTGTGTGAGGAAACCCTTCTGTTGCGTGCAGTCTGTACAAGTTTAAATGAAGATAATGTGTAGAAAGAAGCTCTGTGTATTAGTTAAGTGTTTTCCATGTCTGTAGCACAACCCTTACAGCCTGTGTCTCCTGCAGGTGCTACTCTAGTATTGGGAAGGTCCAGGACGCCTTCATCTCCTATCGGCAATCCATAGACAAATCTGAGGCCAGTGCAGATACCTGGTGCTCTATAGGGTAAGGGTTGATTTGATCTGCCGTTACATTCTCAAGTGTCTATACGATAGACTTTGTGGGGGAAAAAAAAACCTGAATGCAAGCTGCTGTTCTCATCGTCAATTCCCCGCTCCCCCCCCCCCCCTCAGGGTGTTGTACCAGCAGCAGAACCAGCCCATGGATGCTCTGCAGGCCTACATCTGCGCCGTGCAACTGGACCACAGCCACGCCGCCGCCTGGATGGACCTGGGCACGCTCTACGAGTCCTGCAACCAGCCGCACGATGCCATCAAGTGCTACATCAACGCCACGCGCAGCAAGGGCTGCACCAACACCACCGCGCTCACACATCGCATCAAATGCCTGCAGGTGGGTGGAGAGAGGAATTTAAAGCAAGAGGCTGTTTGGATGCAGCTTCAATTTCATAACCCTGTTTATGAGGAAAATGTAGACGTTGGAATGCAGTTGTCTCGCAGCGACAGTATTTATCAGGTGTGGTGCACCAAGAGAAGTAGGGATGTCCCCATGAAGTCAGTGAGGCAGTTTAAGTGTTTGACGATAAGCACGTGAAGCATGCGTCACAGCTTTCCTACAGTCTTTGTTGTCGGTATAAAAGTGTTGAGAGAAGATCATCCGTGGCTCTCTGCTTAAAAAACACTTACTGACACACTGTCGCTGTCATGTCATTATTTGAAACGGCTGGCTGCGGTTTATTTAATTTGCGCACTCCGCGGGTCACTCATTCGCGACTCTGTTGACTTCCAGCGTTTTAACAGAGCTCAATGGCTGAATGTGACAGCTGGGCGTACCCGCGACAAACAAAGATTTATACAGCAGATACAGATCTATCAGGAAAGAAGAACAAGGAAATGCCTGGATCAGTTTGGGACATCCCTAATTGAAACTGCTGTTTATTGGTTCAAGCTCACTAATAGCTGTCTGCATCTCGTGTGTATCGTGCAATTAGTGCCACAAAATGTAGACGAAACACGAACAGAACTCTGACCAATAACCGCATTTTCTCTCATTATGCAACTTTTCATGCACACTGAGAATAGCACAAAGAGACCTTTTTGGATAAAGGACGGGGCAGTTTCCTCTCCTGCCGTTTCTCCTGCTCTTTGCCAGCGTCCCAGTGCAACGACGTGTGTTTGAATAAGTCTGTATATTATTCCACGGGGGTATAATTTAGAGTATCAGGCACAAAGGAAACTTTTGAACCCAAACGACCTGAAACGCTGCAGGAAGAATTTTAACGATGGCCAACTCAAACCTGCCCGGCCATAGCTGTAACAACCGGGGCTCAAACTATCCCCATATCTCATGTGTTAATTTATTCATCTATATTTTTGTCAAGCGATGTCATTCCCCTTTACATATGCATGTTAGCATAAGTTCATGGCATTAAGACGAGCTCACAGGCTCGTTTTAATGGGATTGTCACTGTGGGATTACTGTTTACTGAATGTCATTCAAGTGCCTCCTTGTGTGGTGGATGCCGTACGTGACGTAGGTATACGAGCCAGCCCAAGACACAAGTTTGCATATCGATTCCAACCTCACTTGTGTTTTAACCTCTACCTATTTACCATTGCTGATCATTTCCTTGTTTTGAGGTCATCGTTTTTTTTTTTTTCTACCAAAAAAAAAAAAAAAAAAAAAGCCTTGTGTTTTATTATTTTTTTTTGTTTTTTCACGTCGTTTTCCATTCCCCTAGGCTCAGTTGAGTAACCCCCAGCTCAGTAGCCTACAGGGTAAAAGTAAAATGCTCCCTCTTATTGAGGAGGCATGGAGTCTACCAATCCCAGCAGAGCTAACCTCCAGGCAGGGAGGCCTGAGCAGTGCACCACAGCAGGTGAGAGACCAGATAGAGCAATTTACACCTACCTCCTCCCCCCCCCCCCCCCCCTCAACCCCACTACCCCTCCTCCCTCTCCTCCCTTTTGACTGAGTGCACACAAAGGCACAATCGTAATGTACACGCAGACATACCTGCAGGTCAACACATGCGCATGCACTGTTGTCCATACTGATGGGTAACAGTTGAGCTGAACTCCACAATCAGATGTCTAAAGAAGCCACACAAAACAAAAACCCCTCCCACATTTCTTCCCTCCACTGCGACATTAATCGCTTGTGACACTCAGATTGACTTTTAACTGCAAGCGCTCTGTTTCCCGGTTTTCCCAGAAATTGACGGAACAGGTCATTCATCACGCACGATTTCAAGTGTAACGTGTCCAGGCTGCTTTATGGCATCTGTTTTGAACGAGGAGGGGTCCAGCCAAGTGTTACCCAGCCCTGCACTCCCTTTCTTCTCCACAGCACAAGTAGTCACTCGGCTTCACCCATCACACCTCCGTTCAATTAAACCAAAAATGAAAATAGAAATCAACAAAGCACTTTGTGCAGGCTTTTGTTAATTCTTTCCCCATTCAATTTCTCCTTCTATTAATCCTGTTTTTAATCCAATGTGGTATTCAGGATTACCTCCCACCCCCCCTGCTCCCCTCCCCACCTTGCAGTTGATTTTACAAATCCATTTTTCCAGTGGCAAACATGTTGAACATGCACCACACTGCTCTTAATCTGCTTTGGGTTAGACCCGGGAGAGATTGCCTTTCTGAACAGATTAAAAAACGCTCTAATTTGAAGTCAAGTGGCTGTGTTTCTAATAATTCTCACACTCGTTGACGTTTTGGCCCCCTTTTTATGGCTTTTTTTGACCCGGCCCCAGTGTGATCGGTGAGGTCGTGCTGCCTGGAGTATTCCCTGGCTTCCCATTGGCTCTGTCCATCTTCCTCCCCCTTCCCCTTTCAGTAGTTGACCTTAGATGTCCTGCAGCTGCTCACAAAGCCCCAGCGACGCCCCCTAGTGTTGCATCACCACTTCACTCATTTCATGCCCATCATACAGTAGATGCGAGTAGTTCTGTCGTGTCCCATGTTTGTGTGTGTGATCACTGTTGTGTTTTATTGACTTCCAGCATTGTATGCGATTTTATCGGCTTTGACTTGGTGAGAGTCAATTCACCGTGAGAGCTGATCCTCTGGGGGATGGGCACATGATGGATGGATCGTTTTCAATGGGTCAGATGTGACTTCAGACAGATGATGTGTTTTTTTTTTTTTTTTTTTTTTTTTAATCTTCAATTCTGGTGTTTTCACCCTCTCATGAAACATGCAGGATAAGAAAGACTTCAGAGGAGAAGTGTAGTGTAATTAATTTTTTAACAGATCAAAGCCAGCTAATGCTACTCCCCGTTTTAAAAAAAGCCACTGTGAGGTTTTGTTGCACTAAATTCCTCGGTAGTCACATCTGGCTCATAGGCTCCCTCAGGTAATGGTAAGGCTGTCGGTGTGTGGAACGTGCTGTAACCTTTACACTAAAAGAGTTGCTGTTGTGCCCCGAAACGGCTGCTTTTTTGATATCGTCTGGAAGCGCAACGAGGACAATATGGAATTGCTGCGAAGGATCATATTAGGAGTTATCATGAGGGCTGCAGGTGTTGATACGAAGCATTAGTGACGAATTTCCAGCACCACGCCTCTAAACACTCCCGCTGCCCCGGGGCTGTCGTTGCCCTATGACGTGACACCTTCACACAGGAATGTGTTTTGCTCTACATGTCCTGCTTGTTTGTTTAAGCGCCAACACCGAATCACAGTATTGCTCTTCCTTTTCTCTCTTTTTCTTATTCTCCACCCCTTGCTTTGCTTTGTCCTCTTGCCGTACTTTTGTTCTCTCCCTTTTGCTACTTGCTAAATAAACACGCTTGATTTTTTTTATATATATATATACGCTACCTCCATTTTTCTTTTCTTCCCGCTCTGTTCCGACCCCTCCTGTCCTCCATGACGTTTTTGTTATGTCTTTCCATTTACGTTCTTTTCCTCCTTACGTTTTCTTTTGACACCCCCCCCCCCCCCTCCCCTCTCTGCCTGCGCTCCCGCTATCCCCCTCCCCTCCAGGCTTGTAAGCCCAATCACAGTGCAGAGGGCGGGGGCTCGGGTCCGTCTCTGCCTCCACACGTGGGCCCGCTGGGTCAAGCGGAGGACCAGTCCTGCCCGGCCAAGAGGAGGAGAGCCTCCAGTCCTTCCAAGGTGACTACCATCATGGTACTGCTGCTTTCTTCTTACAGTAGGAAGAGTTACAGAAATCTGAACGGTGTCCTTCATTACATCTTTACGTGTTTTTCAGGGTGATTCATGGGTCAGTAACCCGCCACAGCAGCCAGCTCCCAACTGGTACCTCTCCCCGCAGAAATTACAGGTCAGTAATGTCGCTTCGCTTATATTTGACTTTGTTTGTTATCTCCTGCTTTTACGTCAACTCCTTTGTCGTTGCTGTCCGTCGTCAGGTGCTGGAACAGCTGCGGGGTAGCCGGGCCAGCCTGAAGCCCCCACAGCTTCAGATGTTGGGGCAGCTGGAGGCTCAGCTCGCCATGATGCAGCAGCACCAGCACCAGGTGAAAAGCCCTCGCATACATTTATCAATAAAGGTCCGATGTGTGGGTGTGTGTGCGTGTGGGTGTGTGTGCGTGCGTGCGCCACGACATTACACTTCCAGTAACGTGTACTGGGTAGTAACTAATCCAGAGTGTGTAAACGTGATTATGATCCTGCAGCGGTATTCAGGCCCGACTTAGTCAAATCCTTTTCACGGTGTGTTGTGGCATGCGCAGGCATTCGACAGTTGTGGTTTGGCACATGATGCAATACATGTAAGAGCAGGAAGGTTTGAGGGAATGTGAGTTCACCCATCTGGTTCTCTCACCTGGTTTTAATAAGCACGATGCATGACTTGCAGATACTAATTATCCATTGCATTTCTTTATGGTCGTCATCTTTTCTAGATGAGACAGAATGCCTCAGGAGGTCAGGTGCGCCCCTCTCTCCCCAACGGCCCCACCACCAACTCCCTCCCCTCCCCCAACCCCAGCCTCCACCCCACCCGGCCCCACCTGGGACCCCACCGGCCCCTGTGCCCGCCTCAGACACTGGCCAACGGGCCTGTGGGCCCCGGGACACACGGACACTCAGACTCCCTCCCTGTGGGTGACAGTAGTAACAGTAGTAATAATCAGTCGGGGCCCACGGCCACAGGACCCAACGGAGACGTGCCTTACCTGCAATCTGCCGGCAGCGGCGACGCAGCACTGCTACCTCACACCTGCACAAGCACGCAAACACAGGACGCCACGCCGCGCCAGGCCCTGCACCTAAACTCCTCTCAGGTTAGACATCGGCTCTTCTTTTTTCAGTGCCAGTTCTCGGCTGCTCAGCTAAGATATGGATATCATTCAGTTTTATCCTGACTTCCATCATGATCCAATCCATCAAGTGGTTTCATGAAACAAGCTGTGAAGTCCCTCCCATGAAACTCTGTCATTTAAAGTATGCATGGATTCTTATGCACGTCCCCAATGTCTGCTACAGAGCAAGGTATGTACGTAGCACATGTAAGAATAGAAAAGGGTCGGGCTCACAACTTATTTTATGCTTCTATTTCTTAAGTTACATCCTCCATAAACACGAGGATCATCTGGCAAAATGTGGTGAAAGCTGGATTAATAATGACATCATATATAAGTGACCCCGCCTGCTCTTTCCCTGTATAACGGTTGCTCTCTTCCTCCTTCAGGGGCTTCAGAAGGGGTGTGTTCCACATGCAACGGGCTCCAGTAGTGAGGGGATCCTCTCTCACCCCCAGACCCCCAACTCCATCGCCCCTGTGCACCCCAACAATCAGGTTGGACATTCCACTAACGCCCCATCGCCACGACAGCAGGCTCACAACCACCTCCCATCCCCTCCCTCCCTCCCCCACTCCTCTACCTCAGGTGGAGCAGCACCTGGTGCGTCCGCTACCAAAGATAGCAACACCGCAGCCGCATCCCTCGGCAACGGGGGCTCCGAAGGCAAGACGCCGTCGCCGCCGCGGCCATCCGCTGATGGCAAAATGGCGCAGGCGGATGGCCTAGCCAATCACGTACACTCGGGGGATGGCAAGGTGGCAGAAGGCGGCGAGAAGCCGAGCCTTAGCGCAGACAATCCTAGACTATCTGCCCTGCTGGCAGGGGGGAAGGGCCCTGTGGAGGGTGAGGCGCCGTCACAAGGGACTGCACCCACCACGTCCGAGTCCCACAAGAAAGTCAACAACATCCACCCGGCCGTCCTGCCCTCCACCCCCCAAGCGCAGGGCAGCTCGGCCGCCTCGTCGCCCATCTCTGCCATATCCACCGCCACGCCCTCCCCCAAATCATCAGAACACACCCAAACAGGCGCCCACAGTCCCGCCACCGCCGCCTCGACTGCACCCGCCGTGAACGGTAACGGCAAAGGAGGAATCTCCGAGGACTCTCAAAGCCCGCTGAAGGCCGAGCCGCCCGCCGTCGCCAGTCTCAAAGCTACGCCTCCACATGGACACAGCTCCTCCTCCTCGTCGTCATCTTCGATATCCATCTACCCCAGCTCCACAAACGTGCTAAAGGCCTGCAGGTGAGACCCCTCGTTGTTTTTCTTTCACATCATGGTGTCCTGCAGATGCACTACTGTGTAATTCCTCTTGGCAGGAATGATGGCGTTGACAAAAGCAACAGTAAAGCCATAAAGGAGCTTTAACACCTCCACTAGATTTACAGCATGTGGCACATTTCTCTTTTTGTAAAATCCTGCACACTCAAGCAGAGTTTTACAATCTAGGCTGAGTTGATATACGTCCCGGGACTGAGTTTATACTGTGTGCCAGGTACAAATAGAAATGGTGTTGATTAGATGTAATGGGTGGTCCGAGGCGTGAAGCCTGACGATGTGCATGTCGCATGCAACATGTGAAACGCATGAGCTAAATGCTGTGCAATGCAAATGTAGTATGTTGGGATGGATAGAAAAGTGTTCTGGCCTGAAGTGAAGTGAAGTTTGGTACTTAAATGATCATGGTGCGAATGAGAGACGGATCTGTCGAGCAGTGTGGTTTCTTTTGAAGATGTCTCCTCCCGGTGGAATGTCAGAGTAACTACACAACTAAAGGCAAATAATTATGTAACCGTAAACAACACCGAAGGCTACTGGGCAGTCTTGTTGCCATGCAGATATTATTCAGCGCCGATTATTCAGTTGAATAGATTCTTCCATTTGGTAGCACTTCTCCTAACAAATGGAAATGAATTTGTTCCCCTGTTTTACATACGATTGGTAAAAATGTGGCATCACTCTGCATATAGTTCAGAATCTCCAGCTGGACTGTTAAGAGTATTGGATCTGAGGAATTTACTGCTGGATTGTTTTCCTGCCTCATTTATTTGTCTGTGTTGTGTCACTAAAAACATGTTCTGCATTGTGCAGGAACCTGGGGAGGAACGGTCTCTCCAACAGCAGCATCCTCCTCGATAAGTGCCCCCCGCCCCGGCTGCCCCCTCCACCCTCACCAGCCCTGCCCAAAGACAAGCTCAACCCTCCCACACCCAGCATCTATGTGAGTATCACTCCAAGGGCTGTGAGCGTCTTCTTTTTTTTTTGATGACTTGGCATTTTAAAGCAATGTTCAGAAATAAGCACGGGCAGGTAACGTACTGCGACGACAGACTTCTTTTTACCTGATGAGTTTTGTTCATTAAAGCAGGTGGTTATATACATTTTCCTTTAACTTCCTGTTTCCTGTCTGTGGACCAGCTGGAGAACAAGAGGGACGCTTTCTTCCCCCCGCTGCACCAGTTCTGCACAAACCCTTCCAACCCCGTCACTGTCATCAGAGGACTGGCCGGAGCACTCAAACTAGGTAAGTGCGATGTGTGCGATGTGTATTTTTCCTTCAATCTCAAAGACTTCAGTGTTTTTAATGATGTATTTCCGCTGCTCTGCAGACTTGGGTCTGTTCTCCACAAAGACGTTGGTGGAGGCCAACCCGGAGCACCTGGTGGAGGTCTGGACGCAACTCTCTCAGCCCGCTGATGAGAACTGGGACCCGGCCGGCACCAAGAAAATGTGGCGCTGCGAAAGCGCCCGCGCCCACACCACCATCGCCAAATACGCCCAGTATCAGGCTGCTTCCTTCCAGGAGTCCCTACGGGTCAGTTATGCTTTATCTGCGTCTCACTGACTAACTTAGGACATCGAAGGATAGAAAACATTATAATTACTGCTGGTTTAATGCGTTTCCTGTTTGTTTTTCAGGAGGAAAATGAGAAGAAGGCACTAAAGGAGCCCTCGGACACAGAGCAAGCGTCAGCGGAGAGGTACCTAATGTTGTTCTTTATGTTTACTCGCCTTACGTTTGGTTGTTTAGCCCCATTAGAAAGCTCCAGGACTCTGATGTATCATTTTTAAATTCTCTTTCTCTTTGTGTGTGCGTGTCTTCAGTGTTGCACGCAAAAGAAGGGGACCCTTAAAGCACATCAAGTTTGGAACCAACATCGATGTGTCGGACGAAAGGAAGTGAGTGTGGATCTGGACCTGTTGCTGTCTTTTAACATGCTTGAAGCAATCGGCGCCGAGCATTTCAAATTAAAAGCGCTACACTCTGATCTTTTATACCGACCGCTCGTCTCTCCTCCAGGTGGAAACAAGCAACTCCAGGAGCTCAGCAAACTTCCGGCCTTCGCTCGAGTCGTATCAGCCGGCAACCTGCTCAGCCACGTGGGTCACACCATCCTGGGCATGAACACAGTTCAGCTCTACATGAAGGTCCCTGGCAGCAGGATAGCAGGTTAATACACACACTTAACACTTCCTTTCTGGGACAAGTGATCACTACAGCTGTGTGCAACCATTTAGTTGTGTGTGTGTGTGTGTTAGTACATTTAAGAGTCTTTGTGTACGTCTCTCCAGGTCACCAGGAGCACAATAACTTCTGTGCCGTCAACATCAACATCGGACCAGGAGACTGTGAATGGTTTGCTGTACCAGAGCCCTACTGGGGAGTGATGAGCAACTTCTGTGAAAAGTAAGACGAGCTGCAAGAAGGTGTAAAGGCGGATCTCATCCCACAATCCCTACATCCAATCACAACCGTCTTTCCCTTCCTCCCCTCCAGGAACAACATCAACTTCCTGATGGGCTCGTGGTGGCCCAACCTGGAGGACCTGTACGAGGCCGACGTGCCCGTCTATCGGTTCATCCAGCGTCCAGGCGACCTGGTGTGGCTCAACACCGGCACCGTCCACTGGGTGCAGGCCATCGGGTGGTGCAACAACATCGCCTGGAACGTTGGACCTCTCACCGGTACGCCGGGGATTATGGGATATTTTGTAATGGTAGTCAAGCGGCTTTCAGGACGGTCTGTTTTTTTTTTTTTAAAGAAGCCAGAAAATCGAACCGTTGTGAACACATCCTGACATCCTCCCACACATTTATTTAGTGTCTTTTAGCACTTCAGGCACTAAAACAACATCATGTCTGATATGGTGACCTTTACTGCGATGTTTGAACGGCTGATTAGTGACCTTCTGAGCTGATTACTGCCGGATGTTATTCCCCGTCTTCAACAGATGCATTTTTCAGTCAACTGTATGTTTCCATATAATCAGGTGCTCCTCCTTTCTGACATCCTGGTTTCTTGCGTTCATGCTTTTTCAGCTCACCAGTACAAGCTGGCCGTGGAGCGCTACGAGTGGAATAAGCTCCAGAGCGTCAAGTCCATGGTTCCCATGGTGCACCTCTCCTGGAACATGGCACGCAACATCAAAGTGTCCGACCACAAGCTGTTTGAGATGATCAAGTGAGTGACAGAGTCCCTCGGCCGTTATGTTATATGTCTGCACAGGCTGGACTTGAATTATTTACTTACTCACTTTTTCTAGGTACTGCTTGTTGCGGACGTTGAAGCAGTGCCAGTGGGTAAAGGAAGCCCTGGCGACAGCAGGCAAGGAAACGGTGCTGAGGTCGAGGACTCGGGACGAGCCGGCCCACTACTGCACCATCTGTGAGGTCAGTAAGCACACGGGGGGAACAGCATTTCACACTCACTCATACAGATAGCGTATATTCATGCTACAACTCCACATCCTTTTTGAGCCGTATGATCAGCTGGTCCATTGACATTGAATCAAAGGCGGACTCAGTTTTGTGTTCGAGCTAATTAATGGCTATGCTAAATGGATTTTATTTGAATGCGCGGCTTTCGGGCTGTTTTACAGAAATGTGTCCATTTTCATTGAAATGTCTGCTGCCATTGTGTCCTAGCAATGAGTCTATTATTCACTGTCTTTAGAGCAGCTCTGGGATTTGTCTCTAGATGACATCATCACTGCAGTCTCTGCTGTTCAGCTTCCTTTCAGATCTCACAAACCAAAGCTCAGTGTCGCAATATAATAGAAATGACATTGAAGCCATTCTCCTTCCTCCTTTTTTATATATATATATATATGCCTGTGTGTCCGTGTACTCTGCACAGGTGGAGGTGTTCAACCTGCTGTTTGTGCGCCGCGAGCTCCTGTCCAAGAAGCAGTACGTGGTCCACTGCCAGGACTGTGCCAGGAAAGGCAGCGCCACGCTGGACAACTTTGTGGTGCTGGAGCAGCACAGGATGGACGACCTGATGCAGGTCTACGACCAGTTCACATTAGTAAGTCACCAGACGGAGAAGGAGGAGGGCTCGAGGCGCTTGTTTCGTCTTTCAAACTGAAGGAACAGTCCAGTGCATTCATGTCAATCAATCGAACAAATAATGGTTTATTTGAAATTTCATTTTAAGGTAAAAGTATGACTTTTGTTTGCACTTCAGGATTTCCTATCAATGCCTTTTTAACCTGCCTTCCCATTTTACATGCGTCAAACAAGAAAAGCAGGATGTAATATAATGGAGAAAGTTTATAGGATGCCTGGCGAAGGTCGGGGTTCCTCTTGAAACTACATCAGTACAGAAAGCTAGATATTAATTGCCAACACTTATCATAAAACACTTTATAAGCCTGTGGAAGTTGAACATAATACCAAGAAAGAAGACTTATTTTGTGTCTGTGGTATGTTGAGCTGATGGATTCAATGACTTTGACTAATTATTGTGTATCCTCTTCCTCCCCAGGCCCCTCCTCTTCATTCATCTTCATCTTGACATTAGGTGACGCCTCGTTCTTCTTCTGCTGTGGAGCCATGAAGCCCATTTACAGGAACTTGTATTAAGATTTTTTTTTTTAAAGAACAAACAAACATTTACATACGCGGACCATTTCTGATATTCAGGAAAGCCAAGGCCGTCTCCCCACCCTCACCACCGCCCCCTCCCATTATGGCTGGTCTCCATAGCGACGGCTGGAGGCTGAGGCGGCAGAGTGTGTCTGTCTATGCAACCTGTTTGAAGTGCTGGTGCCGGGCCCTTCCAGAGGGGGGCGCCACCGAGCTCGCGAACAGGACTTGTTTCTCTCTCCTCCCTTCCCCCCCGCCCAGCCCCCTCTAGTGACAATGGTTCAGCCCTGTTTTAATGGAGGACTTAATCAAAAACGGTTGGGAACAGGGGGACGAGGGGGAGGAGTGGGATTCTTAATGCGTGATAAAAAATGTTTTGTAGATACTTGTTAACTGTCACAACTGGCAACAACACCCGTAAAAGACTACTGACTTGACAAGCTTTCTCTCTCTTCCTTCTTTTCGTTTTCTATTCTGGTAACAGGATGAGATGTTGGCTTTGATTTATAGAATTTCCCCAAAATCTTCTTCAGTTTTTCCTTCTAAGGAGCACTAGCCTAACTGGTCTTTTTCTATGGTAGATAGTAATTTTAAGACTCTTTGGACAGCAAAATCTCCCAAAAAAAATTGTAATGTGAAGAGTTAAGGTGATTTTCTTTCTTTTCTTTTCTTTTTACAGCTTTTATGTTTTATCTTTGTCTTGTTCTTTTCAAAACTATGACGTTTTGTTTGTTTCTTAGGTAAAAAAAGGAAAAATGTAGGAAAAAAAAAACTTACTAGCCAAGTCACAAAGAGAATGGGTTGCACATAGCGTTATGGAATAAAGTTTAATTTGTGATTTTTGTTTTTCGTTATGTTTCTAATCTTGATGTAAATTTACACTATTTATAAATACATATTTATTGCTTGAAAATATTTGTTGATGGAATGCTGTTATTTTTTCCAGAGTACCTGCCATTAAATTCGAAGGAGTTTTGTCATTTTAACACAACTCCTCTTACATTTTCTATATATAAATAAAATTGCTTAGCAAGCATTGTACAGAAACGGACATTTAAAATTGTTTTATTGTTTGAAGAATGTTTTATGATGAGTCAATAAACACAAAGTTGTCAAATTATTCATGCCTCATGTTCCTCAACATAACAAAAATACTTTCATCATCATTTACAGAAAATAACGAAGAAAAACAACAGAAACACTTGTAAAACATTGATGTGTTTGAGTGTAGGCCTGAAACCCAGCAGACAATGTAGCTGTAGACTGACACACAGAATCCTACACTGAATGCCAGGTCCAGAACATACCCGATATCTCAATATGTCATTTTTATTTATAATAAAATTCCTTCCCATGCAGTGTAGGATTAACTCTCAATTCAAGAATGTTTTTTGGGACATTTAAAAGCTCACAAGGAGTGTTTTGAAATACACATAGAAAACACAATTCCAAATACATCTCAACAGAGTACATTAAAAAAAGAAAACACATTAAAAAGCTGCATTTCTGAATATCATGGCTGCCAGCAGAGACCCAGTAGCCAGATGTAGCTGCTGCCAGCCCCACAGGATCTACACTGACTACTGAGCAACCGCTGGGCGCCCTGTGGCTCTGCAGATCCAGTTTGAGCCAAAATGGCCGCCCGGCTGCCGCATTTCATCCAAGACAGGAAAAGGATGAGGGGAAACTTCCTCTTGGTGCAAAGTGAACATGACAAACAAGCAGGTTCCCTGGGTATCAGATGTGTCGTCAGTGTTGGCCACTGCTCTTATGATACAAGTGAGGATGTGAATAAGAATATAGTTTGTAATTCAAATCTGTATACTGTAACACAATAAAATACAAAAGTAGTATATTGCACCTGAAACCATCTTAAATGAACAGACTGAAGAGGAAGAAGAGTTGCTAACAATACAGCAGACATAAGCCCCTTTCCCACTTGCACCTTCACCCATAATGCTCTGCCAATATCTTACGTGTCAAGAAGACATTACTTAATTTTTAGTTCTTGTAAGACAAACATGTTGAGAAACACTGGTGTAAATTATGTTTATGATGAGTGCTTTGCAGTACGACGTCTCTTTATGGCTTCAGCTGGACTGCTAACATACACGTAATACTACTATCTGCAAAGAAATATGTGCTGTTTACTGCTAATTAGCAAGTGTTAGCAAGCTAACACACTCAACTAAGAGGGTACACCTGGAACATTTGAATGGATCTCAGCTGCACCTTGTTTAGTGCTAACTAACAAATGTTTGCATGCTAACACGTTAAACTACGAACCTGGTAAATACTTGCAAAACATCCACATGTTAGCATTGTCGTTAGCATTTAGATCAATGCACTGAAGTGTCCTACAGCCTCACAGAGCTGCAAGCATGGCTGAAGACTCTTGTTAAATTAAAATGTTCAGCACAAGATTGTTTAAAACATCAAATCAATTAATGTACAGATTTAATAAAGAGCATTTACAGATGCAGGTGCATGCAGCAAAGAAGCTAAACTGCCATTTCCCTCCTCATCTCTCTCTTTGCCCTTCAACGTTGTACAGTCGCTCTGCTGAATCCAAGATGGCTGTCCGTTGCAGCGTCCATTTTGACTGCCACAAATGGACGATGGAGGACTTTTCAACGTCTTTCCTGTTTGAAGTGTGACAGGAGACCTGGAAAAGAAAGAGTTTGGTGAGAACCACTTCATCTGAGATGTTAGGACATGTGTTTGTTTGTTTGACTCAGTCGGGAAATTAAGAATCCAACATTTCTACATTTGGAAATAGCAATAGGAGCTGAATTCTCTCAGCGCTCGTATGTTGGCCTACTGTATTTTGCTGCAGTTGTCTTTCTGTTATACTTTATATTTTGACACTCTACCCACCCAAACTCTTTTACTTTAGCGGAGGCATACAGGAACAAAACCAAGTGTGGGCTGAAAAATCGTGATTCTAGGAAACAAGATGACAGTTTTAGAGCAGGAAGTCTTCATCTGTTAAGACGATGAAGACTTCCTGTTGGCTGTCTGAAACGACAAAGGCAGGAAACTTGAATTTTCCGATACAGTGACGATAGTGTTGTATGTTAAGGGAGAGGGGGTAGGGGATGCAGGTGGCAGAAGGGTTATGCAATTATTTACAAAGGAGTAAAAATATAGGTATATATAACATTATGTATGAAAGTGTTGCACACCTCACAGAAAAAACCAAAACTCTGTCATCACATGAAAGGTGTTCAATGGGCTCAGTCCCAAAAAAGTTGGACTACTCCTTTAAGTCTTCCTACAGATCTTCCACCTATATCCTCTGTGAAATCTGGCAGTGATCCAGCAGAGAGGTATGTGAACTCTGCTTGGCCCAGACCACCAACCACCCCCCCTCTCCTCAAATCCAGAACTCCTAACAATGTCTCCCTGTGTCGCAGTGGGGGGAAATTCAGGAGAGAAAGAACGAGAGAGAAGGAGTTAAACCAGTAGTGTGATCAATGCCCTCTGCCCCCCCTCCTCATCCCTCTTTTCCCTCCTCTCCTTCCTTCCTGTTCCCTCCATCCCTGCCCTGCCTGCTCTGGCGTTTCCGCTTTTGTGAGAAACAGACAGGTGGCCCTGACTGCTAATTTTAACCGGGCCGATTGTCTGCCTGCGTTTCCCACAGCTATGTATAGATGCCTGCAATAAACCAAGTAGGTCAGTGTGTGAGACTCGCACACACACACACACACACACACACCTGCGGACTCGCACACACCGGGCCCTGACCTCTAAAAATGTCTGACTCGTCCATTCATACATTCCCGCCTCTGTCGCAAATGATCCTCTCCGATTGGCTGTCACTCTCAGCCAATGGCAGAGCTTCCTGCTGCCCATTCATAAAACCCAGGGTCATTGTGTTTAATGAGTAATGAACCGAGGGCCCCACAGGCCGCGATCATTTCTCCTTTTTGTTTTGTTTTCTCAGGCTATCGCTCTCTCTCTGCCCCTCCATCCTTCAGGTTCCACTCAAAGGCTCAAACACACACTTCTTGAATCCTATACAGAGTTGTTTTTTCCCCCTGTAATTACAACCCTTGCTAGTTCTCTGAGCCCCCCCCCGCTCCTCTCCCCTCGAGTTACACGTTACTATATGGAGACGTGTGACTGTGTCAAAGTGACTCACTTAGACGGAGCCTAATGTGTAACATCCAGAGCACAGATCGTGAGGGAACGATGAAAGGGGGGGGGGGGGGCGGCATTCATTCATGCCAGCTGAATAGATCCTTTTATAATAACTTGAAATGTCCCCATTGAATATACAATTCCTACTACTAATCAATTAATTATTCATATTTTATGGTAATAAATGCGATTCCATCTGTTCTGGCAGAACGCAGTGCTACGAAGGCAAATCCGATTTTAATGTCCGAGCTTGTGATTTGTAAGGAAAAACATTTAAAAGCTTTTTTTTGTGACATATTTATGACTAAATAAGCAAAGATTAAAGTTATAGTTAAGGAAACTGCCTTAGGTGTTTATTTATTAAGAGTTTAAGACTCCAAATGTGTGCAAAACTCTTACCTTTTCACCGACACATACTATAACCAGAAGTTAAAAGGCATTCTGGGAAATACCTGACTCGGGTTAAAACATGCACATGACTCAAAAACATGCAACACTTCATCACAAAAGAACTCCCTGGAATGAAATGACGAGCATATTGTAGAGAAGGTTTAAGAAACACCAAAAGAAAAACTCTCATTTTGTACGTTCTTGATAATTTGGGGGGATGAACGTCGATTGCTTCATTGCGAGATAAAATCCATCCACTCAACAATACAAACTGTCGCCTCAGTCGCACGATGAGATGTGAGGCATGTTTGCGATTGGCCTATCCAAGATAACAAAACAGAAGAAAAAAAAAGGTGCTACCCATTGCCATGGAAACGGAGAGTAATTAGCACAGAGTGCTGTTGAGAGAAAAGGAGAGAGTGAGAGGGAGCAGGATTGTGTGTGTGTGTGTGTGTGTGTGTGTGTGTGTGTGGGATGTTGGCCTGCTTTCAAGAGATGAGCAACGAGAGGAGGAGGAGGAGGAGGAGGAGGAGGAGGAGGAAGAGGAGATGAAGTAACAGTTGTGCAGGTTTCAGGTGTTGAGACAATAACTTCCTCTTTGCTGACTCAATCTTTTGTTTTGTATTTGATAATGAAATTAGCACTTCTGCTGGAGGAAAGAGTCGGATAGATTTCATCAGTGTTGCTCTTCTCAGCCCCCCTCCCCCAGCACCCCCCCCTCACCCTCGCTGCATGTTTAAACAGGGACTGTAACTGGATCTGGCTCACGCTGCGACAGTCCCCCATGTACTACGGATGTGTCTGTCCATCTGTTGGTCACGTGACGTTAGCTTCACTCGTGTGATTCTTGACGAGAGGCTGCCCACAGGACGCGTCTTGAAATTGTGTTCCAGCATTCGAACAAAGACTATGCTTTGCTTTTTAATTTTTTTATTTGATGCATTCGAGCAGGAGGGATGGGAGATTAAGATGCCACTCAAGAGTTTGTTTCCCAGGATATAAAAAGTAATTTGGATTTAAAATGCTTCTTTTGCTTTGAACATTTTAATGGATTAGATTGAAGGTGAAAAAGTCACTTTTATTTTTATTGTATATTATAAAGTGCACCTCGTCACTGATCGGCATCATTCATGACATTATTACTCTTAATTTCTAAACCTTTCATATAGAAATGTGACTCAGACCCTGCTTCAAATTCATACATTTCTACTTATGTGTACAATACAGCAGCAAGCTGAAGGTTGCAGGTTCAACGCCTCGCTCAACGGCTCCTAAGTCGACCCCTGAAAGTGAACTTTCTCCCCCTCACAGCTGCTCTGCCGCCTGCATGAGTCAACAACAGATCTAGTCTAAAACAATGTTTAATATAACAATGCTTAGTGCGTTTCCACACAGTACAGACACACACACACACACACACACACACACACTCAAAACACCCACACAGTTGGCTCACAATTTGCGGCTGTTCTTCAACCACCGAAGGACTCCTCAATCACTCTCTTCTCTGCAGCAGCTAATGGCAGCCAGGAGCCCACAGACGCGTAGATGCTAAGAACAATTATGCAGATGTGTGCTAAAACCACTTTGGTGGTATAATCCAACAATCAGTCCATTATAGTAATTGTCATTAGCGAGTGGGCGATTACAGGCAGAGCTCCGCTGGTTTTATGCAAATGTAGCAAAAGCCCAATTTAATATGTCAGATGTAATTTCGCTGTGTTTCTGAAGTTGACGCCTAACTCGGGAGAGAGTGTGTGTGTGTGTGTGTGTGTGTGTGTGTGTGTGTGTGTGTGTGTGTGTGTGTGTGTGTGTGTGTGTGAGTGACCACCTGTGGGTTTACAGGAAAGGGCTGTTAACATTTAAAATAATTTGGTAGAAATAATGAACTGAATTCAGGTTTTTAAGGGACTGTGCACAAATGATTTGAGGGAAGCTGGGAGGGGGGGGGGGGGGAAGGGGGAGGGTTATGTCGTTTTTCTTTTTTGCTGAAGGGAGGATGGTGTGGAATTTTTGGGAGGGCAGAGAAAGGTCTTTAATTATTCCAAGCTCCAGATTTATATATATTTGTCATTCTTTTCTTGCGCAATTTGCTGTGAAAAAGGTCACAGGTTACTTGCATTTTGATACCAAATATTGTTAACAATGGAGAGGCGTATGTCCCCTCCCCGCCCCCACACCTTTCATACAGTCCCTCACAAATTAGAAAAGAGAGTGAAAAGGCTTCAGTAAATATACAGCAGGTAAATTCATTAGCATTAGAAAGATGTTGAGGCTTCAATGGTCGTCTGTCGTGGCCGTCAGTTGAATTTGAGTTTTTTTCTTCTTCTATCACCAGAATTCTTTTTTTAATGGGACTTCTGGTCTTCCTGTGGTATCTGCGTATCATGCCAATCAGTGCTGAGGTCATCTGACCACTTTGTCCCGTTTGTAATGCATCAGTTGGGAGCGTATGGGTGTCATGTGAGGAGGCAACATGTCAGCAGCTCCAATAATGTGGTTAACTTAAAGAGGAAGGCGAGGAATGTATCCTAAACTCAACCCCGGTCCCCCTCCTCCTCCTCCTCCCCTTCAGTCATGGGTTCTCCGCTGGGTAATCGCATACCAAAAACACAAGAATTTCCCCCTCTCTCCTCTCCAGGCACCCCCCCCCCCCCACCTCCTCCCTCTACAGCTGTCAAGCTGGCCGTAGTTCAACAGGAACAAACCGGAAACTGCAAGCTTTTGCATTAAACTAAAAGCATCTATTTTTTTTATGAAAGATTAAGATATTAAGTGCACTTAAAAGTAAGAAACTAAAATGTTATAATATTATATAACATACCTGCACAATTACAGACTTTTGTTGTGGCTAAGAAATAAAAGACATTATATTATATATTATATAAAGAAAATGTTATATGGAGTCCTAGTGCTATTTTTCATAGCGTATATCAGAGTTGAAATATTAGCTGGATAGGTTTTGGAGTGTTTATCGGAATACACCGATACACCGGAAGTCAGTTTTGACTTAAATAATAATAAAAATAATAAATCATAGGCTTAATCTCGTTTTGAAAAAGCACATCACAATATTTCATAAATAGACTGCTAACACAAGACTATATTCCTGCCACAAATGACAAAAATATTTATTTTCTTTTTTGCCTAACTGTTGCAAGTGACCCTTATTTTGAAATATGTACCCGGATGTATCGTATTGCAGCTACCTTGACGCTCGTGGCAGCGGTTCAGAGAGCGGTTCCCAAACTGTTCCTAATGTGAAAAATACAGAGAAAAACGCCGGGCGCATTCCTGAGACCCAGAAACACCCATGCCCGACCGTGACAGACGGAGCCTGTGTGTGCGTGCGTGTGTGCGCGTGCACATGTGCGCGCAAACCGTGCGTCTCTGCGGGGGTGGAGAGCTTGGAGACCACACACTTTGCGCATTGACCCCCCCACCCTCCCGCACACACACACACACACACACACACGGGACCGAGCAGCACACTTTGCCCTTGAAGTAGAGAAACATTTAAGTTGTGGAAAAGGAAAACACAAGTGATTGTTCACTGTAGACATGAATATAGGTTTTAAAAAACGACAGTTTGGTGTGTTAAATTGCCCTTTTTAATCCAAGTGGAGAGAATGAAATGTGCTCCCTGGAGAAGCCCCGCATGGCCAAAGCTCAACTCAGATGATGAGGTGGACTTTGGTCAAAGTGCGCGGTTTGTAACGATACTAGAGTTTAATAAAACAACAATACCGAATTGTTTTCACGTTTTTCAGTCCGATCGCACGTCGCGTTGCGCAATCTGCATGGATTGGCTGCGATCGGCGGAACTGTGCCGACGAACGAGAAAAAAGTGTATTAAACTACCTTTTCTCCAACACGGGCAACAACAACAACAACGACAGACGGAGGCTGGAGAAAGTTCTTAAACCCCACCGGGGGATAAAGTGCCGTATGAAAAGTGTGTCCACTTACCGTGGCTGCGTCTGCTGGCCGCATGTCCCCATGAGAGTGTTGTGAGTGTGTGTGCAGGAGACGCATACTGATACTAGTGGTCGGAAGCGCAGCGCGACACGTCAACGCGCGTTGCTTCCATATCATAAGGGGGATTCTTCCGCTGCTGCCTGGCTCAGTGGTGCACAAACTGGGGTCCGGGGACCTCTGAGGGGGCCCGATGTAGCAGAATGAGGAGTGTAGGCCTACACAAGTTAAAAGTGTCTGTGGTGATGTAGAAGAGCTCAGAGGCAATGTTGCGTAAAATCCATGTTAACTCATTAAAGTAAGAAGATCCAATCCCTGTGTCTAATGGGCTGTTAAATCAGATTGAAATTCAAATTAGAGAATTGATTGGTTAGATATGTGATCAGTTAGGACACTAAAGCTGTATATGTTGTTTTTTAACATATAACTTTCATTTAAATTCGGTGTTTTGCGCTTGATCTTTGGTCTCTGAAAGAAGAAACAAATCTTTTGTTTTGGAAAGTATAGTTTTTAAATCTGTTTTTGTAGTTGCACATGTGGGGTTGTTGGCTATTTAACAATACTTCAGCAGAGACACATTCTATATTAAATAATAATATATATATATATTTTTAAGAAGTCGTATGAATGGTGGTCTTTGAGGGTCATGAGACTCACTGCATCACCACCCACTGCAGCTATAGATATATTATAACCAAAATTCAATGCCCTTATGAAAAAGAGAAAATCCCTATAGAAGTATTACCATAGGAGCGACAAGAAATACCAAAAAGTACATTTTTTTGTGATTGAGTTTGAGATTAAGTCACTGTAGGACCACAGTTCATACAGTGCAAATATTTTCAAAATTGAAATTGCAATATTGTATAATGTCCCATATGGTGACTTATTTAGGATGTGATGAACAATGCAAAGCATCAGTCAGTCTGTCAGCATCACATCAACAACACTAAAACGCCAATTCATGCACACACACACACACACACACACACACACACACACACACAAGCTGCAACTGGGGAATATCCTTCTTCTTTTTCCTCACAGGCGACAACTTGAATACACACAGAAGTCTGTGCGCTGTTCCCCACCCTAACACTTTCTGGAACACACACGTAGACAAACGCATGCACACAGTCTGAATGAATCCTGCAGCAGCGGCGGCGGTGGTGGCGGCGGCAGCCCGGAGCACGCTGCTGCTTTTAATTGAACAGATAACAGACTGAATGGTTTTGTCTGCAGTGGAAAAAGGAAGCCTGGAAGATTTGTACTCCTGCTGCTGCACTGTGAAAACAAACGACTGGCATCTCTCTCTCTCTCTCTGCAGTGCAACACTGAAGCATGGGCAGCACGAGACACAGACAGGCATACAAATAGCACATACATGGCACATAGAAACATTAAGAGCTTACCATCAGGCTTCATCCAGACTGTTAAAACCCAGGGCAACCCCAGACGCCGTGATGTGCCTCTTTAATTCTGCCTCATCTCTATCTCTACACACACTTGTCTCTTTCTATCTCTTCCTCTCTGTGTATCTGCTGCATGCTACAGGACCCCGGTATCCTCCTCTCCATCCCTCTCTCTGCTCTCCACCAGTCTCTACACTGATCTTTTAAGTCTACCATCCTCTCCACTGATCAATGGACAGCCGGCGGAGCGAGCGCTGCTGCCTCCACCTCCCCCAGCTTTGTGTATGTGTGTGTGTGTGAGAGTGTGTGTGTGTGTGTGTGTGTGTGTGTGTTTTTCGCTGTGAGGAGAGGAGGCTTCCAACCCACACACCACTCTCCAGAGCTCTCAGCCTCCACAGTGCCTCATCAGTTGACCACTCCACACCCCTACGCATCAATTGTGTGCATGTGTGTGCACACTTACACACACACACACACTCAGTAAAAGCTAAGCCCATATTTTACTGTCACCTGAAGTTGATTTTTTTGTAGGGGGAATGTCTTAAGAAGGGCAGCAAAGCATCCTCAGCTGTAAACACCTGTGACTCATGTTGCTTCTCAAGCCTGCAATTGTATCCATTATATGCATAAGCAGGTGGCTTAGCGGTTGAATAGCCAGCTCCAGGCCATGCGGCAACTTTGGTGAACAGCTTATCATGTTGTGATGCCATCCGCGTAGCAGAAAATAACAGAAATACTCACTTTTAGTCTTTTGTTTTAGCACGAAACGTCGCCAAAGATGAAAAAAATACTAATTTCACAGCCTCACAGAGTGTTTTTAAAGATTAGAGATGAAAAAACAGACAGCTTGATAGTATGTTACTTCAGCCCAAACTCAAAACGATGAGAATCTGAGCAACCTGCACTGCAATAGAGTTATAAATACTGATCTAAACTCATCCAGTACCTCAAGCTGTGTGAGGCGGAGAAGCCATCAGATGGGAATTAGCGCAGGCGATGCAACGGTGGCACCACGAGCACTTAAATCTAATAAGGGCAGAGAAATGACTGGTTCGAGGCCCCGGAGTGTCACGCTTCGATCGAGTGTCAGCAAGCTAAGAGAAACAGCATTTCAGAGCTTTGAAATAGAAATAGAAGGGTAAAAAAATATTTAACGTTTCATGCATGCAGTAAATATAAGACGCAGTGGGTAATGAGCGGTGATTGGCACCATGGCTGAGCAGCCACGGAAGGCTGATTGACAGGTGACAGATGCCAGGCAAAAACACATCATAATGACGGGTGCTTAGGAGCCAAGACGGAGGTAATATTTAAAGAGACAATTAGCATAAAGCCACTTTTTTTTATACAATTACAGTTATACCAGCAGCCACCTGTGCAAAATGGCAGAATTTTGCCCCTATGGAGATGTATTCTTAATGCTATGGAGGCTGAATGTTGCCACCAGGAGGAGGTCCTGGCAATATTTTACCAGGAACGCAACCTTTCCCCACCGTTAACGTTATAATCCTTCAATGTTTATATTATATTAAAACAACATTTTACAGTTTATTGCCGGTATAATCAAAAATCTGACAAGAGTAGCTAATTATATAGCATGAGTCATGTAAATCATGAAAGGAAATGATCATGACCATGCCTGACAAAGATCTCCGTTGAATCGAAACATTGCTCTATTAAATGAATTAAATATCTCTTATTATTCTGCTGCAGCCATTCAACATAGTTACACTCATTAGTCACCTCTCTATAGAGCAGTTTGCAATGTCAGCGGCGGGGTCCGCCATTCCCACGCTGGATTCGAATGGCGAGGAAAACTAATTTGCTTGGGTACTTGTTTAGCTGCAGCAATTTATAAAGAAAGCATTACATTTGTATCATGCGATGTGAACACATGTACGATTTTAAGATGAGTTTCTCAACGCACGTTTCCTGATCTGTTGCAGCTCCACACGTACGCACGCAAAAGCTTAAAAGAAAGAAAGAAATATTTGGCAATCTTACTTTATCTTTTAGACGATCTGGGGTTATTTATCAACTCGCTCACACACAGCTGCTTCCTGACTTCTACATAGCAACAGAAGCTGTCTAAATTGAAATCCATGGCAGGTGTTACAGGTTGTCAGTGGATCACGGCATGTATTTAACACAATCACAAGCAGCTTATTAATTTCACCATCGGAGATAACACTCGTGTCAGTTTAATTCGAGATACATCTGTCCTGTCATACTAAATAGAATATTTGACCATGAGACAGACAGAGAGAGGGAGACCTATTTGAGCTTCAGGCATCTGAATGTAAACAAGTGTAAATAAAAGCAAGGACCTTCATGAATAGCCTGTAAGTAGTTGGCGGAGCGTGGGTGGCTTTGCAATCTGAAAACAATCTCAAACTGCCGGGATAAAAAAAAAAAGAAAGAAACCGCTCCTGTGGCTCTTGTGCTGGTGTTCAGCTGTGATACACTGAACCACAAAATAAGACTGTTCACATGTCAGTGCACAGAAATGCTCACAGAACGTTTGTATTTAATATTGCCATGACACTTCATTGTCCGGTGTTTGTTGCGCCGTGGATACCACGTCTAATGAAATTGGCCTCAGCTCTACCTGCTCTGTGTTCAGGGCAGGCTTCATTAATAAACTGGAAGACTCTGAAATACTCCCTGGACATTTTCCAAAACTAATATAACTCATCTAGAAAACTGGGCTTGTAAGTTGTAAGGAAACACTGATTTCATTTATGAGCCTGACTATGTCTTTTATAATAGCATAAAAGCTCATTTGCACATTTATTAATGACCCCACAATAACACTTGCTGACTCATTCATGCACACGTGGACATATGTAGATGTGAAGATGCACATGAACTGATTTTCCTGAACGTAACTTCAGCAGGGATGTGATTTTACATGCATGTAAAAGCATTAATTTAGTCACGGTGTAGGAGAGGTGGTTCTGCAAACCGCCTGTCTGAGCTCGAATCATTTACATAGGTAATGGTAGGGGTAGTGCTAAAAAATGTGAGGGGGTGGAAAATATACAATCCTCCACCAGCATACAAAAACAGCCAGAGAGAGAGAGAGAGAGAGAGAGGGAGGGAGATGTAGGTGTCAGGCTCCTGAAGCACTCTAAAATGATGGGTAATTACATTTCAAATTACCAATGGGAACAAGAGCGAACTCCCTGACTTTGGTCCGCAAGGGAAATGCGTTAAGAGCTGAAATCAGTGAGCAATAGGTAATTTCTAGAATTCTTGTGTTTAAGCAACGCTGATTTGCATAGCTGGAAATATCAGCTTAAAGGGCCACTTCACTCAACAACAAATCTGATTTGTTTTACATCTCATTGCAGATGCTTATTCAAACTTGTTACACAATTTCATTTGACAATCGGCGGAGCTGATCTATATTTCTACTTAAGTTTAAAGCTGCACTAGGGAAGACTTTTACTTTTTTTGGACGCTTTTGTGCCTTTTGATGATATTACAGTTTTGGGAAAGGAGGATTTGAATGCACTGCAGCAAGGACTCTTTGTTTGAGCTACAGGGAAACATTTAAAATGTTCTAACCTTTTGAAACGTTACATCCGTTGTTTACATGGACGAGCTTCTTCTTCTTCTGTTATTTGCAGGTACTTACAGTAGCTACATTTCTTTGCCAGCATGGTGACAATAATGTATATATACCAGTAATCTCTGAGTTCACTTGTTTTTAAAGGGATCACATGTTAAGATAAGGTGAATATAATGTGTGAGCTTTAATGATTTTTATATCATTCTGTGGCTCCTGGTAGTTATCCATACTATGCACGTGTAGGTCCTGTTTGTGCATGTGTGTGAATATATATATATATATATATATAACCACAGAGTGAACATTTTTAATTTACCCGTGCAGGATTAATAACGTGTGCCTTCCTTCTTCTAATATGCAGTAATTATGTCGATGAAACAAAATTATATCAATTAAGCTGAGCTATTATTAGTGGTCATTAGTGGTTTACAGTTGTACTCGCCACCAAAACACTTAAGGAAGAAATAACCATAAAATCCACTAAATGCATTCAATCAAAAGAGCGGCAAATATTTAACCCTTTATAAACTGTACATATGCTTTACCCTGTGATGTAAGACATTTCTTTTTACTTTGGAGTAGATATCTTGACTACTACTAGTGAACAGTTTACTTCGGATGAGATCTTTAATCCTTTCAGGACACTGGGAGTTACA
This sequence comes from Cottoperca gobio, assembly GCF_900634415.1. Lineage (NCBI taxonomy): Eukaryota > Metazoa > Chordata > Actinopteri > Perciformes > Bovichtidae > Cottoperca > Cottoperca gobio. The sequence goes on along the minus strand of NC_041356.1, from coordinate 7,771,484 downwards.
AATAATTCAAAGCATTGGAAATCTAAAAGCCAATGAAGCGAGTCTAATAAATATTTGGTTTTGTGGCCTTTGGGTAGTAGGTGCTAAAACAAAATGTGTGCAGCAGAATAACTCTGCATGTGTTTCTATACCAGTCTGAGGTGGGATGGGAGGTTGTTGTTTTTTCACCCCACTATATTTCTTTTCATTTATGCGGCTCCCTGGCTGACTGGTCAGATTGTTGCTATGGAATGTGCTGTGGGACAAAAGGAGCGGAGATCCAGAAACTCAGTGACCTCCTGGAGAGGCCTCTCTCTCTCTCTCTCTCTCTCTCTCTCTCTCTCTCTCTCTCTCTCTGTATCTCTCTCTCTCTGTATCTTATTCTCTCTCAAAGCTTGTTTTCCCTCTCCGCTCCTCTCACTCACTCCTTCTCTCTGTCAGGCTGCTGCACTTTGATGTGGAGCTGGCCCAGGTACTCTCGCTTTGGCCTCTTTTTCCGTACCCTCTCTCTCTTACACACACACAAAGCATGGCTATATTCTTAGCCTGCAAAGACACAGGCTTGTGCATGCACAAAGACACACACACACACAACCTTAAATACACACTCTCACAAGCAGGAATGTGTGGGAATCTCCCTCTGGCTACCTCTGTAACCTGCATCTGAAGCTGGTGAGGGGCCAAGAAGCCAACAGACCCAGGAGACTAAATGCAAATAGTGGAGAAGCTGGTTGGCTGCCTGGCTGAGATCAAAGATCCTCTCCACATAGCTCAACTCTACTAGACATGCATGAACAACATTCTCTTCCACACACAGGCCGCACGTGTAGGTGTGTGCGTGTACTGCAAGTCTGCCTGGTGTGTCTACGTGTATGTGTGTGTGTGTGTGTGTGTGTGGGCAAACCAACAGCGGGATTGTGGGGGAGCGAGTGTGAGAGCACTAACACTCATTTTAACATGAGTTCATACTTTCAAGGAATTTGTGCTTTAGGCAAATGAGTCATCCTGAATAAATGATCACTGACCTTGGAGGAAGCGGTTTCAAACATGCGCTCTCGGGTAAATAAATAAGATCAATCAAATATTTTTTATTCTATACTGAGAAATATGTCTGTAATTATGCCCAAAAGCTTTAAAAATCCTTTCATCGCTCTCCAACTGTTTGCCGTCACCTGCGTTTTTGAGATTGAACTGTTGAAATCAATGACAGATCACAGGTTTTTACATGGTGGGGTTTGTCTTCCAAGACGCAGCAGGTGGAGCTCGTATTGATCGCACTGGGTGTATGAATCGCTGAAGTTTAAATGTAGACGCACACAGAGCTAAGAAGCAGGAAACGTGTTCTCCCCCACTCCTACGTTCCCATCGACACCACTCATTTACCACTGCTATTTTTGAAATATTGTCTTACATCTTAGTTCGTTTGCTCCGTCTATATGGCAGAGATCAGACATTTTCCTCACAGGATGAATTCGTGTTAATCATATCTGATGTTTTTAACGTTACTGTCCTATTAAACCAGAATAAACCTGGATGTTGAGTGGCAGATGAAGAAAGAAAAATCACAGCGTTCCATGAAGCAGGATTAAATATATTACCTTTTGCAGTTGCAAAGACAGCGTGCACAAATGTGTTGGAATTTTCCATCCACCTCGGGCAAAAACAGCATCAGTGTTGTGATACAGGTAGGTCAATTTAGCTTTTAATTGGATTTAAGTGCTTAAAAAAATAAAAATAAAGCACTGGAGGGCATTAAGTAGTTAATTGAAAGCAGCAAACAATTTAGATTTGCAGAGATGGACTGAGGCACGTAGAAAACATTGACTGAAAGTTTACTTCAGAACTGTATGTTTTCTGGACAAAAGATCACGACCTATGTGCAGAACTTTATTTTATTTGTGTGTGTTTTATGTCTAGCACATATGCATCAGGTTTTTTCATCTATTCTTTAAAAGAAAAGCAAATAGAAAGTCAGTTTAAAAAAGATCATGACCTGACGTTTATGCATTCAAGACAAGAAGGATGTCTATAGAGAAGAGTTACTCTCTCAGACAACGACTAAAGCGACTTAGCATATAACAACAATTCCTTATTTTCAAAGGTAGAAGTACTTATTCTTCATCATTCAGTACATTCAATATAAAAGATATGGTCATTGTTTGCTACTTTTACTAATATTTGAAGATGAGAATATTAGGAAATATCCCACTTTGAAAGGAAACTAGATGGACAGATAAATAGATGCCGGAGTATATACTGTATTCTTTAACATCATCTTTAGCCTCCCCCTATGGCGACAGATTCATCTCTGCAGAGGGTGAATTTCATGTATATTGAAGCATTCTTATTGTGCATCTTGTGTGCAACAGAAGCGAACAAGAACACATGGGGCGCGTGGGCGTCTTCTGGCAAACAACAGCCACATTGCCTCCTTTTACAACAAAGACCAGAAATGTTACATTTCATATCTGCCAGTAAGATTCTCAACATAGAGCTGAGAATGTCACGTTTAACTTTTAACACTTCACGGAAACAAATCCGGCGATATATATTTTATTTACACGGGAATTACGTGTATTGAGTGGTGACCTTGTCGAACAGGAGGGATCAGACGGCCAAATACTCACATAATCCTCTTTTATTAGAGATCCTGCTCTCAAAGAAAGACATTGTGTTGAACTTTCATTTGCTTGTTTCCCTTGACAGGGTGGACAATCACAAACTGTTTGAGTCTGCTCTTTGCACACACACACACACACACACACACACACACACACACACACATACACACACATCCTGGCTATTGAGTGCAAAGTGAATCATCGTTCCAGACAATATCTTTGTCAAACACTCCGGCCTTGACGGATAGACATCGGCAGATTCGCAGAGCCATGGCAACAGTCAAGTGTGAATCCCGCTGATGAGAAGAGTGTGTTTGTGCTTTACAGAAATTGGTTGGTTAATTCCTGCACAGAGGCTGCTGCAATTGCTATGAAAAAGCTGCCAAAGCAATAAAGATGGAGAAATTAGATTCCCAAAAAATTAAAAGGGAAACAAAAAGCAATCCATTGTTGGCGTGCACAGAGAATTCACAATGAGAACAAAAATCCCGAAACATAAATGATGATAATTCTGCGAAGGATTGTGCAAACTAAAAGTAACCAAAAGATTACATGGACAAATGCAATATTTAGTTGATCCCATTTTAATATTCCAATCAGCAACATGTAATGGATCACAATTTAAACTTTCAAATCCTGCCAACACCTCTTGTGTTTCTCAAACAGGGTGAGGAGAGATACACCCACTCCTAGTGTACATTTGCATCTAAATCACATATATTTAGAGTGCTGGTGAACCAAATCTAAGCAGCTATTTCTTGCTTCTTTAAGGATGATAATTAACATATTTGTTTATTTTCCGCCAGCAAAATGTAACATGACAGCAAATCCTCTTCTGTACCTGGGCAGCTCCCAGATCCTGGCTGCAAGAAGCCTCGTAGAGCTCTGCAAAATACGTCAAAGACTATGTAAAATAGGGGGAAATATGGTAAAATGGCACACACAAGTACACACTCACTTAGGCCAAGAGTCGACAAAAGCTGAGCGTGGGTGGAAGTGGTGAGTAGGAGGAGGAGGCAGGTGATGAAGAAGAAAGGCAGCTCGGCTGTTTTCAGCTCAGGTCTGATGCCGCGGCGTTCAGGCTGTGGCACATTACCTAACAAAGAGGGAGAGTCGGCAGTGTCGGCAGTGTCAGGTGAATAAATGGTTGACTTTATCATGTAAATGATCGCAGATGAATAAGTCAGAAAGTTGGCGAAGCGTTGGAAAGCTGAGTGAATCCAGAGGATCAACACTGACAAAAGGGCTCGAGGGAAGTCTGATGTACGAGACGCATGCATGTATGTAGAAGTACATTTAGTCCATTTACAATCACGTGTTTTAGATTTGTGGTTTTCTTTTCAATCGGCTTCCATTTGTTTCCGAACATTATGCTAACCCCACGATAGACTCGCTATGAGATAATATAGGGCAGACTAAATCAGTCATTCTCAACTAAAGGTATCCCAGGGGGCACATTGTGGAGTAGTTCAATGTATTCTTATATTCGGTCAGCCGTAGCATCTAACCGAAACTATTATCTGAGGACAGCTGTCCTTCAGTGCAACAGCCGGCTCCTGCAGACACTCTGAACAACATCAGGAGGATACGTCCCCTACAGACCCAGAAGGCGACGCAGGTCCAGGCTCTTGTCATCTCCCTCCTGGCTGAACTGCCCACATGTGCCATCCGACCTCTGCAGCTCATCCAGAACGCAGCAGCCCGACTGGTCTTTAACCCAAGTTCTCCCACACTGCACCGCTCCTCCGCTCCCTTCACTGGCTACCGGCGGCTGCCCAAATCTGCCTCAAGCCTCTGGTGCTGGCCTACCGTGCTGTGAATGGATCAGCCCCTTCCTACATCCAGGCCATGATTAAACCAGACACCCCAACACGTTTACGTCCCTCTGCATCGGCCAATCAGCTCGTGTAATGGTCATTTTTATCCTGACTTGTACTCTCCTATTCTTTTAGTATGCTGATCTTATGTTTGTCCTACTTATAGTGATTAGGACCAGAGCAATGTGTCAGCTTATAGCCCTTGTATCAGCTAGATGTGCGTAGCTGCACAGCCGATTGTCTGTAAACATTGTCGCCCACTTGGTGACTATATAATCTAATTGTCTTCTCTGTTCGCAGAGCTTCATGGTAGAGTGTTTGAGCGTTACACTAGACCGTTTGACACTCTGTTTTGTTGTTCCATTTCTGCAGAGCTCACTTCTTTAACCGAGTATCTTTATTTCAGTATAGTAGATTCACTTCTCACAACAACCCTTTGGTTTAGTTTGTATCGGCAGAATTCCACGACACTCGCTACTCCCTCACAGCGAGTGGAGCCCAGATTCCCCTCAAACAAAACCACCGGTTTGCTATCCTGGTTCCAAAATGGTGGAACGACCTCCCCGTTGATGTCAGGTCAGCAGACAGTCTTCACACATGATAACCCATCTGTTTCAACTGCACCTCGGCGAATAATATACAGTATATATATATTTCTTTCATATATATAGCTCAAAGTAGTGAATAAACTAAACTAGAAGGGCACTCGGAGAGACATTCGCCAAGGCCAAAATGCCCTACCACTATGTTAACGTGGAGTGAACATATGAAATAATGGACAAATGGTCAAAACAAACAGTGTTCCCTCACATCACGTTAAAATCATTTACATAGCGAAAACTAAAATCCCTTTTTTGATTTGTCATTAAAGTGATGAGGGGAAAATGATTTTAAGGTAGCATAAGGCTGCAACATAATAAAATGTGAAAAACAAAGTGATGCAGTGTTGGTAAGGGCATACAGTTATATTTAGTGTTAACTGTCCTTTCCTCTGACATTATAAGTGATTCCTTTCCTTCTTCTCTGAGATCATGCTCTTTAGTTTGTGGAAAGCACTTTGCTTTGTGCCATGAAGGAAACAGCAGAACACCTTTTTGGTTTGAGTCTGCAGGCTGTCAGTCTGTTTATTATTTCACCTTTAATCATCTCTAATTAAAATCTATTTTTTGTTTGAGAGTGTATTCATTTGCCTTGCAAAGTCAACTCCACACTAGTCACGACTCACGCCTAAAAGTGTGCGTGTGTGTGTGTGTGTGTGTGTGCGTGTGTGTGTGTGTGTGTGTGTGTGTGTGTGTGCGTGTGTGTAAAACTCCACCCCACACCTGTATGCGTGTGTGAGATCAGCAGAGTCAGAGAGTGTTCGAAAAACGGGATAATTTGCTGTCGCACTGACTTAGCGAGCGACAGGGAGAAATAAAAGGATATGATGAAGATGATGATGATGATGATGATGAAGACAGAGAGAGAGTGAGGGCAGGATGGCAGATAAGAGCAGATGATCGCCCAACCTGTGAAGAAATCAGCACGGCTACAAATAACCATGAACAGCCCACGCCACTCTCTACCTCTATAAAATACATATCAGTACATGCACTCAATATTATCTCTCATGCACAGCGCCAAGGAAAGATACAAAGTACAAATCTGTGCACTTTTCCTACATGCACACACACATATCCAGGGATCCAGTTTCTAATATTTTAAAATGGAAGAAAAAAAAAAATCAATACAACCCAGTATTGATTTGTTTCCCCCCCCAAACTTTATTCCTAACTTACAGGTCATGCCATGTGCTTCTTCCCCTTCTCAAGTATCAAGGTCAACAGTGAGGCTTTCAAGATTTAAATACGCTCACACTCACACACTCCTCTTTCAGAAAGTAGCATCTTCTCGCATCAAGCGCTGCTGTTGCCACGGCAACGGCTGGAGAGCAGTCATAGGTGGGTGGCGATGCCCGGCAGCGATCCGTCTGGAGGGCTCTCATTGGCCTCTCCATGGTTACCCACAATCCTTTGCTGCATTGATGCACCCCCTCCCCTCTCCCTCTTTGAATGTGACCCGATGAGGAGGTTGGTGAGGAGGTCAAAGAGGAGGTGGAGGCGTGTGTGTGTGCGAAGAACATAATATGACTTTTCTTTATTAAATGTATTAAAGTTAATACATAATTGTGTATTTTGAATAAGTTTAGAAAGGAATATGTGCTTGTCTCGCATCCGTCCATAGTGGACGAAGAATTAATTCAAGTCAATGGGGGCCGCGTTTGACAACCACAAAACTGTAACAAAAACTATGGTGCAGAAGAACCTAAATCTCATTTATCATATCAAGATCTTAAACACTTCAACATAAAGAGTCTCACGCTCGTGTGTGTTTTAAATAGTAAGGTTTCAGTGTTTGGGAAGCAGTGAGCACACGCCTGAGACTTGGATTATACTTCATTGATCACCGTGGAGGCATTCTAGATCATCATCCACTCCTTGTAGCCTGGAGTGCCCCCCCCCCCCCCGGACTACCTCTTAATGCTACATATAAATATAGCCCGCATACATACTTGTACTTCTGCTTCTTCTTTCCACTTGTATTTTTAGCTATGTACATATATATTTAAAATATGTTCTACAGCATGACGTGCAGGTGTCGATGAAGTCGAGCGCTGAACATTATCAAGTGAAACTATCTGATGAATGTCAGTAGCTCTGTAGTGTGAGGTGATTGCCGTCACTACTTTGAACTGTTCTTCAGGCTACGACGCAGGTTAGTCAAAGGGAAGTTCATCACTTCTAACCCGTGTGCAGCCCCGAGGTTTTCTCTTGAACTGAGCGTTCAGTTTGATCCAGTAGTGTAAGAGAGTTCACTTTCCCAAAGGTAATTTAGTTTGTTGCTTGTTGGTGGTCCACAGATGGAGGTGCCACAGGCTAAATCTAAGGCTGAGAAACACATGCTTTAGCTTATTGTGAGTTTAGAGCATGCATATTGTGTTTCTAAAGTGAAGATGCAAGAAAAGCAGGTTATACTTTATTCAATATTGTGTCTCCAGTGAATTCCTAGGTGAGCCAGGTAATATTTGCGCTGTTGAGTCTATAAACAAATGTTCTGTGATCTTAAGCAGGCTCGAAATCTATTTGAGACATTTTCTTGAATGTGTTTTCGTTCTGGCGGGGTGGTCGACCGGTGTCCAGTTTCAGGTAGCTCGGCTGTTCCCAGAACGTGAGCGGGCATGAGCTCTGGGAGCCACACCGGGACACTCCGGGATCAGTTAAATTCCCGGCATTCCTCGCATAGTCCCTTTGAGGGGAAAGCAAATAGAGAGGGGTTTAACGGCCCCCCTCTCACACCTCGACTCGGCTGGGGAGAGGAAACACAGGGCTTATCACAAGATAACAGCAGTACCATGCAGGGCTCGGGTCAATTCCCTTTAACTCACTGACAATACTTCAGTGTCTTTGTCTCGTGGACTTTACTTGATAATAGAAACTGTGTTTTTCCACCAACTAATGTGATTTCAGTCGCTCAATTTAAAAGCTACAGTTGCAACATTCAGGTGGCACAGTGTCTAAATAACAGAAGCTTGATTTTCTTGCCTAAAGATGACACACCTCTGCATATATCGGGACGGTGTTTTCAGATGCTTCGGATCAATAATACTGCGCGATTGTTATTCTAAAATGAAGCCACACACACACACACACACACACACACACACACACACACACACACACACCAGCTGTATACACTTGTTGAAACAGTGTTATGTTATGAAAAGCAAAGCAGCAGAATGTACACGACTAACTTAAAGTGTTGAAAACAGTGCAGCGGTGGATGATTACATACAGTAGATGCAATCAGAGCCTATTGTGCAGCCCACCAGCAGTCAGAAGAGGAGGACTCACCTGACTTAGTCACAATGGGAATGTGGGGTTTCTGACGAATGTTGAATTTAAAGTGGCTTATTTTGGAAAACACACATTCTAACAAACAATACCAAATTATTACACTTTTTGAATAGAGGTAGGAAGAAAAAACACATCACAGCACCACCCACCAGTGGAAAATAACTAAGTACATTTATTGACGTGCTGAAGTACAATTTTGATGTACTTGATTCTTCTACTCCACTACAGGCAACTATTGTACTTTTTACTCCACTACTTTGCAGATTCACATTAATACAACATAAAAATAATACATTATGATGTTTTATTATTAGATTAAACTACCCCGCATTGTATGAAGTTACTCAAATGTGCACTTTTACCTGCTGCAACATTAAAGCGATAAACATTGATGCATCAATGTTGCAGAACTTTTACTTATAAGAGAGTATTTCTCTGTGCTATTACTAATTTTACTTTAGGAGATCTGAGTTCTTCCTCCACCACTGCCACCCACACTATATGATTGACAGCTAATCACTGGGAAGTGCAATGCAAACACTCAAAGAAAAGGATGAGCTCCAAGTGCCAGACAGAACAAACACTGCAAATAAAGAAAAATAAAGAAGGATTAGAGCTCTAAAGTAGGGTTACACCAACAGGACTTTTAACCTGGATGGATATCAATCGATAATTCAGCTGACCAGGGATGAGTTTTCATCCTAGATTTGTCTGATTTTGATTTAAATGTGTTAAGTGGACACAAGTTAAGCTTTTTCTGAAGCGAGTGTAATGGAAAGTTACCAGACAGAGCTGACAAATACTCCCAAGAACCTCAAGATAAATGAGATTAATGATCACATATATAAAATAGAAAAGAGATCTCAGCCCTTACTTTTCTCTGTTCTCTTCTCCCCCCTAGTGCAGAGGGGGAGTAATTACAGCAGCTTGTTGTGCCTCTGCCAAGGTTGTTACTGTGCAGTTTAAAGCCTGCAGCACAGACTGAGAGCAAACACTTTGCGTAAATAACTACAAGTGTTTGATTTTCTTTGCTTTGAAAGAGAGGGAAGTAGAATGTGTGCCAGATATCCATATAAAAGGGTATTACACCATCTTATGGGGGTTATCATAATGCATTGAACAACCACTCAGCTACTCGTTTATTATCAAATAATAATACTTAAAACAGGATTGGATCCAGATCTTTGCAGACGAACAAATATGTATTTTTTTTTTAAAACTAGGTGTGGGTATAATTTAATATTGCAGCTTCAGAAGGTCTGCCTCCCTCTAGTGTCAAGAGAGCACATGAAAGAATTCTAATTTCATTATATATATATATTAATTAATAAATGAATGTAACATTTATCCTTATGTGACTTTTATTTAATTTTTACATGTAAGAAGACCGTTTTAAACTTCCCCAATCACCTGATTATTCACCTGTTTCCACTTTGCCTCGTCTTTCCCATCACCTGACCTTTCCCGCCCACCTGCTCAGCTGTTCTTCATCTCCCTCGTTATGTGTCAGTACAAATAGCTACCAGCCCATTTCACCAGTCATTTGCCACATTGTCAAAGCTGCGTTGTTGCTTCCCGCCCAATAAAACAACGATAAGACGAGTACATTTGATTAATGAAAATGGAAAACAAGGAGACGGGACATCATCCACTCTTAGAAAAACTCAGCTTACTCTGGATAATTCACAGATCTCACTGTTTGTGGTTCCAGTTGTAATGATTTTACAGAATATAAACATTGTGCTCTGCTGAGTATCGGGGACGTTCTAACTATTTAACTCATGTAAATAATTTCTCTGTGTTAAAGGGATTTCTATCCACTGCCACTGGAGGGCAGTGTACATCTTTACAACCTCCTCCAACCTCCTCTTTGTTTCTCTGTCACCCTTTCATGAATATCGTCTTTTTTTGATAATATTAAGCTCCAGCTCTTCACTCACACCTACTCATAATCACTCGATACTTTCTGGAACAAACTACCTGCAGATACCTACCAAATGCAAACCAGCAGTGAGGGCAAAAACAAAGACGCTGTACACAACTTAAAACCACGACCACATGCGCATTACTTTGCATATTGGGCCACTTCAGTCAGGTGCAGTAATGAAGATGCTCAGTTTTGATATGTTCCTGTGGTGAACACAGGCCATACTCGGTGTTAATGTCAGTGCATTTTCAATTTTCTCAAATCACAAGATGTACCTCAATCATTTTAATTCACACCAGGCACACGGAGTCTGAGCCAGGAGGATTTGAACAGCTCCGTCACTGAGACTTTCTTCAGTGTTGATACTAATAGAGACTGAGAGTACTGGGATGTTTAGTTCCTCATCCCCCCTTTAATTACCTTTCTCAGATGTCAGAGACATCTTTATGCGACCAAGACAACTGGCACGTCAGCGTCGGATTGTTATCACTGCGAGCACAGCGAAAAGACAACTAATCCGCATCTTGGACACATTTAATTTCACTGTGATCTTCTGTGTTTCTGGACTAGACGCGATGTTCTGGACTGGGAGATTTTGTCAACTTGAATCATGGTTTCATGTGTTAAACTTTGCTGATTTTCAGAGATAACTAAAAAGAAAAAGATATTTATTTAGCTGTAAGGATGTTTATTTATTTAATTTCACCTGGGCAGGTTGCCTCAGTGCACAGTGTTGTTTACAGGAACAACCTGGGGGAAAAGATGGAGACACACACACACACACACACACACACACACACACACACACACACACACACACACACACACACACACACACACACACACACACACACACACACACACACACACACACACACACACACACACACATTCACACCTGGGAGCTGCCCAGTGCAACCACAGTCTCACCCTGTTGACCAGTGGACAGCTCCACTGCGGGGTTTGGTGTTAGTCCCAGGGCAACTGCACAGGAGACTGTTTCTTTTATTCCTACTCTTTACCCGAGTGTTTGAACAAATCCAGCTTTCTGGCCACAAGGCTAGTGCTGCTGCCTCAAATTACAAGCAGTAAGAGTTTATCCACAGAAAAGAGAGTCTGTAGCAATGCACATCATACGTTATTTGCAGTTAATGGAATAAAATGGACACAAACACAGATACGATGAGTGGATTATTATCTTATCGGCATGGATTGATTACTGAAAAAGGACGTACAGGCCAAGAGGCCCAACGTGTCAGGGCACCGGTAGCCTTCGCCTACAAAATGTCACTCAAAGAGACACCAGGAAGAGACTCAAAATGACCTCAAATAAACATAAAACGACAACAAAGAGATGCAAAACAGCTGCAAAGAGATGCATAATGACTACAAAGGGACACAACATGCTCACAATGAATAGACTCATAGCAACGGCAATGAAAGGGGGCAAAACAAACAGAAAGAGACACACAATGACTTAAAAAAAAAGGGCAGAACAACCACAGACAAATAAATAACTACAAAATGACCAAAGCAATAACAAAGTGACATCAAACAACTACAAAGATACACAAATGACCACAAAAAGACACAAAACAACAACTAAAAGAGGCTAAACAACTATAAAGTCTGTGTCTGTGCCCAGGGGCCCATTGTCTCATAATCCCCTCAAGGCCTCTATTGGTGACTTGTGGGAACTGCAACAACACTGACTCTCTTCTCTTCTAAATAAAGCCAGAATCATGCTTCTCCTAAAATACATGTGATGACGTTTTTGTCTAATCCATAAGAATACATTTAATGTATGCGCTTGCATGTTGCATCTCGGGATTTGAAATGTACTGAATGAACACCAGACTCTAATTTATTTTCTGTGTACTTTTGGGTGTTGCCATGTAGGAAAATATGAAGAGTCCCGGGAAGTTATGATAGTCTCCCAAAAGTATGCAAGCCTCATTTAATAACAACTGTCTTAATGTGGCAAACCCCACCCATTTTCTACTCCAAAGTATTAAAACAAACACAAAGAATTCTTTCGGATTTACTATTTCAATCAGGCCTGATGGAGAACAGACCACACGGCCCAGTCATGGTGTCAGTTTGTGGCCAGTTGCAGTCCCAGGACAATCCAATAAGCCTCCTATAAAAGTCGCCCTTTGAAAACAGGCAACCGCAGCAGCGCTGTAGGCCTTCAACCTCAATTTGACTGCTGCAGAGGGGAACTCAGAAAAACCCACAATCATAAAAGTCAAGCATCTCAAATGAAGTGACAGACTCAATGCAAACAACACAAAGATGAAATGTGTTTTGTTCAAAAGAGTGTCGGCTCGGAGTGTTTTGCCTTTATTGGGAAAGAAAAAGATGTAGAGAGTTAGAAAACTAGAGTAATGCAGTCAGAGTAGTGATTACAAGTCTCCAGAATCAGATCCAAGAGTCCAGTTGTTTACATTTGCCCGTAAAACAAGGTTTTAGCCAAGCGGCAACCGGGTCTGATTCTATAGAAGTCTATGAGAAAATGATCACCTCCTGTAAACGTTTTACAACTTTATGGTCTGAATAAGTCTTCTTCAATACAGCATGTTGTTTAAATGTGTTTTATAGTAAAAATAGACGATAAAGCAGCATATTCTTTTAGGGCATGGCTACCTTGTGATGACAGGTTGCTACCACACTATTTATGTTTAACTTAACATTTTAGTCCCCAAAATATTTCAAGTTCAGCGGTTCGGTTGTACTTAGCTCCACCTCTCGTGTCACCTCTGGTTCCAAAAAAACAAGATGGCGACAGCCAAAATGCTAAACTGGAGTCCACAAACAATGAATTCCCAATTATATTAGCTGATTGACAGCTGCTTATGCTGCCGGAAATCATAGTTATGCAGGTGCACATTGCTGCCATGACACTCCTAACTTACTACACTAATGGTCATATCATTATAAATGTCGTGTGTGTGTTTATAAAGTACATTTCCGTGCAGGTATGAATGTGTGTGTGTGTGTGTGTGTGTGTGTGTGTTCTTTCACAGAGGGTCATGTGAGCCCATCTCATTGTTTTGGGCTCAAACAGCTGTAGGTTGTTAGGGTCAGCCTTGCGTTATAGCAGAGCCATGGGAGGAGACTGTGGGGGAGGCGAGGGGTCGTTAGGATGCTGACAGTGTTTGTGTGTGTGTTTGTGTGTGTGTGTGTGTGTGTGTGTGTATGTGTGTGTGGGTTGGTTGGGTCTAATAAACCCGGTACTTGGTTTACGTTCAGCAAAGCACCAATAAAAACAATAGCTGCTTCCTAATTGTGCCCTAGTGGTGCTCAGTAGACACACACATACATGTATATATCCACACACACTCTTACCTCTTTGCTCCATTATCACCTTGGTCCCTGCTGCATTACTGTCAGGCCTGATAAATCTTCTCCCGGGAACACACCAAACATTAATAAAAGGCTTTTAAGTGTTTCGGCTGTGTGTAATTGCTGGGATATATGGCTAATCTCATTCACACTTTTAATCTTTTACAGGAACAGATATAGCTTAACAAGACAGGGTGGGGAAACACGTTAAATTTACAGGCTTGTCAAAACAATCTGAATGTATCTCCGGGTAGATTTGCGTGCGTCTTATTGAAGGAGGTTTGTTTTCGCGGTCAGATAACGACCAGACGAAGCGTGCGAGCGAGCGTGTCTGCAGTTGTTTGTGTGCCCATTATGTATTTTTCAAGACCCAGAAATTAAACTGAACCAAAGTCAAATCTTTTTGCTACCGGCGTCTGCTATTCCAGCTTGAAACAAAGATCGCTTCTCCTCCTTTGCTGCAGACGAGTGTTTAAAGGGAGGAGAGGACCAGCTAATGTTCGCTTTGAGGTCAGAAACAGTCAGAATGTGATGTTCTGTTCTCCAAAGCAACACAACTGGGTCAGATAGACTTGTCCTGCTCCTTTTCTACATCCCCTCAAGGAACTGTCGATGCGGAAAGAGATAAGGTTGACCCGCACAGTCTACAGTTACAGCTCAGCTCAGGAAGTTTAATTGGTGTGAACAATACACCCAACGTTTCTCCCTCCTCCTCCTCGTTTTCTGTCTGTTCATTATTCTTTGCATGGCTATCTTTTTGTCTTCTTAGGCCCTTTATGGAGAGTATAAAGGAGACTTCAAAGGATTTAAGATGCACAACTTTTTTGTTGCTGTTGTAGACATTTTTCTTTTCGAGATGTCATTTTTAATCGCAGTTCTTTCATGTTGTTAATTTTCTCTCTGCTAGGATGGTAAGGTTGGTTGGTTGCTCCACAAACATGCTGTACATGTTATTGAATCCCAGAATCCTAATCTGTGTTGTGACATTTCCTCTACATTGCACTTTATTTCATAATGTAACTATAGACCTTACATTTGTCTTCCTATGGACTTTAAAGCACAAAGAGACGCTGCTTTATGGCACAAAATCTAAGCTAGAACAAACTTATGTCACCAGAGTTGAGGGTTTATGGGAAACACTGGCTCTTCTAATACCCCTGGCATGAAAAAGCCTACAAATATCATCTGTTTATGAACACTGTGATACCGAGGTATTACAGTTAATTGGACAATGCTACACGCTGCACTCTTAACTGAGCTTGAATCCAATATTGTTAGCAACCGTGACTCCAAGAATGATTCACAGTAGTAGTAGCACTAATGCCTCGTTGTACACCCACCACGGAAAGTTCACGTTTGGAATTTCCATTCAGGACCGGGGTGGCTTGACTTCAAGCTTGGCGCATCGTGTGCTTCTTCGCTTTTTTTTTTTTCTGCAGTCGTGCCCACATAACTGACCTACAAATGTGTGTGAAAAGTACACGTGCGGTGTATGTGACCTACTGTAAGAGATGGAAATGTGTGCCTTGCCATCACAAAGTATTCTAGATTGCAGGTTTGACACAATGTTGTGGGTGTTACTTAATGGTCAACGACAGGTAGCATGTGTGGTCTTGGTTGAGTCAATAAATACAACCAGCGAAGAACGATTGTGTTCCACATGCTTAACATTAATGTTCAGTCAATATTCTGCTTCCTGGTCTTAGTCTTTAAATCTAGTTTTGTTTACAGCTCATGCAAAGTCAACCACAAGAGTCCAATATGTATCAAACACAATTAAATGGGAACAGATTATAATGTTTACATGTCCGACTACGAAAATCCCAGAAAATCAAAGTTCTGAGCTCTGCGAGTTCCTGTAAATGAGACAAAGCACAACACTTTAGTCTAATTCAACCATAATTCAAACGCACTCACTGACTTCCAGAAGAACAGTAGTGTCCTCAGTGAAGGGTTGCTTTTGGGAAACCTAGGTCTGGCTCTTTGGCAGCGGGAATCACCTATTTCTGTTTGACTTCTCTCTGGAGAGGAAGACAGCGGTGACTTTCCACCCCGAAATGAGCGCTAGCAAGGCGCTACGCTCCCGCTGTGCGACAACGTCAGTCCGACCAAAGTCAACAAGGCCCGCTGTGCGAGTGTAACTAAAGGAGGGACGGGGGGCCGGGCGGGCGGTGCACGACTGCGACTCCTGTGTGACCACACAATGCCCAGAATAGAGTATCATAAGCATAATGGCTTCATTCAGCTCTTCTCACACACACACCTCCACATGCTGTTTTGACCTTGTCCGAGCGCCAAATTCTCGGTGTTTCCCACTTTGGGGAAATTAAGACAGAAAAGTTTTCTAAGGTGACTTTTGATTGTTGAAACTTCTCTGGCACCCATTGTGTTGTTCTTCGGGGAAAAGTTCACCCATCTGGCAGTTAACCAGAATAAAAACAAACCCTATAAGCACACGCACACACACACGCACGCACACTTCTTTGCATGCAGAGCAGGGTGGATTTTCTGTGACGGGCATGAAAACTTTCAGAACTACATTTATCACAGCTCAGGCCTCAGGCAAACCCGCTATGCTTGCACGTGAATATGACTGTTTGTATGCATATGTCCAATGATGATGTATCGTTCTCCTTTCTCCAAGCATATGGCAAGTCACCGCAATTAGGCCAACATCCAGGGGGAAAAGCTATGAGTCAGTTGTGAAGCCTGCAAGAAGACTCGTTCACCCAAAAGTGCCCACATTGATCCTTTTCAGGCATATTTGCATTCCTGCGAGTCGAGCGCCAGCAGCGATTTGCACGTTTTGGGATATCTCGATGAATTCCTCTCAATCGCTTCTCCTTTTCTTGTTTTTGCTCTTTTCCAGCTCATTTCACACACTGACAGGCTACCCTGTGCTTCAGATGAGTTGGTGAGCGAGTGTGGCAGGGCGGCGGTTGAGCGTTAAGTGTGTGTGTGTGTGTGTGTGTGTGTGTGTGTGTGTGTACACGTCTGCATTCTTGTATTAGTTCATGCACACCAGTATTTGAGTATCTAGTTAGCAGCGCGTGTCAAAGCGTCTGTCTATGCAAGCAAGCATTTCTACATATGTGTTTGTGTCTAGACAAGGCTAAAATGTGACCGAGTGTGGGTACGAGAGTGTGTGTGTTTGTGTCTGCACTGTGGTTTTTCACAGCATCACTCTCTCAAATATAACCTCAAAATCCGAGACGGTTTGCAAAAATCTACATTTTATTCAATTTATTTCGAGTCTTCTCCTCTCTCTGAGCTTTTAAAAACTAGCCCGTTAACATACTTGCCAACCTTGAGACCTAAAGAATCGTGTTCTGGAGCTGTTCCAGAGTCTCAGACACATTCCTGCATTCTGATGACTTTTAAAGAATGAAAATACAAAATAAGTACACTGCAACAGCATTTTTATGTGTGAATCTCTGGGTTAAACCAAAATTTATATTGTTTTACCCCTACCCCTTAGAGAGTCTGTGCACGCCACTGCCCTCTCACGCCTCCCTTTACATTAAAACTTCCTGTAAGAAACATGAATTCTTTTTTTCCAGGACATCTGAAATTTGTATTTTTCTCTCTCAGTGCTCTCCATTTCTTTCTCCTTCTCTCCGGGTGGAAACACACGCTGTGCGGTGCCAGGGACAGGTTGTGATAACAAAAAGGACATTTTATTTTTACCGGGAGAGTGCAATGAAATATGGGTATCCTGGGAAAATCGGCAGGGTTGGCTTGTGCGCTAATAATTGATTGAACTCAACTCGTGATGTCGGGTTGCAAATGTGATTAAATATGGACTTCTGCACCCGCAGTGCACAAGTAATAAACAGCAAGTCAAACAATGCCACATTTTTCCTATATACTGTACATAAAGAGTGAGTGTGTGTGTGTGTGTGTGTGTGTGTGTGTGTGTGTGTGTGGTTTATCCTGCTCTACTGCTGATCCTCTGCCAAGTGGGTCAGTCTCACTGGAGCAGACAAACACTGATGGAGCACTATAGATAAAAGTAAAAGTAAGAAAGGAGGAGAAATAAAAGGAAAGGAAAGGGAAGGCTGGGCTGTGTGTTTATTCGCCCCCCCCCCCTCGTTGGGAAAGCTCCTTACTTTTCCTCGAAATCTGTTCACGTTTTACAGAATTGAAAACGGGGGGTCACGGGCCACAACAAGGCCTCGGTACAAAAACAAATGTACATCGCTGATGTAGGCATTTTCCTCTTAGTGGAAATGTCTTCTGTATGTATGGATGTGTAAGGGGATTTACTGTGTGTCTGTGAGTGCGTGGGAGACTATGTTGAGCGCACATGCTCACGTCTTAACCGCTGCCAGACTCGTCCCAGATGTGAAGCAGTGTGAAGCAGCTGGACAGTTTCTTCAGAGGTGGTCAGGGCCACGTCTGCACAAACAAAAAAATACAATGCCTGATATTCTCAAGCGTTCTCATGCACGGGAGTAGCCATAAGCTATACAATATGTACACACATGTATGAGGGCACACTAAGCGCTTCCATTGTTGTGGGTTTAAAGTGTGAAATATGAATGATTTATGAGCTAGCTAGCTTCTTAAACTGCTCAAATGTCACGATAATATGAGCTGCAGTTGAAAAGTTGCAATGAAAGAAAAAGAGAGGAGGGGCCAAATATAATAACATAAGCATTGTTTGAGTTTCACACAGGGAACAATGTTTGTAATCCGATTAGGGATTTGATTTGACTAAAAACAGAATGAATTAATGTGCTCTCAGTGTTGGAACATGCTTTTCCATTATTAATCGCTTCTGGTTCAAAATGACTCATCAAATGTATGACTAGTGTGTTTTTATTTATTTATTATAAGTCCGGGCAAAAATATGACGTCGCTGTTGCCGCACATGTCCTCTTAAAGAAATAATGTTTTTAGTATTTCACTGTTGAAACGTGAAGTTTGTAGCTTGAAGGACAGCAGCTCTGGTTCAAAACAGTTACGTTTTGCGATGGAAACCCAGCGTCGTCCATTAAAACTTCACACAAATCAGTCATACAGCATAGACGTCTTCAACGGGTCCAAATCGAAATGGACCGGTGGAAAAGTCCCAAGCTTTTAACCAACTTGAGAGAAAACAGAGGGACTTTTTCACCGATGCAAAGCGTGAGATTTCTGCAACAAGGCAAAATGATCAATTTTATATAAGCATAAAAATACCACTGATTTAAATGAATTATGTCATTTGATAATCCAGAGCAGAGCTAGTAATTTCAGCCGCTTTAATACCAGTGTAGTAACTGTTGCCATGATGACCAAATGTGCAGAGTCAGCGCTGCTCTGCTGTCTGCTTCTGGTTATCTGACACTGTGTAGCTGCGCTGTTGATATAGCAACATTAATCATTTAAATTCAGGGGATTTTCATGCAGACTTTTATCTAGATGTGTGTGTGTCTCTGTCGCCATGTAAATGTGGATACCTTGGTCAGAATGATGAGCTCAGCGCAGAACGGCAGCTCATAAACAAGCCAGAGCCACAGGGCCATGACCACTGCGAACACACACGCGCCAAATCGTCATTTTATTTCTCCACCACACTCATACATACAAGGACCAACAGCTGAGGCTCATTTGCATTTGAACACGCCGTCCTGTCCCGGTCAGTCATCGGCCGTTGACAGCTCATTCAATTTGGATCAAGATGGTGCAACACGTTGTTGTTCAAGCCCGTTCTGTTTGACATTAGCTGATGATAGGTGACGCCGATGCGACGCCTCATGTGGAACCACAGAAGGAATCAGTTTCTACTGTTAAAACAAGAGCAGGGAACCATGACAGGTTAAGAAAGACGTCTGTTGATAAAATGTACAATCGAGATGTTTGGGAAGAATCGGGGCAAAGATGGAAAAAACAGCTGGATCTGAGGTCTGGATATGTTAATGCATACACACTGCAGTACACGTGAGGACTCATCTGAACAGGACGGACTCTAAGATATGTTGTGGACGTTGAAGTCACTGCGGTTGGTTCTGACTTTCAGAAGAGGTTGTTTTACAGGTCAGTGGTTTGGTTTAGGTTTAGGGTTCGAGTGTGGGTTTGGGGTTTGGGAGTGAATGCTGTCATGGGAAGGTGCCTCACAAAGGATGCAAGTGTGCGTGCAGGTGTATGAACGAGTGAATGGATTGCCATTCGACTTAGAACAGACATTCTTGGACCCTAGAGGATGATTCCTGCTGAATTTAGTCATCTAAATATAAACTGTAATAGAGTTGATGAAAGTCCAATAGTCAACAGATTGAACTCCTTGTCTGATCGTTTCATCCAGTGCTCATGTAGACGCTTTGGTGGGAGTCATTGATGGGATTGATTAGACGAAATCCTTCCATGTAATTGCAGCCAGAGTGTAAGGAAAGTTCCAAAAGTGAAAAATAAGTTTACATTCTTTCCTGAAACATTGTTATGTTCGCTGGAGAAGATTGTAAACTAAAACAAAAAACTTCTTTGTGAGAAGATTACACGCAAAATATTTTCAAAGACTGTGTTTATGACTGAGCTGTCAATCACCCGGGCTTTGAAATCTGTATTAAATGAGGCTGAATATCTTGGATTTAATACTAAACTGTATGGAAGATGATGCAAAAAGCTAATTTAGGATTATATTTTAAGACAAATTTAAGCTCCACAATGTATGTTTGAGTACATGTCCTGTACAAGTTGAGCACGGCAGTGCTTCAGATTCTTCTCACATTGTTCATGTACACTTTGTGCTCGAGCCTAAACCCTCTTTAAAAAAACACACAATTAAAAGCAGTAAAAACGTGACCTACTTTACGAGATCACAGCTGAAGACACGCGGGCCTGAGGATTAACACATATTCACTTTCCCTCCATGTTAACCTGGTAGTATACAGACTAATACGCACACAAACACACCCCCCATGCACGTCGTGTTCCCTCCTCCTGCCCTTGTTTGGCCCACATCGCCTCACATCTCCCACCTCTCCGTGGCCTCATGTCACAGCTCATTTGCAGAGGCCATCTTTGTTTCCTCCTCTCTCCCCGTTTGTTGGGCTGGGTATCACTGGCTCACGTGTTCCCCCCCCCCTCTACTATCACTCAGACTTGAGCATGATAATTCATGTAGTTGCAGGTACGTTGTTTGTTTCATCATATAGTGGTTAGTTACCAATAAAACATTTAATCAAAGCTAAAACAAATGCTGCTAAATATTATTTGGCCCAGGTTTGCCTCCCACATAGGATTACTGCAGAATGCCACCGTGTCAGTACACTGCCATCTAAGTGGGAGTCTGGCGGTTAAAACAAATGAAATAAAAACAAATCTTCCTCCTTCCCTGACGGTAAAAGTCTCTCTTGAGGAGTGATTCAGTTGCACGTAGGAGGTTTGGAAATGATCCGGCTTTTAAAATCCGTCAGAGACTTGTAACACGTTAATCCATTTCTATCAGTGCAGAAAGCCAAAGACAGGCAAAATTGACAAGTGGAATACATGTGGCTTCAACAAAACATCACTCTTCACCCACTCAGGGTTATATTTGTGAACACATCAGGTGGAAACGTGAGCCGACGTTTTCCAGAAGCAGCTGAGGCAGATTTCTGGATGGACTCATTGTAGAGACTCTTCACCTGTCTGCCCACTCAAACACACACACACACACATACAATCACACTAGGCTACACACACACACACACATTTCGACCCCGCACATTTTCCTAGGCTTGTGAGCTAGCTAAAGTGAAGCCGTCACAGCGCGGAGGCCGTTAGCACCGTGGGTCACGGTGGGGAAAGGCCGTCTGCAAAGCCAATTAGCCTCTCAGCGCACCATAAAAACAGACCCAGCCTGCAGCTCAGGGGAAAAGTTTCCTGGCCCAGAATCCACATGGAGGATTTTTTCCAATACGACAATTTGGAGCGATGGGCGGTTTAAAAAAAAAAAAAAGGAAAGAAAGAGAGTAAAAACAAAATTGTAACCCAATCTCCCCACTCCCAAAATATTTGCACTGCAGAGAAAAACAAAAGTGATCTGATTTTAGTTTGAATCCATTTTTGGTGACTTCTCCGAGGAGACCAGAGGGAAATGTGGAGCAGACACATAATCTCTCTTAGACAGGAAAATTACCCAATGAAGTCTAAATGTTTATACACTTTGTACCAGCGGGCGAAATACTGAAGCGCCGGGTAGAGAGGTTCACCAAAAACCAAATGGCTGCAGGCAAGGTCCCAAACAAACACCTGTCAAATGGGGAAGTAAACTTTAGAACGTATTCTTCAATGATGAATTACACAGTGCAGGTTGCTTGTGGCTCTGAGCTTCTTGAATCCACCAGAACAAGTTTCTTCTCCAATGACACATTGAGACACCTTGGATTGGTCTTGGAGATTTAAAAGGTATAACAGAAAGTCTATAACCAGCTTTGATTTTCTTTTTGTAATCTGTGTTGTTGTGGAAATAAAATACTAGGCACCTTTAATATTTCTGTCAAATCTTACAATGTAAAACAGGCCAGATGCTGCCATGTTGGCCAACATGTCCTGTTTGTGCCTCTAAATCACCTCTTTCCTACTATTCCCATCACCTGACCTTCTCTGCCCACCTGCTCACCTGTTCCCCATTTCCCTCAAGTACATTCCCACCCACACTTTACCAGAATGCAAAGACTTCTGCCCTAGATTCAACCTTTGTTTTGCCTGCCTGTCTGAACCACAGATGGATCATTCTTAGCTATTCTCTCTAATTGTCCTGTCAAGTAATCATCTTCCTTCATACGCTGTAAAAACAGAACTTGTTGCAGCGTATGAGCACTTCTCTCCGTGGTTATTCTTGGATCACTTTCCCCGCAACCATGTATTATGATTCATGTGCTCTGTGATTAGAGTACAGAAAGGTAGCGGGAGATCAACGCACACACACTCTGTGGCCTTTATTCAGTCCAGACGCTGTGGCTGATCAAAGTCAAAAACCAGAACATTACCCGAAGCGGCTTAGCATCTACAGAATGGCACACTTTGCTGATCCAAAGACGACATAAACAAAAAAAACGAGGTTGCCTTGGAGTTTTGCCCACCCACACACTGACCCAGCACAGATATGCGACCTACAGAACTCACTCTTCCTCCCACACATAAAGGCTTTGAGACACATGGTGACCCAGTGGTGTTTTGACAACAATCCCAGCATGATTCACAGAGCATGGACTCTTTTCTCTGACTTTCTTTCCCACTCTTTGTGTCGGCTCATGCCACTCTTGCTCAAGCTCTCTCTCTCACACACACACACACACACACACACACACACACACACACACACACACACACACACACACACACACACATGTTCTCTCAGGTAATCCAGATCACAGTGCCTAATGTGTCACGCTTGACTTTCGCCTCAGGCTCCGGGAATACAAAAGGGGGTATGAGCTTTCCCAAGCAACCTCCCAGGTTTAAACTTATACATATTAACTCTAGAAAATGAAAAACACCAGGCAGGTTTCTTTCTTGTTGTCTCAGAGTAAAATTAACAAGAATGCCTGTTCTCCAGTAAAAGACCATTCCTAATTTTGTTTCCCCTTTTCTCTCAAGCCATCCGTCCGTTGGTGTTATAATTTGTAAATGGAGAATAAATCAGGTGATGATAGAGCCATAACCCATAATGTCAGGCTCTGGAAATCAACAGAATAATACTTTAGAATTCGTACTATAGATCCTATATGTGATTTTATCCAAAACACCACGAGCTTGCAGTTTGGCGCCTGGGTGGCCCCGCTCCGTAATAAAATCCATCCTACACACTGATGACTGAGAGTCATGCTGACTACAATAGGACCCATTTTTGCAGCTGGTTTGGATGAACAGCTCCGTAATAGATGGCGCTATAGAGAATTGAATTTGCAGAGCACTTATACATAGTTGAATTTTCCACATCATATTTAATACAACGTGGTTTCTAACGTGTTCCATCTGTGAGAAACACTTCTCGCTTGTGGAGTCCAGTTTCTTGCTCCAGAATAGATCACGGTGGAATTATCACATACTGTTCCAAGGATAATGTCAACTTATTCAAATGTAATGAAGAAAAGTTACAATAAATGTTTGCTTTTCTGCGCTGCTGCTCTACGTGTGTGGCTTACATTAACTCGCTAATAGCCTCGTACCTGCTCGGCTAATTGCTTAATTTGTTTCAGGTGTGCCGTTTAACTTACTCGCATTTTATAAGCTCTCAGACAAACAGTTTACAGAAGGTTGGATGTTGGTTGTCCCCCCACTGATTCTGTTTCTACCTACGTCATGTCTAATGTTCTCGCTCCTTAGATAGTCACTAACTGTGCACTAGTACTAACTGGTGGTTTTTAAAACTTTTTTTTTAACTGAAAACAGCTGTTGGAAACCAATACAGTTAAGTTAAAGGACATAACAGAAAAACAATGAGTTGAAATGTGCTGAAACACACTCCTTTTTTTGCTTTCTTGCAAAGCGACACAGCTAGCGTAGCTCTTAAAGGCGCAGGTAGGCAGACCTTTAACCTTGTTCTTTTTTTTTTGACAGATCCAAGCTAGCTATTTCAACCAAAGCCAATTTGTTTTTAGTGGCCAAACTGTGCCCAATGTCATTGGGCCCAAAAAGGCTTTTTCACATTGACTTATATGTCTGTCTGTAAATCAGCGGTTTTAGGAAAATTAACTTCCCAGTACGAACACTTAAAAATGTAAAATGTCAAGCTATTTGTTTGGTTTATGTTCGATACAAACATAAGTTGCTTTGTTTGACAGCCCACAAAATTAGCGTTTTTCTCTCATACATGCATCTTCTTTGCAGCCAATTAAGAAAATATATTTTCAACTCATGTTTGCCCTCGAACGAACTGGCTAACAATATTATGCACACAGCCTTGCCCGCCTAACACTCACGCCTTAATGGGCCACCCAGGGGTGTTAAATCGCCCCAGAACTCGCAAGCCTCCCCAGGGCCATCCGGCCCAGCACAGGAGCCCTGCTGGAGATCTCTTTCCTCCTGGAGCCCCTGTCAAAACCTCTGCAACAGATCTGCCAGAGATCCCCTCTTTTAACCAGATGAAAGTCTGCTACCGGTAAGTAGGCCATAAAACCACAGGAAGGAGGGGGGGAAAAAGAGTAAGGGCCTCGGTATTCGATGCCAAAATACAACCAACCTCCCGTCCTTCTCTCCCCATGACTCCACTGTCCACACACACCCAGTGCATCCTCCCTGTGTAGCGCCCCCACCCTCAGCTACAGGCAAATGGGTCAGGAAGTCATTTGACAATGGGGCACTCCTGTGGTAACCCTGCTGGAGTGCAGGAATACAAGAGGAGATCCAGATTGGTAGGTGAGCCGCGGGGTGTCGGCGAGGTGTCACCATAATTACCCTCCATCATCACCCCACCCAGGAGAACTCTAGGCCTTTTCACGGAGCAATTGAATAAAGATGTGCGTGTGTGGGGCGTATGGATTTACGGAGCCAAAAAGGAAGCTCCCGACAGCTGCTCCTCTCATCGCCTTTAACTGACGAGGGGAAGCAACCTATCTCTCCCTTTCTGTCTCCATCTCTCTTTTCTTCTTCTTCTTTCTTCCCCCGTCCTCCTCCTCTGTGTCAACAGAGTGGATCAAATCCGAGATCCTTGACCTGTTATCCAGTCAAGAAAAGGATGTTCCTGATGAAGGGGGGGGGGGGGGGGGGCAGTTCCGGCGTCTATGTGTGTGTGTAGCTTATTTTCAGGAAGTGTGTGTCCTGCTGCACGTCTGTATCCTATATCATCATCATCATCCCCCCGGCCACTAGACTCCTGGGCTGCATCAGGGATAATTAGAGCACCATTGATTGTCATGGTGGAGCTTTAACTGTATTTCCTGTCACAGTTTTAGGTTTTGAGTTACAACACTCAGGAGACCCCTCAAAGTCGACCCCTCCAAACTTTAAAGTGCAGTAATTCCCCTGTTTTGCATTTCGTACCACTTGAGAAGACTCTTTGAGTGAATCTAAACTCGATCCGTGCGTGGACGATTCCTTTCCCTTCACTACCTGGCAGTCGGCTATGAGTTTGCTGAATATAAAAAGCTCTGCCAGAAGACAAAATCTCCGTGGGATGTGAGTTAAAATGCTGAGGCTGCAGACTCTGCTCCATAACACCGCCTCTCTTTATCTCAGCCCTTAATATGATTGGACACTTGGTACAGTGACAAGCAATTAGTGCATTAGTAAGTTCAGGGATGTTGAGGAACAGGTGACTCTTCGTCAGTTTCCCGGCTGTTACAGAGCTGCTGGTATCCGGTGGTGCCACTTACTCTGACGTCATTTACCGGACTGGGTGCACAGTTCCAGTAGGCCCATGTTAAGAGCGAGGGGCTGGCATTGGGGCTGTTGGCAGCCTCTGCCAAGAAGTACACACCAGTGAGGTGGAACACTGTCAACACCTTGGCTGTTTTGAGCTCGCTCAGGAGCCAGTGGCACAGCAGAGGTGCAGTTAGAGAAACCAAATGTTAACTGGCGAGGTTATCTTTAGGCGCTGCTCGTAGAGTGATGAGGTGATTGTTGACTAACCTCTTGGAGCATTAAGTCATCGGTTATGTGCCAGATCACCGGGGTGGAAAATTAGGCCTTTGTCATTACGTGCTGCGTTCTTGTAGATCTCAATCTAGGGGAGTTTCCATGGCTCTGTTGTTGGGTTGTGATGCAGCTAAGCCACACATGGAAGCTATTTCTGCCTATCTCCCTCTATAAGCCTGTATTTAGATTTACGTAGCAGGTTGTTGTTCATTTTCACAGGAGTGCAGAACATCGTTGGAAAAACACATGTCCTTTGAAACAGTTAAGCACAGCCTGTGGATATATAAACAGCACATATTTCTTAAACGGCCTCAATGCCATTGTGATTATTGTATTCCTCTTTGTGATTGAAAACCAAGATTGAAAACCACCAAATCCTCCTATTTTCTTTTTAAGTCATGCAGAGAATCCCTACTTAATGAAATAAAACTACTTCATGATATGTCAGAGAGTCATCAGCTGCTTTTCGAAGATGTGAAAATATCCCAGCACTTTGGCAGTCCAGGACTTGCACACAGGCCAACCAGTAGCTTAAGTGTTAGAAGAGTTGTTGGGTCAAGGCCCTAACAGTACGCCTGGGGCGCTGAATAGAACACTGGGCACAAGTCGGCGTTCTCTAAGCTTGTCTGTCGGACTCATGGATCAGCGTCATGATTTTGTACAACTCCGAAGGTTACAGAATGAAATGCCTTCCCACTTACTGAGTAGAAATGCCTCTCAGGGCCATGTTTATAGTAATCATAAGCAATACAAATATACTTTTTAAATTGGGGCATTCTTTACTCAGAAGTTTGGACTTAAAACACTTCTTCATGTGTCTTCGAAATAGCTTTCAGGCTGTTTCCAAGCTCTTAAAAAGACCAGCCAAAGTCTTCACTCTTGATAAAGTCTGAAAGTTTTTACCGTTTTAAAAGAAGGGGGAACATCTCAGATGTTACACATTTCAGACTTTTTGGAGCGGAAGCCTTTTGATCACCAAAATTCTGCCATCTACTCCAAGAGCATTGATCAGCTGGAGCGAGCTTTTATGCAAACAGAAGGTTGACCTCTTTTTGGAGACTCTGAGTGTCTGACTGTGGACCAAGAGTTAAACTGTAGATCGCTGAGCCTTTCAACACCCACAGTGGGAACTGCTGAATGCCCTGTTCGGATCAATTTGGCGAACTTCTGTCCTGACATCTTCAGCTATATTCTGTTCACTTCAATTCTAATTTTAGTCTATTCTTCTATATTTTTGTCCCATTGTATTAATTAATTACTCTTATCATTGCTCAGTTTTGGACATCCAGGAAGGAAAACTTATGTCATACCCTGAATTTGGTGTGTGAGAACAAAGTATTACCCTGCTTTCCCTGTCCGAGGAAGTTTTACTTCCTTGAAACACACCCTGACTTCACCCCATGTCCCACACATGAATGACTAACTGCTTCAGCTTGTGATGCAGGAAGGTTGTTGTTCTGGGACACGCAGGCGGGATGGTGAGGGCCACGAAAGGCTTTGCTGATGTTGGGCGTCAGGTGGAGGCTGAGCTGACCTCGACTATTCCCGGCATTACGCTCGGGGCGGGTGTCAGCAACCGGGAAGTGAAACTTTACAGAGAGGACATAAAATCTATGGCAGGGCGGTCAGGAAGTCCACCACAATAGCTTAACCTGCTTGCAGGAAATATGGGCACTGCATTGTGACTCAGCAAAATCCGCTATGGTGAGAGAGAACTGCTGCTATTTCAAATGAGACAGCGGAGTCATTCAGAATTTTAGCCCTTTCAAGATTATACTGGAGTCTATCTTTCATAAGGAAATTGCAGTCCATTTGATAAGCTTATCTTCCTTATAAATGCCCTTTTTAAGGTATTGTTGCTCAAATGACATTTACTTTTTCTACGACTTCAAAGTAAAAGTTGGAGGTCCTCCGAGTTTCAGTCGCAGACTTCAGAGCTCCAGAGCTTAGGTGGAGTGAAAGATGATCCATTTGATGTAGGAGATTTGGTTAGTCGAGGAAATTAACCTGCTGGGGAGCTCCCTTGATCTTCTGCTTCTACTTTAGCCTGTAATGAGCCCCGGCAATATGAGAGTTCTGTGTCAGAGTGGAAGACAAGTTCAGGCTGTGGAGATTGATTCACGGTCCCACTTGCATTAATGTCACATGCACGGGAAAAATGACACCTCTCTCCGTGTATTTCAACGTATATGTTTCACCCCGAAATATGGACCGTGGAGATGGCGAGATAAAGAGAGTGATGGAACAGGAAGTCCAAGAGGAATCAAGTATCTCAGAGGAGCTCTGGGTGACTGGTTGTCAAAGTCACAAACCCGTTCTGTCCTTAGTGCGGATGACAGAGAGCCTGACGGGGCTCATGGTCAGCAGGTCAGAAGCCTGTTGGTTACTGACTATAATGCAGAAGCCACAAAGGAAGTATGGCTTGGGAAAAAAGTTGCAGCTGTCCAAGTCTGCATCCAACTGTGTGATGGACGGGGAAAGGCAGAAACAGC
This sequence comes from Cottoperca gobio, assembly GCF_900634415.1. NCBI lineage: Eukaryota > Metazoa > Chordata > Actinopteri > Perciformes > Bovichtidae > Cottoperca > Cottoperca gobio. The sequence goes on along the minus strand of NC_041356.1, from coordinate 7,742,864 downwards.
AGGAAAGCATGCACATACACACACTTTTGGACCGAGCCTTGATGTACAGCAAATCAGCCAGATCAGCATCCCGTTTTAACCCAGTCCCGGTGCGCAGATGAATCAATCTTCATCAGAAGGCAGGATCAGAGCATCCCAGATCTGGAGAAGATGGCCCGCTCCAGCGGTTTGCTCTGTCTTTGATGAGTTGACAATATGCTTTGTGTCACTCCAAGGATCGGGCATTGAGTTCATAATACAACCATAACAACAGACATCCTACCATCTGTTAAGTTTGATGGTGAAGGCAAAGTCACAACTGGGTACAGCTCCAAAGTATTATTTAGTTCAACACTAGATCTAACTTAGTGACAGACATCTTCACACACATAGAAGTCATTCCTGGTTTTAGCCGTTGCATCATGCTCGCTGCATTTCTTAAGTTGCAAGAGCGAACAACAACTGCCTCGGTCTCCATCACCTGGCTGTTTTGAGTGGGTTTTACATACCCTTGGCCTGCAGAAGACCCCAACACGGGTTTTGAGAGAGGGAGGGGGAGACCTTGTTGAACCGTGAAGGAAACGCTGAATTGGACTTTCACACATGGGCTAATTTAAGAGAGCCCTGTTGTTTTAACGCCATTCCAAGGCCTTGGACTGTTTTGGGTGGAGGAGAAAAAAAGAGAAGCAGACAGAGAGATTCTTAACCCACTGCCCTTGGGATACCAGTCTGCATTCCTGCTATTGGCTTGACCACAGCAGGACCCCTGCAGTGGGCCGAGTGCGAGTAGGCTCTCATCGGAGAGGCTCCTGTTGCACTGTGTATACATTTCACTGTATTTATTCAAGAGTTTCATAGCATTAAAAAGCATACAAAGTTGAAATGCCAGAAAGTATCACTAAAAGTTTGAGTATTATATTTGGCTGAAGTGGAAAAGTTTCTTTAGGAACTGTTTCTTCTTCTCTGTTTAATTTCCGGCAGTGTAGACGCAGCATGTGCATTTTGTTGCCACACACCGCTACGTGCCTACACTTTGTCAAAGAAATTGACAAAAACCTTGTCCCCCTCTCCCTTTGTCAGCCCTCACAAATGTATTCATAAAAAGAAAAATATACATGTCTTAGGTCAGCAAGAGGAAGCAAAAAATGTTAATTGGTGATGGTGTGGATATTTACATTTCTGCGTGAAACCAAAATGTATTTATTCATCACGTAACTTCCTCACTAAAGTAACTCCACTTCCGTAATTATTTAATCCCAGACCACGATCTTTTCCTAAACCTAACCAAGTAGTTTTGTTGCCTTAACATAAGAAAATGTACTTTTCATAAGATACCATACAAACCGCTGTATGAGGATACTTTGCATAGGTAGATGTTGGATCGAGAGGCTCCTGCTGCCTGCTGAGCTCATCAGTGGGCTGGTGGGTTTTCACAGAGGAAGGAGGCTTGAAGTGCTATTAGACTTCTCCTCAGTGTGTTGGGAGCAACAGATCTACGCATGTACACACAAACTTGCCACAACTCAATTCTCTTTCCCAACCTCCTGCCAAAATTGTTGTTATTATTTGTCATCTGTTCTTGTTGTGCGCTCCTCAGCATGTTGGCGCACGTGTCCCCTTCAGTAAAACAAGGACGAGTGGTTTTGTCACATTGTAAAGTCATCAGAAGGTGGGCGAAGCAGCAAGGGCTCCTCTGCTGGCTCTTATGTCTGACTCGTTTCCACCGCCTTGTTATGAGTCTAACAGTCACATCCTACCCACTCACCCCATGGGAAGAGGTGTAGAAAAAGCAGAAAGGGGGAAAAATGGACTGAGAGATCTCAAATGATAGACGACTGAGAAAGGGCAACTAATACGAACGTGGATAAAAACGGGTCTGGCGTGCACGTGAAGCAGAAGGATCCCATTGGAGTTGATGACAGAGACGAATTAGAAACAGAAAGTGCTTCCGTCACCGGAGCTCCATCTTCACATAATCCCTGATCTACGTCATGAATCCTGATCCTGAGCCTCTGTGGTCTTCTGATGCCAACACTCACGCTCTCCCATCAGTAACAGCCTTTAAACAAATGTTTGCACTTCATTACAGTGCAAAATCAAAGGGGCCTAAAGTGGCAACAGGTTGCGTGAACAATGGAACACTCCGTCAATTTGCAATAAAACGAAAGATCCTTTATTGCAGCATTGTAACAGCAAACACTGTTTCCAGCTAATAGCATAGCCAGCTATAAAAAATACTAATATGCATCTATATTTTTTAAATTGCCTGTCGGCGTCAAGTGTTGAATGAAACAATTTAAAGTTTTGCACGGAAGTGTGGCGCTGCAGCCATGTATAAGCATTTATTAGGAATATAAAACATGTTGTGAGCCTTCATGGTAGTTAATAGTGGTTATTGTGGTGGTGCTAACAGTGACACGCTGCAGTTAGTCAAAATACTTTTGTTATTTTGTCATTTATGGCAGCAACTGCTGTAAATTGTGTATTTGCTGCATCATAAATGAACGATGGATGGGTTTTCTTTGGGTATACTGATGTTAAAAAAAACACCACAAAAAAGGTCTGGTTATGTTTGTTGCATGCATTTGTTCTTTTGTTTTGTCTGATACATTTGTTTTTCTTTGTATCTGACGTCTGTCTTGCAAAAGACATCTTGTTCTCAAAGTGATTAACTGAATAAATACAGGTTATATAAGTGACCCAAAAAACTCTGTTAATCTCTTTCAGCAGAATTCTTTTGGCAACGCGCTTATTTGCTTTCTTGCTGATAGCTAGATGAGAAGATCGATATCACTCGTGTCTGTATGGTGAATATGAAGCTACAGCTAGCAGTGTGTTAGCTTAGCTTAGCTTAGCATAAACACTGGAAACAGGGGGAAACTGCTAGCCTACCTGGCTCTGTCCAAAGGTTAAACAAAATCTGCATATGCACCTCTTAAGCTCACTTATATCTTGTTACATTGCTGCAGCACTCTTAATGACAATTGCTTGTATTAAATGCTACATATGTGCTCCTTGAGAATGGCAAACTAAGCTTTAGTCAAACTAGTAAAGGTTCAAAGATATGGATATTCTAAAAACACATTATTTGCAAAGATAATCCATTGATGCGAAAGCAAAATGTGTCCTTAATGTGAAGCAGGAGCTGATTCAGCACAAGAAACAAGCCTCAACTCGCCACTGAGCTGATCTCCACATGTGTCTGCATGGTGGGATGTTGAGCAGGCAATTGTTAGTCAGTTAATTAGCAAGTCTAAGCATCATAAACCCCAGTCTGGCGGTTGCTTTGTCGTGGCCTTCATGCTGGAATCCGCCACATCCTTCGCAGAGACGTAATTATGCAAGGACAGAATTATGCCTTCAAACAAGCTGCGTCAAACGTCTGAACTGGTTTTAAAGAAATCTCACGGTCGAGGTCGGGATGACAAAATGTCTAACTGAAGGAAATTGAATTCAGCAGTGCTGCTCTGTGAGAGCAGTCAAGTTGAAAAAAGTTAATAATAAAACGGGATCTACAAGGACCGCAATGACATTCAAAGCCGCAGTGAAAAGGAGGCCTGTGAAAAAGTGCTGAGCCTTCTGACGCAGCATACCTTGTAAAACATGACTGCAGTAGCAAGGAGTCATCAAAATGTGCTGCTTGATGCTTTGATGGGTTTTTCTCAGCTTGACAGAGGATGTTGTGAACGTCCACGAGTGTAAGAATCTTCCTAAAAGTCAAATCAGCAGGTCTGAAAGAAGTCATGGTAAAGTTTGTAAAGCTCAAATCAAATCGGTGGAGCTACGTGTAGCGTCCTTATTTGTACATGAAACAGAATGAAAGTAAGAATCCTCACGTTGAGATCACCTTGACTGAAAATGCAAAGTCTGATAACATTGTGTTGTTGTGTGAATGAATCAGGACAGAATTCCTACATGTTCATTTCTTCCTGTCCAAAGGTTCTCCTGTCTGTCTCCAGGGGGCAGTATGGTTGCATGCCCACTGCATGAGCTGTATGAAGGTGTCCTTCTGCACAGGCCTGCAGCTGCTCTCACAGTATAAACTCCAAAATTGAGCTTTTTGCTCTCGCAGCAGACGGCTCCTTTGAGAGCGGGATCCTGCTGTTTATGCCAAAATGCCAAAGTTAAGCAACTAACATCTAGATTACGGTGCACATTTTAGAAACTATCCATGAACATCCTCAATTAAGCTAAACACAGATTTCAGAGTGAGTATTTGGCTGACACAGGCATCATTAATATCATGCTTTTTAGTCCTGGAACATTGAACCACTTGGCCATATCTTACTGTTTTTGATTTCATATTAGTGCCTGCACAGATCCATCGGCAGGTGGATGTGGCTGCTGTCCTGGCGGGGTCAACCACCAGACCGCCAACACAACAAATATTCAGCAGTTCTAGTAAATCAGAGGCATTTTTTTTTAGCAAAGATGTTGTGTGACCATCTCGAAATATATATGTGTGTGTGTGTGTGTGTTATATAATTTTTAGCACTGACGTTAGACGTTGACCAGAATGCAAAGCAACCATAATACTGACATGGTGCATTGTGGGTAAGAGGAGCTATGCATGTTTACCAAGCATCTGTTTATGCTAAGCTCTGTGAATTCTGGGGTTGAAAGCAAGTCCAGGCTTGTTCTGTCAAGGTTGGTGAAAGGCATTCTGGGGAATGTAGGAAATCACACAAACTCCTGGAATGAATTCAGAAACAGTTGAAATATTACATTGAATATTTTCAGGATTAGCCAAAAATGTAATGATGGTCAACAAGTCAGTTGAAGTATCTTGAAATGCACAGAGATAGAACGAGAGGGAGAGGTTGGGTGTTGGCAGCGGTGGTGAAGGTGATGTGGGGGGTTTAACAGAGAAAGAGAGGCCTATGTTCCCTAGTGCCTCTTCCAAGAAATAGACATAGAAAAAGAGGTGCGTGTGTGCGTGTGTGGAGGAGGAGGGTTAAGCTGACACATGGACAATGTCAATGTCAAGATATGCAAGCTGCAACCCCTAACAGTGTCTGCGACCCGGTATTATATATATATATATATACTATATACTTATGATGACTGCTTATAGTATTTGTGAATGCTGATTCCATATGTATGAAGGGTGTTGTAGGACAGTGTAATCTTGCTAATACATACATGTTTACTGAGGAGGAAAATAAGTAAAGTAAGCAATAAACAACTAACATACACCATTTTACAAATACAGCTGTACAAAGTCTGAAAAAAAAGTCTCAGATCATTACGTAAAATGTACCCAAAGTCTTCTTAAAGTTCATCATTCCAGTGAGGCTCAATAACAAAGCATCACTCTGCAGAACGAATGCTCATTTCAGCACACTTGCACAACACCTTTATGGATCCAATTCCAAATGACTACTCTATTGAGATTCATTACAGTGTTTGTCTGTACTTCGTGTGGTACGCTGCCAAAATCTAGTGTGGAATATTTAAGCTCTCTGCGGAGATTCATAACTTTATTGGCTGCAAGAAATGTCCTGCGTTGCTTTACACCTGTGAGCTTTGTCAATGTGAGGACTTCTACACTTGTGGACCTACGCACACATGTTCCCCAACTCTGTCTTTGTAAGGCATCCTTATGTGAAAATGGTAGTGTCGACGTGTCGAGTGCTGATCAGGGGACATGTGGCTGGATTTAGTCGTATATTGACATTCAAGTATGTGTGTTTTTCAATGTCAGTCACCTCACTGTTGTGTTTTCATAATGTGCACCTGGTTCAATGTCCATCGGGGGAAAAACACCTCTGCATCGCTGATTATATCGCCTCTCGCTCTGTACGTTAGACGAAACTGCCCACCAGCAGCATCAGAAGCGAATTATCCCACTAGCGCCCGCCTGCTTTCCAAAAGGGCAGATTTTGTTACGTAACAAAGCCAAGAGCTGCATGGAAAACCTATTGCTGTTCCCAGTCCTGTTCCTAATCCTCCCTGCAGTTGGCCTTAAGCCCCTTTAGCCCCGTTGACAGCAGTCAGCCAGGGGTTGTCATTAGGATGAAAGCTGTGCGACTCACCTGGTTACACAGCTGTCTGTTAGGAGGGAGAAGGCATGATTACAGAGGAGCTGGTCCTCCCGCCTTCGCTAGCATGGACCAACACGCCGCATGAAGCAGAGATGAGAGGGCCGGGTCGGCCGGGCCACAGTTGTTGTTGTTGTTTTGCCGATGATGTTGCTTTTTGTACAGGGCTCGCCGACTTTTCAACAGGTGTTAACATGTGCAGCCTGCACTACCTGTATTGGCTTTTACTGTCCCACAACAGTAGATTATGTATCAGTGAGTTACCGCAGCGCTAGACTTGAACCTGCGGTGTTTCATGTCAGTCCTCAGGTGTTGTCCCGGCCTGTGGCCCCGGCAGCAGGGTTCACTTCACCTCTGTGCTTTGTGCTATGAAGTTATGAACTTTGCACTCGTCAAAGTCCTTTGAGTTCAAAGTTGTGAGAAATAACTCTCTTGAAGGAACTGTGCAAAACAAAAAACCTTTGAAATGACAGCATGTAACATAAATCTGCAGCTTGTTATCTAATAATTCATATTTTTCTAAATAAGTAAATCCTGTTCCTGTTGAATGAAATATATAAATGCCAAAGGAAAATGTCAGGGTTGCGAAGTGTTGCATATTTGACAGTTAATTTGAGAACAAATAATAGAGGAACTGTTGGCATTAACATAGAAAGAAAAGAGCGTCACAGCACCAGACACCGACTGAGTGATTTCTGAGAAGTGTTAAGAAAAAATAAGTAAGGGCGCTTACCACCTAATAATAAAAAAAAACAAATGTTAATTTTCTGTGTTTCTCTGCTGCACATAACAAAACACAGCCCTTACTACCACAACGTCAATGTTTGATTTGGATTTGGTCACACAGGCCTACATCAGTGAACTCGAGCCTCGCCATAAAATCCAGCTCGGCTCACACAGAGGGACGTCCTGAGTGTAAGAGAGATTTGGCAATTGGACGAGAGAGATTTGGCACACTTACCTCTGTTGACGTGGGCAGGCGTTGTTGAGAAGGGTCCCCGCGGCCTCATGGGAAAACCCTTTTGACGTCAAAGTACGTTCCAAGCCCACAGATAGAGTGTTTTCATACGAGCTGCCTGGGTTTAGGTTACAGTATAGAAGGGGAAATTGCAACCACAGAGCTGAGAGGAGTGGAGCCTGAACTTCAGCCTGGAGGCCTTTCTCTATTACTCTCCTCCACTGCTCTACCTTGCACCTACATAGAGAATAATTGGGGTATTTTTCTCATTCTGTTTCCTTTCCTCCCATTTTAGTTCTGCGTATCTTAATCTTCGTCCTCCTGATGCTTTTGCATACTCGGGGTCGGAGAATTTCTTCGCCTCACATGCACTGATGTTTTTCTGCTTTTCTCCTGTTTTCTAAACTTGTATCCCTTGTTCTGCTCGCCTCTTCTCATTCATCTCCTCTGGGTTATAATTGCATTTCTCTGGAAAGCACCGCAGCAAATGTTTTTCTTTTTCTTTGTGTAAAAATGGTTTTGACATTAATTCATTTAGACTCACTTAACTTCCCCCCCCCCCAACGCTCCTTGCCTCCCCTCCAGGCTGCTGTATGCTGAAGGTGGCGTATCTGAGCGGTGACAACTCCAGCTGTTTCCGCTGAGAAGTGGCGGTGAAGCATTTACGGAGTGTGAGTCGGAGGGTGTGAAGCCGTGGCCAGCTGTTACCTCCCCTCCCTCTCTGTCCCTCTTTCAAAACACATGCATACACACAGAATGCACATGTGCACGCTAACATCCACTTACGTACATGTGCGCCAGATATGCATGAATGTGCACGTGTCTGTGTGTATTTATGACTTCCGCAGCACAAATCTTTGATTACAGATTGCACAGCAGACACGACCACAAATAGCTGGTTTAAAGTGTTAGTAGGTCGGCAGAATACGGTGTTTAAAGTGTAGTTCTGAGTAAAAGATGAGGTTCAACCACATCTAATAATGGTCCATGATGGTGCGGATCATCACTTTCTTCCCTAGGGTTAGGGTTAGGGTTAGGGTTAGGTGCCTTGATGTGTACCGGCCATAACGCTGAAGTTCAAACAGCAGAGAGAGGAACAAGTAACTGTTTGTTAGTGTGTGATGCAGCTGTGGGATAAACACCTACAGTGACCTACAGTATAGCATTCCAACTCTCCTTGTAGCTCTGTTTTTGTCTCCACTAACTCCTGAGGGGAATATTTGGATCTTTGTTTGGCTAAATGTTCACCAGATAGTCGCTAACGCTGAAAACACACCAGGCAGGAAAATGTGTTTCAGGCGGGAAGAAGTTCTTTGTAACAGCTGTAACAAAGTAACAGGACTCTGCTCATTGGCTGCGGATATTGTCTGGTCGCAATTTGTTACCAAAAGTTGAACTATGCCCAACTTTCAATAGACATTGCATGGCTGATCTCTGCAGGCCGCACTTCAGCACAGCTGTCTGCCGTTTGGTGCTGAGAAGCTAGCATACTGTGAGTTTATTAGAGCTTATTCACTTATGCATTATGCATCTAGGTGTTGAGCATACATGCAGCAAAACATTGGAAGTTGAGAAGGAACTGCAGAGTCGGGGGATCATTTTCAAGTGACATGTTTCACATTAATCCTAGCCTCCTCATCCTAGCTTCTGTTTATTGAATGTTTATTGAATCGCTTGTGTCCTGATTGTTAATTGGATGTTAGAAATCACAGTGCTGAGAGTCGCCAACACAAAGCCCCTTTCAGGCCCAAACCATATTGCATGTAGAGCTTCTGTGGTTAATGCAAACACAATAAATCCTCCGGTGTCTTCAGCACATATCTCTCACTCTACCTCCTCACGTTTCACAATTGATTCTTTTTACACTCTGCTCCCCCACAATGAGAATGTACTGAGGCCATCTGTAACAACAAACAGCAGAGCCCTGTGTTCTACCCGGTTGCCCATTTTCTCGCTGGCGTGTGCTTGTTTTCTCTCTCGCCCGCTACATCTCAACTCATTGAAATTTAGTGGCCCGCCGTTTATTTTACAGCACTTTGCCAGGAATGTGCGGGGGGCACACACCAAAGAATTGCCAATGAAATCCAGAAAAATAACATTTGGCTTCTCTACCAAAGGAGATGGGAGGGCCGAGGAGCTTTTTTCAGTGACAAAGGTAATTTGCAGTACGGGTTGGATTTCAACTGCAAAATGTCCGCTGAGTGCATGTGTGGGGAGGCGGCTGGGTAATGGCAAAAAGGTGAGCACAGGCCAAAGTAAACACACCTTTTTACAATAGAACCTCTTACTACTCGCACTGCATGGCTGGCAGGGGAAACTGCTGGTATAGCTGAGGCTCAGGAAGTGCTTCTCGTGTGTCACGGGGGGTTAATTGTGTTTTGGTGTTATCTTAGAAACAAGACCCCCCATAAACCCCTTCAACGCCCCCCTAAAGCCCCGTCGACTGCTGCTACGCACCTGGACAAACACAACAATATGGAATTATGAGTTACGATTGGATAGTGCACTTGTACTGCTTGTAACTCTGTCCATAGTCTCTCCAGCTCCTGAGCATCAGACCCAAGGCCACACACTGTGCACAGTCTGTCCTTTTTTTTTTTTTTTTTTTGCAGGGAATACATTCTACATGCAAAATATCTTCTGTTTAACATCAAAACTGATTCTTTCCATCTCTCCTTCCACGTACTGCAGCTCTACCTGGACGCAGGCCGTCCTCCGCTGGGTGTGCTCCAGTCATAATGATGGCCTCTGTGTGTGGCGTGTTAAGACAGCCGGAGAAGGGGGAAATTGCTGCTCTTGCTCCTTGCATTCTTGGGCTGGGTGTCAAGGGGCCTCGCCGCCGCCGCCGCACTCTGTGGCTTCCGTGATCAGCTCGCCCTCAACAATGCCGGCCCGGTTGCGTGTGGTAGGGAAATAGTTGGCAAGAGAGTTAGTCTGCATGCAAAGTCAGTCAGCAATGATGATTGGAACTTATTTCTGATCTGCTCTCAAGTTGAACATCTCAGGGCGGTCGACGTGATTAAAAGCTGGAAGCTATTAAATTGATGCAGGTTATTAAACGAGTTCTTATTCCTGTTCAGCATATGACTTTTTATTGTCTTAGGAAACTTATTCTGTTGATAAACTAATTCAGCGTTTATCAACTGGGTCGGTGGGGGGCGTTTGTGTAAAGAGGGCGTTGAGGGGTTCTTGAGAGGCATTTGTGTGTTTAATGCCAGTTAATCCTACATTCAAATTCACATTTTCACAATTGTATTACTTCGACTTGCTCGGCCGCAATTACCTGAAGCTTTTTTCCCTCGAGGCTTTCCCTGCTAAGGACGAGGCCTTTTTCCTGAATCGCTTGCTCGCAGCTTTTCATAGTTTTCTGTGGAACAGCATGCTCCGGTGCTCCGGCCGTTTGGATCGCAGAGCGCAGAAGAAGGACATAGACCTAATGCACAGCAGACTGTAGGGCAGGTAGATGTTTTCTTGAAACATTATCACCATATTCTCGTAAAATACAACTTCTTTCTTCACTTGTACACAGATATGTGGGATATGTTTTGAACATGAGTATAAATCTTGTTGAAACAGATATGAATCTATCAAGTTCATGCGCACTGACTCAGCAGGGATAACATTATTTCCAAGTAAAGACAATTTCCTGGAGGAATGAAATGAAACATACGACCTTGTATGACATAATCAAAGCTGATGCATCAATTTTGACTTCAGATTGGCTGTTAGTGATAAATAATGAGACTTAATTAAAGTTTAAAATGTGCATTGTCATAAATATACAAACAAATAATAATGACATTCCAACAGTTTGGTTTAATCGAATCTGTTATGTTGCATTCAATGACATACTTTTTTATGATATAAAACATGGAACGTCTCATAGTTGCAGCATTAGTTTGCAGATTCAGATGTCGACAGACACGACTTCCTCGCTGCTTTGTTTAGCTCTGATTTATGAAGCGTTGAAAGTTAAAAAGGTCATACCTGCATCAGGAGAGAACAATAACTCAGGTCATCATTCTCCTTCCTGTAAAGACCTCCCTTTGCCAAGACCAATAAGTGGACAGCGGGAGAGCGATGTTCTAAATGCGTGTACAACAACGTGATCGCGAGCCAACTGTGTGTTAGCTCCAGTAAACATCTCCGAGGCCGATGCTGCAGAAAGTCCAGATGAGCAAGGTACTCTGGAGTAGAGGAGGGAAATGTTGTTCGTCACAGATGTCGATTACGCTCGATTGCTTGTTCAAGCAGACATCCGTCCTTGGACTCTCTCTGTCTCGTTTACTCTTCTTCTACCTCATTCTGCGGTTAACGTGCGTTGTTGACCTCCTTGGCCCACACGGCCGCTCCATCTCTCATTCCTGCTTTCATTCCTTCAAAAAAAGATTTACAAGAAGAGGCCCAGAGCCGGGGTTTCTCACTCCCTGCTGACGTCGAAGCTCGTGACATTCCCATCTCTCCTCCTGCCCATTTATCATCTGTTGCAGTACATTTACATGACTGTGTTTACACACAGCAGAAGAAGAGCGTCCGGAGTTCCAGCAGGGGACGTTAGCGGAACTAATAAGCTCGAGGATTCCGAAATATGCGCGCGCCCGGGTTGTCACATTCGTGTCGCTCGCGCACGCTCACACTGAAATACACGTGTGTAACCAAAAAGCACGCACTTGAACGTCACACATACTTTTGAAGACAAACACACAGAAGTACAGCTCCCACAGTGAGTCACTTAACCTCGTGTCTCCGAGGTCGACCACCATTCATAATACCATCAAAATGAGACATTTTAACGCGCGTGCACGCCTTTTTGGCACCATGAGCGGAGGATGAGTGATGGCGTCTCATCTCTGCACGTGGGCTTTGCTGTGAGCCATGCATGTGCCTGGATGGACCATATTTGTGTATTTTTGCATGTGTGCCAGTGTGAAACTCATGGATGTGTGTGTGTACCACCAGTGTTTTTCACAGAGGGCCTCATCAGACTCTCTCTTCGTGTTTTCTTTACCTCCCTTGCTTGGGTTATTGATAGGCATGATTTACACAGTAATTATCTAAGCATGCGGTCTCCGGGACTCTGGCTAACGTGCGGGCCGACGATTGAGGGGAGGATCCCCGACACTACTCACGAGAAGATATTCATTATGGGAAGAGAGAGGAGAACCCGGTGAGTTAGGGAGTCAGGTAACTCTTCCTCTCGGTAATAACTTGTAAGGCTGTTGTGCTTCCTCTCCTTCTTAATGACATATCCTCAGTGTTTTTCCTAAGCGAGAGTTTATACCCTTGCGTACTCTGGATCCACCAGGGACACATTTTGGTTCCTTTTCCAAATACCTCACATAATTTGAAGCATGAGAAAGAATGGGGGAGCTCTGCCCAGTGCTATATCTCGCACTGCGAAATAAATCTATCATAACAAGTCAGTAAATTTAGTTTAATATAGTAACTTGGAGTCCTTTTTTGGAAACAACTGAAAAAAAGTACAGTTAAGTGTAATTTACACTAAACTAAAGGAGTATTTAAAAAAACAAAAAAACGTTTTAAAGATAATGCCACTTGTCTTACCCCGCTGGATACATTTTTCAAAATAAGAGTCCAAGACTGAATATTTCACGGCTAAATGACAATGTGCTGGATTAATGACGCAGAAATTCATACAGCATTCCGTGTTATGGTACCCGGCAGACTAGCAGAGGTCACTTCCCTCCTCCTGGTATGTGTGAAGGTAATAAACCCAAACTGAGTGTAACTGTCAGTGGGAGCTGCTGGCTCCTGATTAACTGAACCAGTGTTGCGTTAAGGCCTCGACAGGCTCGAGCCTCGTCGAGTGCTGAAAAGCTGAATAAACATCCCCCTCCACAGAGCGGGGATACATTCATATTTGTTTTATTAATGAAATAAAATGTGACTAAGAGCAAAGCATCAGGAACACTGTTTTTCAAAACGGAGGTAGTGCGTATTTGTTTGAGAGGCTGTGATTGCTGATTGAAGAAAACCAGGCTTTAGTGGTCGCTGTCGACTCAAGCAGGGGGTCAAGCCGCTTCAGGTAAATATGTTGCAGGGATGTACAGCTGATGTAGCGCCGGTTATGTCACCAAAGTTGAGGCCTGAGGCATCGGCCACTTTGGGAACCGACGGAGAGGAATGTGAAGCTCGCAGTGAGACCATCAGACACTTTGGGGGAAAAGGTCGCTGAAGCTTCGCATGAGCTACCTCGTGACCATTTCAGTCTTTGAATACTTAGATGTGATTTAAAGTTCTTGCCACCTGTCACCGTCTATATTTGCTGCCTTTCCAAGCACTATTCTTTATCGACTGGAGGATCTGCTGTCCTCAAGCCACATAGCTAAACAGGAGCCACTTCCTCGAAAACCTGCCCCGTTACATAAGAAGCAGCCACGTCTAAAATGTTTACCCTGGCAAAACGTCCGTCACCAGGGGTGCCAAGTCGAAGGCCGAGCTGTCACCACTTCTGCCCACTTAGACTCCGTCTGAATGAACACTTGGCTCCGAAAAATCTCCAGCTCCCATTTAACCCCAAATATTGTGTCGTGTTTGGTCGGTTTTCGAAAAAAAACGTATCGAATGTTCATCTTTAGTCTAAAGGGGAAAACTTACAACGGTCACGGTGGTTCGATAATTTCAAAATGTTTGCTAAAATATGCGTCATGTGCAAAAATATTTTCCAGACACGCGTTTTCATAAGTGCACCGAGGTGAATCCAGGTCAAAGCCTTTTGCACTAGTCTTCCATTTAAAGCAACTTCAGTTTGAATCAGAAACACACTGTTGGTGTCTCCACTGACAACACATCACACATTTTGCTGCACAAATCCTGCCCGGAAAAATTAACAATGTAAGTTGCAGGCACCCAACTGTTTCCCCAGCAGATCATTGCTTTAATGCCGTAAGTACTTAACAAAGGAAATGTCACATCCTGTTCTTTTTTTTTGTTTGATTCAAGCCCACAGTGCCCTAACTACGTCATACGTTGTGCTTAGTGACGCGTGCCGCCCCTGCTGTGCACCCTTTGGTGTCTTCCAGTTAAACTATACTAATAACATTAATACAAGCATTCACATAAGTTCCCGAATCAACAAAGGTGACTTAGCATTAGATCATTTTTGCGTGCACGTAGGTGAGTTGGTGTTAACACATTAGTAAGCCTTTAGTTTGTCATGACACACACACACCTAAGCACTCTATCCTTTAGAGACAAATACAGCGAGAGAGCGAGAGAGAGTAATTACGAGCTGCAGCTGCTATTAAAGCCACATTTAGTGAGCAAAACACGTGCATGCAAGACTGAACATATGAGCTGGTGAAGAGACGGCCTTAAATGGAATAAAACGTTACATTCCTATTCCTCTTTTCTCACAGATTCACATCCCTTTTCAATTCATAACGCAAACGACCCATGACAACAAACAGAAACTGTCTTCGAGTGACCAAACTCACAACTTCCCCAATTACACATTTGTTTCTAATTATGTAAAATTCTTGGCGTAAACCAGAATTCTGAACACCATAAAGAGAGCAGTACCCCTTCTCCCTGTCCAACCACAACTTCCCCTCTGATGTCACCAGTGACGCCGGTCTGTAGCTCACCGCACCTGCTCACCACCCTTCGTTTCCACGGGAGGAGCTGAGCAGAGGATGGGGGCGGCAGAGAGGAACAGGAAAACATTTTTTTTTGTGTTTGATGGAGCTTGTTAATGACGCTGTGGCTCATCGGGAAACAAAAGAGGAAACAATGAGGGCGGAATAGTGTGATTCAACTCCCTGGTCAATAGCAGAGGGCAGTGCCCCTCGTCCAGTCATTGTTTCACGCTTTCCGGAGGTGGGAGGGCTGAGAAACACCCTCCGTCTCCTAGTGACCACACATTATGTCCAGTTGAGTATCTCCGTCTGCCAGAAAACTGTTTATTTGAATTGTAAAACAGCGTTAAAGTTCAGCTGTAAAAAGCCAAATGGAATCATTATCAGATATTTTTTACACTGTGGCAAAAAGAAGGAATGATTTATTCTCTGTTATTCATCTACTTTACTGCCGTAAATGATTAATATTGTTTTTTTTGTGTGTGTTATAAACCTGATTAGTCAAACGTCTTGCATCATGTCTCCCAGTCAACAGTCTTCGAACGCTTGTTCTCGACTTTATAAACTCGCTGCTGACCGGCGCTTCGATTGTGAGTCTTAAAGAAATCTTCTCCTCTGTTATTCCAATACTCAATCTAGCACAAGTTACGACACAGTCACGTGCAGACTCACACACACACACACACACACACCTACGCGCACATGTGTATAAACAGATGCCCACAAACCCAGAATTTGTGCGGCGTTTTCTTTGCGAGGGAGCGGGGGGCATTAAGTCCGAAACACACTTCCTCCTGTGTATTTTTCTTTGAGTGCTGGTTGAAATAAACCCATCATGTTCAAGAATGTGAAACAAAAGTTCTCCTTTCATGAACCAAGAATCTGAGATAACTGGAGTCATATGGGCCCGCCTGTTTCTCTGCAGCAACAGTCGGGAGGGAAACCAGGTTCCACTATTAGATCTCATTCTCAGCAATATAAAACCATTAGTTTTCAAAATGTAGGCCGCGTTTAAAGCAATATATTAAAAGCGTTATATGCACGTGTGTGATTGGGTCACACTTTGAGGATGCTTTTAATCCTATAAACGTAGATATTCAACAAAGTGTTTTTCACGACATCTTATGTAACCCTTATCCTGACCTTTGCTCAACCTCTTCCACGTTTTTAAACCTTAAAACCAACTCCAAGATTAACCCCAACACTCAGGTCAAATCTTTTTTATTTTTTAGCTTCACATAACCCCAGTGTCTAGTAAAATGAAGTTAACCTGCCAAAAAATCAGAAGTATTTTCCATGGCCCTGGAATCACTTTGGACTGCCCAAATAAAGTGTGATTGTTCCGTTTGACTGCGAACCTTGATGCTGATATTATATCTAATCCTTCGGAGACTTGACCACTTGTGCTGAGTGGTGACTGGAGCCTCTAATTTTCTCTAAAGCCGAGGTCAAAGGTTAGACAAAGATCAATAATCAGGGGTCCAGTTCTTAGACTGCTCCCTGTTGACACACAGAGCCCACGATTTAGAGATGTGTCGTATTATTATTATTCCATACACTGACAGTATTACTATAAACCTTGTGAAACCATTGAAGGATTGCCACTTGAGCAGTATTTTTCAATCCAAAATGAGGCCTCTTTTGAAACCTCAACAAGTTAGTGTCACATAGTTAGTAAGTTGAGAGCTTCCTGAATTCATCTTAAATGTCTGAACATTTCCAGAAAACTGAGCGGATGTACAGCACAGCCTTGAATCAGTCCATATACGGAGCTGTGCAGTTATTATTATCCTGACTGACAGACAAATTGATCCGTACCTTTGGCCGGGCACCTCAGCTGGGCACCTCAGCGTAAAACCTGAGAGCCAACGTCCTGACACGAGAAGGATGCCGGGAAAAGAACTTTCCAAAGCAAAGAAAAAATCAATAGAAAGAGCTTATTTTGCTCACGTTTTTTGGAGCGCTGGAAGCTGGACGATCAGCGGGGTTGCAGAGACGCTGGAATGCAGAGTTTCTGGACTGAAAGTGGAGGTTGGCAGAGAAACCGCTCCACCGCTCCAACAGACAATCCTCTCAAGTCACGATTTAAACACAAAGGCAGCAGGTATAATACACATTGGAAGAAAGTGCTCCACTGCAAGGACTTGAGAGTAACATTATCTAGTAGTTTGGATTAATCACTTTAGCCACTCTTTTGTTGCCAGGTTTTATGTTATCTTAATTGCTAAAGTAACAGTAGCCCCTCTTTGCTTTAAATCAGTGTCAAAAACAATGCCGCCACGCCGCCTTCACTGCATTCCTTCAATTAGCGCCTGGACTTATGTGTCAAATTTCTTGAGCTTATCCTTTCATTACAGCCTCCCCAGAACGTTCCATCACAATCCGGAGGAGGGGGAAACGTGCAGACTCAGCATTAAGGGAGGCAGGACAGTGAAAAGGGAGAGCTTGCACCTTCCCTAAAGATCTATCTCTTTTTATTTCAGTCTCTCCTTCCTCCTTGACAAAGCACACATTGCACAGCACATATGGGAGGCCCCCTGACAGGAATATGAGTTTAAAGGAGGGGAAAAAAGAGCTGATGCACAGACTTACAGGAACAAGGACTGCTCTGTGTAGCCCATTCATTCATGGCAGGTACCTCTGTCTCCAGCCAAACATCAAATAAGAAGGAGGCACCCACTAGTAAAGCATCATCTTGAAAAAAAGAGAGCCCTCTATGTGTCTCCAATTTGCTGTATTCTTTCCCCTTGTCTCAAACACTTCTCAGATCCAAACTTAATTTCTTTTTATGGAGTGGAAAATATTTACGAAGGTTTTAATGACTCGCGCGGAATCTGTTTGCGAAGGAAAATAACACACAAAGAATTCCCTCGGGATGGATGGATGGAAAGAAAGGGAGAGAAGAAAGAAAGGTGGCGAGCGCCATCAGGAGACCCGGATTTTGGGCCAGAATGACAAAAGCTCCGCCGCCATCGGTAGAGCGCAGAGGGAGAAACGGACAGAGGAGATGAAAGAGGGGGAGACAGGCATGAACGGAGAGGATACAGGGCAGCGAATGGTCAAAGCGGAGGCACAGAGGGGTGGGGGGGGGGAGCCAGACGCCCTGGCTGAGATTGAGTTGTGGGGCCGATGGATGGATGCCTTTCTCGGCTTCTTGTAAATGGGACAAAACAGGAAAACACACAGTGAAGCTGTTTTTTTCCAAGACTACCCTATATACTTTGGGATCAAAGGTGAAACCTGGTACACATTAAGTGAATTGACAGAAATTGACAACTTTAGCTTTGACAACTAAACAGCTGTTTATGAGAAAAGGTCAAAAGGTCGCAGACAGGTGACGGTCTTGCTCAAAGCGGGATCAAAGCGGGATCAAAGCGGGGTCCTCCAGAGTTCAGGGTCTTTGTGAGTGCAGCTCATCAGCAAAGCAGGAGTCCCAGACACAACAACGTGCCGTAGCCTCTTTTTTCCCCTTCTCTTTGTCCCCGCGATGGGTTTGATCCTCTGATTATAACCTCGTTTACGCTCCACTGCAGAGATCGGATGAATAGACGTACTTTGAAGCACCGAAAGAGGACAAATTTGTATCCCCACGTGTCCAGAGACACCCCCACATCCCAGCTGACAGACAATCCAGGGACACAACAAAGAGCATCTCTGTTTACTATCCGCTGTCAAACGGTAGACACGAGGAACTTCTAACTGCTAATTAGCGCGGGAGATGTGCCGCGCCGTGTTTTAATTTCGACTTCTACTCCAGCAGCCCCGTGGAGGCTTTCCGCTCTAAATACCCAAGAATTGCATCCACATGGACTGCGGAGGAGCGAGTGGGTTTTGCGAGGTATTTGCTCAAGGACCTCTGAGCCTCTGTGAGGACTGAAGCCAACACTGAAAACCTGACAAAGCACCTGGAATCTGTTTTTGTGCTCACGTGTATTCATACTGTGTATGTTTGGATGCGTGAAGACTGACCCCAATCTGTCTTTGTTCGCACAAAGTATCTCATACACCATTGATTATAATTTAAATTAATTAAAGATTGGCACACAGTGTATGAATTTAAGCCTGATTAGGTCATTCAATTTTAGAATCAGGACAAATTCCTCTGGGCTTTATTCTGATATTTCTAAGATTCCTCTGCTTAATTTAAAATAATTAACATGCTGCACTCGAGTATTTCTTGGAAATTCATTCAACACAACACAGCAGCGATTGCCACTGCTGAGTAGTGATGATCTCCTCAGGAATTCAGTGTCAAATGAGACGTTTTTGCTGACTGACCTTTTTGGTTGTTGGCAAACAAGTTTTAAACCCCTTGGACTCCTGACATGTCGGACAGTTTCATTGAAGCCAGATGGCTCGTAGAATAATCTTGCTTCCACAGGCTGTAATGGTGCATCCCTTTATCCCAGTAACATATGACAGAGACAGAGATAAGAGTGGAAGACAGAGGGACTGGAGGATCAGAGGGAGTCAGAGGCCATTTTTCCACAGCTATAACTTACAACTCAAACAGGAGCTTCTTATTAATGATAGATGATTAAATAGCTTCACCTTTGTTTCACCCACCACTCTTTCTTTGTCTGATCTGTTGGTCATCCGAAAAGTGGAGTGTGTCTTGAAAATGTGGTTGCAATTATTTACAAAATGATCTTTTTTCTTTTTCTTTCTTGAACCAGGCAGGAATCGGTGGAACGGGTTGACTTTCCAAAGTGGCTCAAGTGGACATATGCTGTTCGCCATGTCTGTTTAATTAATGACACCCAGGAAAAAAAGCAGCTTCATTCATATTTTCATAATACTGTAAAACGCGGCTTCACAAAGTGGTTTTAAGTTCATGTTTATTTCATGTATTGCATGTTAATGGTGATGCAACTTGTTGTGATGTCCCAGGGTTGTGTTGCTGACCCCGATTGCTGACCTCTCTCTAAGGGTACGGGAGGCAGTATCACAAAACATTTTCCTTTTTTTTTAATAAATTCTTTCTCACCGTGTGCTAGATAAATTATCGAGGTGCCTGGATGTCAGGCAGCTAAAAAAAGGACAAACACAGCAATTCATGGCTATAGGAGCCATTCCTCATTATGCTACGGTTTTCATCAAAGTGGGTATCAGGCTACTCTGTCTGCAGTGAAAGAACAGCTCGTTTAGGATATGTGAGACTGCTGTGAGAGGACTTTCTCAACAACTGTTTACTATTTGTGGTACGGGACCAGATCCTCTATTTCCCCACAACACACATACAGTTTATGGGATTGTGCCTGCATGCATAAATCTGAAAATGTAACCCTGTTGTTTGGAATATTTCATCTACTTTATGTAAATGCTATTTTACTAAACAAAGGAAGTACTGCAAGAACACAATTTACTGTGAAAACAATGGCTACTCCAGCTAACCTCTACTATTAAAACTCATCTGAAAGAGTAAGCTAAATGCATGCCAATCATGCTGTCTTGTATATTTATTAAAGTAATTCCCTTTTTTTGCTGAGAGTTAGACGAGAAGATTAATACCACTCACATGTATGTACACTAAAACCAAAAGGACACAGCCAGGGGGCTGTTAGCTTAGCTTAGCATAGGGCCTGAATGCAGTAGGAAACAGCTCGCTTGCCTCTGTCCAAAGTAGATCAACACCTCTAAAGTTCACTTATTAACACGTATCTTAGGAGCCAGTCGAGCTGTTTCCCCCCTGCTCCAGTCTTTATGCTAAGCTAGGCTAACCGTCTTCTGGCTCCAGCTTCGTATTTGCAGACATGAGAGTAGTATCGATCTTCTCCTCTAATTCTAGGCAAGAAAGTGAATAAGTGTATTTCCCCAAATGCTAGGATGGGTAATCAGAGAGGCTCTATCATTTAGTTATTTAGCCCGCCAAGTCCATATCCTGGTGTTTTTTGACAATTGGGTTCACCGCAGCCTTACATTCTCACAGAAGTTCCAGACAGATTTAAGACAGGATCTCAACAGTCTTGGTGATAGAAGCTCTTGATCTATAACATTTGTCTGAAACTCCTGGCTAAAATCCTGTGGCGTATGATTCAGCTAATATTTCAAATTGATCTTATGAGCTTATGAGAGCTACTGTATATTATACTCCACATTAATACGATGCCCTACTTGATAACATTCAGACTGTGGTGTGCATTTTAATACTTATGTTTCTATATTTCTATGCATTGCCGTGTTCTTTGTGGAAGATCTATAGACATGCACACATCTTTTTTTAAAGTTTTATTCACGGACATACAAATGCTGTTGGGACAAACAATAAAAGCTTTGGATCAGTCGGAATATAAAAATGACATGTGTATGCTTTCAATATGCAGATAGTTTTTTACCAAATGTTCTTTTTCTTAATAAAGCGTGAAATGTTTATTTCCAAACAGTCTTTTGTTTTGTCTTTGAATAAAAATGCTTTGATATGTCGCAGTTACTGAGAGCCACATGTTTTTCCACTAGATTGATTTTTTTTTTTGAGTCGATCAAAAGACACATTATGGAAATATATGCAAGGAAACATAAGTGATAGCAGAGTCAATAAACACAAAAAGAAAACACAAAAAATAAGTGATTTAAATTGTTGTAAGTCCTACAAATTACACAAAAGGGAGAGAATTAAGCACCTTGTAGAGTCATTGGACTTTCAAACCACCGGGATTGTTTTCTCACATTTAAAACTCACTCAGGTAATCCCACCAGACTCCTCAAGTTGTTAAACAGCTTCATTAACACTTTATACTGCTATAAAGCCTGCAGTAAATAAACAATAACTTGCTTGTTACATCTAAACAGCAAGAGAAGGGCCCCGAGGTTGTAATGGGAGGACTGGGGCTTCACACTGCTGAGCTGGTGAGTTTGCAAGCATAAAAGTTGGGGCGAATGGGGAGAGGAGGGCTGCGCACGTGCACGACTCCCCGTCCAAATAATCACTCCCGCCTGCATCTCAGCTGAATGATCTTGGGGGCCCCTGGAAAAGAGGGTGGGAGGCCCCTTATCTAAACAGAGAGCTGAGGGAAAAAGGGGGCCCTACGGAGTGTCAAGGACCGCAGGAAGTATTCAATCCTGTTGTGACATGCTCACCTCTGTGCACAAATAAAGCATATCCAGATCCCCCCCTGACCTGCTTTGAGCTTCACATATGGAGGCCACCAGACAATGTGTGCGTAGGAGGTGAGGGTGGAGAGAAAAAAAGAGAAGAGAAAGGTGATGGAGTTGAGAAAGGAATAACAGAGATGGAGGAAAAGAAGAAAGGCTGAGGATCATGGACGACTGAGGTGGGGATGATGCAGCAGCGCTGGTATTCTCTGACACCATACCTTCCTCTGCACGTGTTGCACCAGATACATGGTTCTCATCATAAGGTGGAAAACTGGCCCGCTGCCAGCTAGGTACTTGCCATGTGACTTCATACCCAAAAGTCTGATTTTCCCTGCTCCCAACCGTCCCACATGTGTTTCAAAGGTGTACATAGAGACACACAGACAAAAACAAAGTCATCATTTGCATTCTCTCATTTATTTATAAGGGAAACGGGGCCATTGATTTGAAGCCTGCATGGTTTGAAGCTTTGCATCGCCCCAAATTTTAATAAAACATCTGCTCCTAAATAAACATCACTGCGAGGATGCAAATTATAGCCTTGGCGAGGATCCGCAGAGTGAGACGCAGCGAAGCGAAACATCCATCACTTTTTCCATCCTCATGAAGTTAATTAATTTTTATGAGCGTTTTGCTGTTTGCTCCCATTTGTTACACGAAGGTGGCAGATCGGAGCATGCTCATTTTTCACCTTTGTTTACACTCTAGGCATATTGGCTTTGTCTAATTTACCTAATTTATAAAGTGCAAAACTGCACCACTTAAAGATTTTTCAAAGACTCTGACATCTGGTGAAATTACACATGCTGGCACAAGATTGATATAAACAGTGATCCACTACGCAGGGGCTCTAAAGGTGTTGTACGTCCTCAAGGCAGACACAGACACAGATCCTAACAGAAACAGGGTTCCTGGCGCAAAAGTCTCAGGCCTTGACGTCTCAACCTGCACGCTTTATTGCAAGAAGCGTCACTACCTGTCAGCAGTGAATGAAAAATGCCCCTTTCCAAATTTCATCCAACAGTTATTCAATCATTCGTCATTTTCCACTTTCAGGGGTAATGAGGACCAGGTTCATGAAACAAAGTGAGACTGAGGGAGAGACGAGGAACAGTTAGGGCCAGCAGATAAGTGATGTGCGGTAGTAGCAGCAGCTCCTACGTCTAGGATGGAGTTTTAGCATCACGGCGTAGGTGAAGCTGAAGTAAGCCTCAGTCTGCTGTAGGCCTGGAAGCAACTTCAAAGTGGAACAAAGTCTTAAAACCTTGAACGAGGAAGAGGAGAGTTAATTGAGAGCATATCATTTCCAGATGGCCCACAAAAAATCGGCGAGAGATGATTAAACTGCTAAGAAGCAATGGAAATCCCTGGCAATTAAGCCAGATAGCTGCCATATGCACCAGACTAGGTTAGACTGCTTCTTTTCTCTTCTTCTGTTTCATCACCACAAACACACTCGGAAAATATCTCGCTCCCATCTGATGGACACCGTACTCATGCTCAACCTTATTCATGGCTTGACATGTACAGCAAGGCAGCTGATGATGGAGGGGGAAACGAGTGAGAGATTGGCAGAAATTGGAGATAATCGGGGAAAGGTGCCGACCTCTGGTGACCCCAATCTCACCGTCCGCGTCCACTTCACACAGAGACTGATCAGGTGAGCTGAGGTGAGGAAGTAGGCGGGTTTGGTTTCATTCTTCACTATTATTTAACACAATATAGAAATGTGTTGGTTGAATTCATATGTAAGATCCCTTATTACTAAAATGCCAGTACCATTTTGCGTCTTAACAATACAATAAATATTTTCTTTAGTGACGTGAAGTAGCCATATTACCTGTTGATTTTTGTAAACTGAAAGCAATTTGACTTTTTTCTAAAGATTACATAAAATTCGACATTAAATATCCCACAAAGTAGCATTTGAGGTCACAAGCATACTCTGACCTTTACAGACAGCGCCTCAACAAGCCATACTAATGCTTACTAAACTCTCATTTCTTCGTGCAGAATTAAAAGCCAAGCGATGTTCACCGAATCATTTATTCGCTTTCAATTCAAGGACTGACCACCTGACGCTATTTGAATCTGAATACAGCAAATTCCATCATTCCTGATCTCCGTCCAGGTTAAAACATATGCCGAGACAAAAATCATTTCACCCAGGCCTCTTCCAAGGACATATTATGACAGGCGGCCACGCTCCGCTCCTTTCACGGTCGCAGACGCACGAGCATCACATATAATTTACATGGATCTTTCTGCTTTTGGAACTGTTCTGAGCACAGGTCTCAATGCAATCCACCTTTTGGAGAGAAGACGCTCAGCAGTCATGGAAAAATATGCCTCCCTTCAAAAAAAGAAATTTCCTGCAATCACGGTGGCTTTACTGTACTTAGTTAATCTAAATAAAAAGAGAGGTTATTTGTATTCGTCTAATTTGATTAACTGGAAGAATTTTGAGGATTTTTCCATCCGAATTATTCCATTCCTGGTAAACAGTGTGTTATAAACAGAAATGTTATTTTTATAAGATATTGATTCATTTCAGTTTGCCAATATCTTCCCCGAGCAGTCTGCCTTCAGCTTCAACCTCGAGACAGAAAGTATAACGCTGCAGTTTGTAGTCTCGGACATCTCCGGGCTTTTGCGGTTGCCAGGAAGAGCTCAAACAAGAAACAAATAGAATTGAGTGCAGCACACCACAGAAATGACAAACCGCTTTTTGAAGAGTAAATTCTCCATGTTACTCTCCCCTCCTCTTAACCAGCGGGGCTTTAACAAGGAAAAAAACACCCGCAGACCCATCATCAGTCCATTACCCTCAACGCATTCCAGGAGTTACTTTATGATGAAGTGGTGGAATCGTTTTGGCGTGCCCATTTTTTCCCCAATGTGCCGTGTCTCTTTTGACGTAGATTTCGTTAAAATCAGATCTGAAATGATGAATTAAAACTGTAAAATAGGTTTTCATCTGGGCTCATTAACGCAAAGTTTATGTGACCATATCTTTGCGTTCGTAGGTGCCGTTCACAACCTCCATAACTTCTAAGATATGGGCCACATGTTATTATGGACTGGTTGGATTTAAATGCTCACAAAACTAAAAAAGTCTTCCATCAGTCATTCAAGTGCTGAAGTCTGTCATCTGTGTTTGATGTGTGTGTGTGTGTTTTCCCTTTGCCAAAAGGACAAGAACATCATCTATTAGTAATACTGAGCGTCAGCAAGTCTTCCACAAAGCTTTTAGATTATCAACGACCACACACGTGTGCTTTATGGCTTCTTTAAGCTGACGCCATCAGGAAGGCCTTTCTGATCGCCTGTATGTAAAACAAATACAAGGAGACTGGTTTTTATTCCAGAAGCCATTCGATTTTCCACGATACAAGAAAGGGATCATCTTGTGTAAAGATGCAGTTTAATTTAAGACAATTTTAGAATTTGAATGTATTTTTAATGGATGTGTATTTCTGCCTGCACGCCCGTTTGCCTTTAATCGCCCCTTGAGGGACACACTTAGTATTTTGCATTGAATTGCATGATTTGTTGTGATGTGTTTGACTCCCGGTCTCCGATATCAAAGTCCTTTATATGCTCCAGACCTTCCCCGACCTCCTTCTCATGACTTCTGTTGGATGTCACAATCAAGTCGCCACAATCCACTGTGGAAAAATCCAAGCAGGGCACCATCACAGCTGGAGGGGAAACTCTGTTGACAAACACAGAGCTTGGTGATGCTCATTTCTTCCACCAGCCCCCCACCCACCCCCCCTTTAAATAAATCTTCTTTCTGTCTGCTGCTGTCTCTGTTGTTCCGGAGCGAACCATAAACTCTTTTTTTGTTGGCAGAGCCCTAAATGTGTCTTATTTTATTTCTACGTTTGATGTCACACAGAAAGAACATGTGCTCGAGCATGTGAAAATCTGTGCATCCAAAAAGTCCCCCAGATGCTCTTTACCCAAAATCCCAAAGCGTTTATGATAACATAAAATGTCCAAATGCTGTGCAAGGTCTTGAGATAGCCAAAAGGTTCTCTGCTGATTCTTGCCAGCAGTAATTCTGTATATAAAAAAAGGGATCAGAGTTGGTTGGAATGAAACTCCTCATCTACTTAGACGAGAAAAAGCTTTTGTTCTGTTTATATTCCGACAACTCTTCTGCTTGTTTTCACAATTCTAAGTAACCATGAAAGTACAGTAAGGGGCCCTGCCTGCAGACATATTGTCCTGTAATGCGCCGTGTCTCGGGCTTTACTGTAATCACGAGACATATTAAAATAAAATCCTCTCTGGGGGCATAATCACTCAGTCTTAAATAGATTTTTGTAGCTAAAATAAATAATACAAGATACAGAGTGTGTTTTCTGTGGTTATTTCTGATGACACACACTTTCCTTTTATAGGAAACAAACAAGAAAAAGACAAAGCTTTAGACGGCAGAAAGCGCTCCAGCCCTATGAGTGATGTTAGAGTAAGTGTATGAAGGATATATATTAATGTAGACACATTGTTGCAGGTTCAAACCCACTTTATTTTTGTTTTTAGTAGTTTCTATAGTGGACACGTGGACACTGGAGGCTTTTCTCGACTCTACTTTTACCGTACTTTTATGTTCATGTTGAATCACCTGTCCAGTGCACTATATACAGTGTGTTTATCTGACCCATAGACTCAATATAAAGTCTAGAATCTGACCTTTATCTCAACTAAGATGTGCCAAAACCTTCATTTCAACTTGCACTTATTATTCCTAACGAATGCCCAACAGGTTAACATACCTAAATAACAAAAGAGATCCTTGACTGTACTAAAAATGTGTTTTCCAAACTCATACCCAATAGGTTTGGTTCAGTTTAGATGAATGAACAAGGGGTTAATGAAAGAATCCTAACCCTCAGCTCAGTTTAAGCATTTAAGTTAATAACCAGCTGTCATTTCTCTGGTGAGGACGTCTCCACATGATTGAAAGGTGAATGCATCACTTCCTGTGCAGCAGAGCATCGCTCCAGGGAATAAAGACCACCCTCATACAATGGTTCACTGGTGGTAAAAGCTTTAATAAAAAGTTTGGTTGCGTATTGTTCGCTATCAGTCACGGAGGGCAGAGAAACATCAGATTCTCCTGCTGTGCATGTGACATTCAGTCCAGTTATTGTGCCTCCTTAAGTGCTTTAATATGGCTTATTGTTGGCAGGCCTTGCTAAACGGCACCAGAGGGAACGCTGGGTCTCGTGGGCTGAAGTGGGCCAGGCTGGCACGCCAGAATCCCTACAGCGCCCTCAAAGTGCAGCTCCGACCCACCCGGCAACACTTCAAAGCACCTACCATCTCTCACACACACTGGCTCAAAGGAGAGTGTGTTTTGGGGGGGGGGGGGGGGGGGGGGGATGTTCAATGCTTGAGTGAATCCAATACCATGTGTGCATGAGCATAATAGCGTAGTATCAGCGTGTATGAGTATGGGTGAGTGAGACAGCTAAACTCGTGATGTGTGAAGGGTTTACCCATGCGTGGTCACCTCTCAGAGCTCGTCTATGGACATTAAGTAGCCGACACAGCACTAATTGGTGCACTGACAAGAGTGTAACAATGAGTTTAACTATGCTTAGAGAAAAGAAGAATAAAGAGAAGGAGCAGCGCTGCCAGGAAATCTATTATCTTGCAATCACATCCCATTTTCCACAGAAAATATTACTGTTATTTCCATATCTTGTCTTCTAAAGAAAGAGCCCGGTATGTGCCGTATGTGCAGAAGAAAGGAGAACAGAGAGATGAGAAGTGAATCTGGAGGGACGGGGAGGTTTGCGAAGGGGGATGTTGATGGGAGCCTGGCACCAGCGGGGTGGCGGGGGTCTGCAGGAGCGGCATGTTCACAGAAAGTTTCTCTGTGGCTCTTTATCTGTGGTGCTGGCAGCACTTCAATGGAGGCCTTATCACCATAATGGATGCAGGGGAGAGGACACGACGAGAGAACACACTCAGCACATAGCAGAGCGCGCAATGAGCAGCGGCGTGCACGTGAATGAATTTAGGCAGAGAAGATGGCGCACACGTGGGCTCGCACGCTCTATCATCTGTCTTCTGAGATCTTGTTTCTTCTCATCTGCTACTTCTCCATGCTTTTGTATCTTCCTCTGCACTGTAGAACGGAAAGGGTTTTTACTGTAAGATCTCAGACACACTTAACATCCTTCACTTTACAGACTCTACATCCGAATTTCTTCAAGGCTCTTAAAAGTGTGAGCAGTCAAGACAAGAGTCACTTTAGAGAGGACTTCCTCCCAGCTGGTCTTGTTGACGGGACAGTGACCCGCTCTAAGGGATAATGGACTTGGGTGGTCGAAAAAGAGAAATTGTGGCTAAGTGTCCAAAGGTGAAAAACCATTCCTTTTCACAACGGGAGTGGGTTAAGACAAATAAATCATTGAATAAATGAGAGTTTGGGTGGTTGAGAAAGTCGGGGCGAATTTAAAGTTGAGACGGGGACAAAACTTGAGTTCAAAAAACCCGTAGGAAAGCGAGGGAGATGAACGAGTAAGAGCTGACGGCAACAAAACAACACGAGGAGGAAGTGAGTAGATGAAGAAGAGTCCGGCTAACGTAAACTGTTATGCTCCTGTCCCATTAAAACATCCTCATGAGTCCATGTGATGGTCTCGCAGTGTACAAGAAGAATGTACAACAAGTGCAAGCCTTTGTAAACAACTGAAAACAAGAAGAGGAATAAATGGAATTGTGTGTCGTTTTATGTTATGGAAATAATCCCTAGAAGAGAAATGGCCAGGCCTCTGACCTCAGAGTTTCTTTTTAATTCTGACACAAGCTGTGTGAATCCTTCTAAATTACTCCAGGCTGTTGTTGTAAATAACATTGTGTCTTCGTCAGTTTTGCTTTCGTGGTATGATGAGTTAAGAAGCATGCCGCTTCACCAAGTCGTCCTCAAAAGACCAGGGAGGACATTGAGAGAAGGGGAAAATGGAGTCCAGGAGACACCCAGGCGCTGGTTGTTTACCCCCGTGGCAAACAAATCCCCCCATCTGGAGGCTGGTGATTAGTGAGGGTGGAGCAGGAGAGGACGACAACACAGGAGGGCGAACATTGTATCTCCAGGCAAAACTGACTTTGGTTTGGTTAGGAAACTAAAACATAAAAACATTGATCGTCAGGAGGAAAAAGGGCGAAAACAATGGTTTCCGTTTAACTTTGATGACCAAACCATCCACCCCGACCTCCGTTCTGCCAGGTTTTAACAAACAAGAGTCATAATTCACACAGCAAATAGCGAAATCCCTGGATTATGTTCAACGACATAGTGTTATAGCGTCCAACGTTTTTTTAAATCCTTTTTTTTCTACGGTATTGTTATTTTCGGCGACAAAAACAAACACTTCTGCATTGGACTGCAAACTCCTGTCTTCTTCGCTGCATAAAGGTCACGCTACTTCCTGCATTGGCAGCGGTCGTAAATCTTGTTTATATACACAGAATATCAAGGGACACATGGCCGAAACACCAATACTGTTGTTTTTCTGTTGGACAGTCTCAACTCCAGTAAGAAAGACTTTTATTTTGAAATCATACTGTGGTCAACCGCTTTGTCATGTTTGCATGGTTACTTGATGACTCAAATGCTTTCCATGCAGCTGCTAAGATATTGAGAAGGTATGTTTCCTGTGAAGTGTACACCCTCACTATCATCTCCCAAAGGCCACTTTGACAAATAATAATAGGCAGCAAACTGCCGGGTTTCAAAGTCTGGCCAATATCCAAACCCAGCAACAAGAAGAGTTCAGGGGCTTCTAGTTCTGGTTCCTTTTTCTCAAAACACGGCTGTACTCATCTTTGTTTATCTTAGCTTTAACTTGGCCCCAGTTTCAGCCCTCGAGTCCAAAAAACACTCGACAGCTCAAATTTGTTGTGACGTTAGCAAGATGCTGATTTGACGTAGGTTTGTGGCAGAACAAAATCTTCCCAGCGATAAGCGGGAAGAGACGTTCGTCGTAAAGCTGCTCAACATGAATCACCTTTCCTCTATGTGCGAAAACAGCTTGAAACTATGAGAACAAATATAATTCTTTACATCTTATCCAGCCTGTTTGTTGTTTTAATCTTCATAATGACTCATCAACTGTATCTGAGATTTTTTTTTTTAAAGCACAATACAATCCCCAACCATTTTCCAGTTAGTCCCTGCAATCACAATTTCAGTGCAATCAGTTTTTGTTCCTCAAGTTTTTGCTTGAGATTTAAAATCTTGGCACACGCTTCATATTTCCACTCCTGCAATCTGTTTTCATTAAGCCCACGTCTCCCTGAAGGAAAAAAGACAGCATTTCTCATTGCCAGAGTACACTAATCTGTGTCAAATATGAAAGAGGGACAAAGGCAATGCATTGTTGCTGGAGTAGACAGGAGGAGTAGCTGAGTTAATTTTTTTTTGTGCTACTTAAACAAGACAAAAGACAACAATTCCCTCCATGCAATTATCCATTAACCGCATGTAAAGACAGAGAAATATGCAGTAAAGGACGACAGACACAGATCTTTGTAACTATACTTGTGAGGACCTTCACTACACTGACCTAAATTGATATAATGTAATAAAAAATACATATTTTCCCTCTTACCTGTAAGGCTACTTACTTATTTGTGAGTTGGAGATTTCATTCATAAAGATGTCAAAGCTCAACAGCCTCTTTTCAGAAATCAGATAATCCACAGACCTTGTTGTGACCAGTTTTATTTAGGAACTATTTTCTTTCTCCCGTATCACCGAGCCAAAGGATGATAACGCCGTCCTCCTCCGCTGAACTGTAACATAAGCCAGCTCAGGTTAGCTCAGGAGAGCCTCTTGTCTGTGAGTAGATGCACACTTCCAACATGACACAGATATTGCAAACAAAAGTTGTTAATATGATATTTACAAAGCACAAAGTACTGTGTGCGTTCAGGGCCATGGCATTGGATTATCTGTGTGTATGAGTCCCAAACTCCCCTCCCGCTCTCCTGTCAAAGCGGCGGTCCTGCGGTGTGTCCTGCTGGTCCTGTTATCTCACCTCTCTCTCATCTGGCTATTGTGTCTCCAATCTTCTCTACTTTATCTAATCTGTTCTCTCTCTCGTTACCTCTCTCACCCGCAGGTCCCTCAGATTATTAGTTTGGTGTGCTTGATCCCGAAGGTCTTTCATCCCTTTAGAAAAGCTGGAAAAACAAGTAGGGGAGCATGCTCCAGTGTATTTTTAAAACTTGTAGTTTCCGTTTTTGTTCATGTCATGTTCTCCTTGTCAACGTTGCCATATATGGCTGTCTCTGCAGCAACAGGCTGTAAACTGGTACGAAAGAACAACTTTGGAGAACATTTCCCATATAAACTTTCCTCTTTCTAAGTATTTTTTATTGTCATGTTTTTCCCTTCCTTCATTCTTACTTCTCCTTTTTCCTCTTCTTCATATGCACTAAAAAAGTTTTTCCATTGAGTCCTGAACTTGAACTTTTCCTTCCCAAACGCTCGCAGTCACTGATCAGCTGACCCAGCAGCCCCTCAC
The DNA here is from genome assembly GCF_900634415.1 of Cottoperca gobio. Classification (NCBI taxonomy): domain Eukaryota; kingdom Metazoa; phylum Chordata; class Actinopteri; order Perciformes; family Bovichtidae; genus Cottoperca; species Cottoperca gobio. The sequence continues at coordinate 7,711,642 of NC_041356.1, read as the reverse complement.
CTGTCCCTCTGTAGGGGTGGTGTGTGTGTGTGTGTGTGTGTGTGTGTGTGTGTGTGTGTGTGTGTGTGTGTGTGTGTGTGTGTGTGGGTGACTGTGTATTGATACACAAGCTTTACGATTTACTTTGGCCGAAGGCAGATATCTCAAACAGCATCCATCGCATACGGCTTGGCTGGCATCCCTCGGGCTGTCTGACTTTGTGTGTGTGTTTGTGTGTGTGTGTGTGTGTGTGTGTTTGTGTGTTTGTGTGTGTGTGTGTGTGTGTGTGTGTGTGTGTGTGAGGAGCCTTGAGGCCATTGCTACTCAGCGTCTGACCTCTCCTGACCACCTCCAAGGACGTTTTCCCTCTTTTGGTGAAATAATAAACAGCACCTTCTCTTCCTCTATAAGTGCACAGATTAAATATGTTATAAATATATATTTGTTCAATTAAATCCATGTTTATTATAATTTTATATTCTGCTATAATCCCTTCAACACCAGCCACAACATTAGTTTTCCTCCTAAACACCCAGCCTGTTGAAAACTAAATCAACGATCACCCCCGGTCCACCTTAAGAGCTTTTTGGATGCAGTTTCTCATTTTTGCCTGCTGGTGTCAGCGTTACACCATGGGAAAGTCCACTCCAGACCTGCTCTGGAGCCAAGAGGAGGGTCTTGTTTTTAAGGTGGTTCATGGGGGTTGAGAAACTTATCCTGAGCAAGAAAACTACAGTGCTGAGTAGGTATCAGTGAGGAAGCATCATACAGTGTGTTTTATTTAAGAATACAGACTATTATACAGTTCAAGATTCTCTTTAACTGTATCCTTGTATTGCCTCCATGTTTGTTTTCTCTCCTGTGTAAACAACACTTCCTCTACTGCCCACAAGCACACCAGTGCTGGCATGTGTCTTGGTGTGGCATGTGGCGGCTGACACAGAGAAAGCAGCTTACAGCTTCCTGGTCCCTGCTTGGTCCGGGCGGCGAGCTCCTGGGGGCCTCCCGGACTGCCACCAATAGGGCTTTATCGCTCCCGAGGATTACTGCGATTTCATCAGGGTCCGGGCCTGCCTGCAGCCACACACACACAGACACACACACACATGCATGCATGGTATGCACACATGCTCAGAGAAGTAGGGAATTGCTTGTCAATCTGGTGCCGAAATGAATAAAAAATGATGTGAATGATTAAAATGCTTTACTACAGACTCAGCCATTCTACCTCAAATTATGTATTTACCTTGCAATGCCTCTGAGGCAAAAGTTGGCTGGAGGTGGTGGGCTCTGTGTGGACTAAGAGAAGGCCAAACAGCAACAGTTGCTAAGGTATTCTGTGTATGTATAGATGATTGTGTTTGTGTGCTGTGTGCGTGTGTGAGTGAGCGTGTGAGGCAGAGGAGGTCAAAGGTGGTCGGTGTCAGAGGTCAAAGCTCCACTAGGTTTGTAACTTCAAGTCAGCAGAATAACATTCAGACAGTCCTGACTTCTTCTTCTCTGTACATCTTTGTTCATCCGCCCTAAAGGCGCACACTCAGGGTTTATGGTGGTGACATCATGGCTTGTGGAATTCAGTGACTAAGAACAAAATCCTCCATATTTCAATTAGATATTGACACATAATTATAAAGATGATATATTACCAAACAGCATTATGCAACTGTTCACATGTTGACTTTTAACTGACATGCCAAGTCACTTTCTTGTACCCTGCAGGGTTATATATATCCATACTTGACAAAACATCACTTTTACTCTCGTCACTGTACCAAATTAATTTTATTGTGTAGCTACTTGCACTTTTTTGAGTATTTAATTTTACTTTGCTGCATTTCAAGTAGCAAGTCAGTTAAGATTATAATTATTGTACCTGGCATAGGTAAACCTGGCACCTGCACCACCTGGCGGTCACGCTAGGTGACCCAAATCAAACACACCCATGATAACGCGCGAGCAAGTGAGCGTTACCTGTGCGCTGAGCTAGCTTAGCTAACATGCTAATAGGATCGCGGTGGAGCCTCCAGCGGTGACTTTCTACAATAGCTTCGCACCTTCTGTCTTCCGTGAGGTGTGTGGGACAGGTTCTGCTGTTTGTGACAACAATACGTATCATAGCTGTGACTGAAGGACACTTGTTCAACTCAAAACGTGTTGAACTTTAAGGAACTGGAGTGAGACTGGTTAGCTTATATTTAGCAATTGGAAACGAAAGAGCTCGTAGAATGACGTTGAGACAGGTGAGTACAACTATGGACGTAATTTCCACTGGCCCCCTTTTCAAAATCCCGTATGTCTCTCTCTCCCCCCCCCCACACTTTCAAATTAGTTTATTATTATTTTTTAACCAAGTCGTCATCGCCACGGAGGAGCAGGACACAGCGTGCCTCTGTGGATTCGCGCGCGACCAGTGCACATTCAAAACATAGCTCACTGATGAAGAAGATGATGAGGAGGAGCAGGTACCGGGTTGTGGCACACATCAACAATTAAACGCCAACAGCAGCAGCATATTACTCTAATGGCTTGGGTGAAAAGAAAGAAAGGAGATGTGAGTTGGTTGATTCAGTACATGAGCTCAGGATAATCATATTTTCTCCTCCTAATATTTCTCGTCAGCAATGTTTGACAACCACTCTCTGGCAGCTAGTTCAATGTTTGACTTGCACACCAATGGCTCAATATGATCAAAACACGATTGCTTTCATATCAGATGATAGATGATCAGATCAGATCAGATCAGATGAGGTGAGACATGGAGGGTGAGGCAGAGAGAACAGACTGTACCTGCTGCAGGTATGTTATGTGCTGTAGTCAGGTGATTTGTTGACTATGAGAGGACGTCTACATGATAAGAAATTAAAACAGTTTGAATTAAAACAAAAGTTGAATTAAATAATAATACATTTTATTTGTAAAGCACCTTTCAAAGCTAAAAGCAATCTCAAGGCGTCAGAATTATAAATAACGTGCTTTAGATGTGGCTCCAGCTTATCAGCATTGTTTTGACTTTTGTATCAATAGTTATATGACCATAAATAAAAGTAAGTAAGTAAATGAGCTTTTTCTTATAAATATTTTAATACTATTCTTTCTGGCAGACTTCATTTTTTCTTGGATATATTGTCACCATAGTCCCTAAATGTTTGTAGAAATGCAGGAAATGGTTTTCAAATCGAGAACAAATAAAACCCTACTGTATGCTACAAATTGTGCAAAATGTGTTTTTCGATGTTTGTGGGCTGCTGTGGAGTCTATATGTTCTTTAAATATCTGTGTTGACTGCCTTGGTGATGTTGTTATGACACGTCATTTAACTTCTGTGGCCTAATAATGCTTGTTTGCTGTCTTAGTGTTTCCCTTATCCATCCATCCATCGTCTACCGCTTATCCGGGGTCGGGTCGCGGGTCGGGTGTTTCCCTTATTTCTGGTAAATTCTTGCTCTATACTGAGGGAGGTGGTTGTGTGCAGTGCACATGCTGCAAATTGGCATCTATAGAAAGGAATGTATTGTTGGCTTGAACATCAGTGGTGTGATAGTATACCTTGACATGTTGATGTACTTTATTTTGAAGGAGAAAAAAACATCATATCAATTGTTTCTAAACTTTTATCTGGGCTAAGGACATTTTTGCACAAGTAATTCAGCTTTGAGTAAAATTCTGGTACACTTTCCATCCCTGATATTTGGTCATGCATTTTTCTACTTCTCACATCAAATCCGTCCAACTCGTCTCCTTCCAAGGGAACCCTGGCGTGCTGAACGTGTAGTGTGAGTGCACTCAGGCCTAAAGCAGGAAAATAGCCAGGAAAGTTTGCATTGATTCAAACAGTGTTGACTTTATTGTCCATTCCCAGAATGTTTTATATTACGCGCGTCGGATCCAACATTTTGCTTTTAGCTTGTACAGAATAGCTAAGTAAGACTTGCATCACAAATCAGGCGTATAATCAGTCTGTAACGGGATAAACTAAATAGCTTGCAAGTCCTCTAAAATAATCATCAAGTGGTTCAAAGTGACGGACATTTCAATTCTTATTCCAACCGATTGTGACATTATGAGGTATGTCAGGTCTCACTGAGAGTGTGTGTGTCCTACTTGCTCGCACACACACACATGTAATGCATCCAGAATCTGAACTCATTCTCTTCTTGACTTCAAGTTTACTTAACCTTGATTTATGCCTGTTAGTGGTGCATGTCTAAACCGGCCTGTCTGTCGGCTGCGGAGGCCTCTCCTTCAGCTGACGTCCACCTTCCTAAACACTCATTCTGCTCTCGCAGCCTGTGGTTGTTGCCCATCACAATGAAATAACGTGACTAGACAGTTGTGGCCACGTTAAACCAGCTGTTACCGGCGTCTTTATTCCTCCGGTAACACATTTAGAGCAACCATGTAGCAGAAAAAATAACAGCGAATGCCTTGAGGGCTCAGAGTGTCTCCGTCTGCTCGAGTTGTCTCTGAATATCTGTCTTTGTTTATGGATTTGTATGTGTCTGTGTTCTTCGGTCTGCCTGTTTTTATGGCTTTTTGTGTGCCCGCACCAGTGTCCGAGACTCCGAGTGTGTGCCTGTGTATTTATGTCTGTGTCTGTGTTTGTGTCTGAGTCTGTTTGTGTGTTAATGTGTGTGTGCGGCTTTCGCTCTCAGGTGTGACCATGCAGCTTGGCATTGTGTAGCACTCGTCTGGCCTCTGACGCTGTGATCGGTCCCTTTGGCTGTGAGGCCAAGTCCGTCCACTAAGAACCATCTAAATGTAGATGTTCCACTATTTTGAAAACGTAACTGCTATGATGATTATAACATTATGGGGAACTGATTCCTTGGTTGACTTATTATGTTGTAGAGATGCTGAAAACACTACCCATAAAGTTCAGATATTTATATTGTGTGCAAACGTGTGTTACCCTCCAACTAAGATGCTTTCTTTTAAAGAACACGGTTGGTGCTCTCCAAAATATGCAAGCTTGCTGAGATTTGAGGTGAATAGGATTTCATTATGGGGCTCACAGCATTGAAAATGGTATTTTAAAAGGTCCATTATGAACCGTATGCCGTGGATCTTTCGGACATATCTAAACCTGGACCAAAGGAAGTTTGTAAGAAAATATATTTGATACATTCTTTGTCATTGTGTGTTAAGAAAGTAACTCCTCACGGCCAACAGCAAAATTGTTTCCCTGCTTACCCGACGCAAACTGAAGACACTGTTTGATATCTGTGTGTGTCTGTGAACGCGGCCATAGAAATACAAGCTCTTTCTATTGCTTCTTACTGAAAGATGAACGCTTTGTAATCATGATTTCTGGGGATTTCCTGCCTTTATCCATTGTAATAAAACATTACCTCTTCCATTTGAGAGGAAATTGCGTTGTTTGCACTGTTTTGGCTATTATTAAGAAGTATTACTCCCTCATTGAATGATATATGAATGGAACATCTAGACATTTGAAGTAATTAAAAACCGCTCCCATCACTTTATGGTATTGATGCTCAGCTTTGACTGTATAAGCTGGCTGTACAGCCAAGTATGCCTCTTCTTTGTTGACGTTTCTGCGCTGACGCCAAGTGAAATAAAGCTTTTTTTGTGCAGACTCGTCGGTATTAAAAAGAGCGGGTGCTCTTAAGCTTGATTATAGGTGCAGCTGTGATGCAGCTAAGCACTAAAGTGGCAGAACCAGAGCATACACTGCACCTTCATTGTTGTGAAAAATCTCCGATAGATTGGCTTTCATGCAACGGTTACAATGAAAGGAAGACCACAAGATAAGTTTGCGTCAAAAGTCAGAAGTTGGCCTATCAAACCACAGCAATCATTTCCATTCTTCTACAGAAGAACGTCTGTGAAATCCTTATTTACAGAATGTCATTATGCATTATGTGCATTATGGTTTTTAAGAACCGCTCTTAAATAAACGATCCTCTCTTTCATAATCCCACCTCTCTCTGCACCCCTAAGCCTCCCTCCTGTCTTTATACCTGCTCTTTTTTATTCCTCTTTTACATGCATCATTTTCTCTTTTTTTCTGGCATCCTCCTCTCTCACCCTCTTCTCCCTTCTTCACTCTCACCGTCCCCGGGCTTGCCCGTGAAAGACAATAGCCTCATTGTGACGCTCGGTGGGTGTGTGTCGGACCACACAAGACTGCAGAGCTGCAGAAAACGTGTGCATCCCTTCCTTTTCTCTCTACCTGCCTATATAATCACCGCTTAAATCACCAGGCTCTGACAGGTCGTCACCTCGCAGCTTAGATAGAGGAAATACCTCAGGGACTTACATATCCTTTAAGGTGTGCATACATGTCTATATATGTGTGTGTGTGTGTGTGTGTCTGAAGGGGGAAACAATAGGGGCATTAGGTACCTGTCTCATCCTGGCTATGAGCGGAGAGAGGGGGCGTGGCGCGACACATACACACAGGCCCTATTGTGCATTGTTTTCACATGCATGGATGGATGGGTGTCATGGTGACGGATGGAGCACTTCTGGCAGCGAACGTAGCGGCACATTTGGCGGCTCATTTCACACAGAACTTGTGAAATGAGCACGGAATCCAAAACTAACAACTAATGGACGACGGGCATGAATGGGAGGCAGGAGTTGTCACTATTTTCACTCGAGAAGGTTAGCTCAGGGTTAATGCATGTGAAGTAACGCTGGTTATGGTCCGGACTAAGGCAAGGCAAGAAATAAATGATCATATGATAAATGAGAAGCGCTTTTAGCTGTGCTGACTGCAAGGTGCAGAGTAAAGTGTTGGGACAATAGAATACAACACAATGAACTGCAACCCTAAGGTCCACTTACTTTCATTTCCTGGAGCTTTCAAACGTACACGGTACTAATATTTCTAAATATTTCTATATCTAAAATAGCGCGGTCCTTAGTCCACTAAATGGAGTGCACCTAGTTGTCTCACTCATGCCAGACTGGTGATAAATGACTTCCATCCACAGACCTACTATGGACCAAAGCTGGCCCGATTTCTGCTCGCTCAAGCTGATTCTCAGCCCACATTGGCTCATGTTCGAACCAGCAAACCCTTTCCAAATCTGGCAGCTATATAAAACCAAAGGCTGGATCACATTTGGTCCTCTAGTGCACAGAGCTCAATGGAGAATGTCCCAACAGTGATCAATTAAATACCATATTATTATCCAGTATAGGGGGAATGTGGCCCTGTATGTAATATACTAACAGAGCAGTGTTGACTTTCCTCTTTTCCAAATGAGGCTGGATAGTTTGAATAGGCAATGAAAGGTTGAACATGTATTTATAGTGTGTGTGCATGTGTTTGTGTGTCGACGCTGAAGGCCGTGCGACCATAAATCATACGATACAGTGCAATGTGTTAAAGCTGGAAAAACAAAGGTTCATCGTGTACCTATACTCAGGCACAAGGCAGGAGGACTTTAAAAGGGGGGTTCAACGTTAGAAAAGCCTAAATCAGAACCGGCTTCCTTAGTCTGGATTAGACCTAATTAGAACCGTACCGGTATTCGAAAGCACAAAACCAGTATTATTGTTTAAACTTATGAAAATATCTTTAAGGACCGGGCGAATTCCATTTCTGAGAAAGCAACCACGCAAAGAAGCACTTTAAACTTCAACATAACATGCAATTAACCTGCCAGCACGGCATAGGCTTTTACAGGAGCAGCGTTTCTCCTTATATAGGCATGATGGCAAGATACAACTGGCTTTAGGACTACATTACCCCTCACCCTCAGGGCCTGCACAGTGTATACATGTGTATTTGTTGTAAATGTCGGGTTTACGCTGCATTTAAGTGCCCCTCGGAAGATCCCACTTCAGAGTAAAAGTGCCCTTTGTCAGAAAAGGGTTCGTAGCATCAGAATGAAGCGGTTATGTAACTGCTGTTTGATTTATTCATTCAGCCGGAAGTTGTTGTGTTTAGAGACATCGGGAGAAATCATTCCTGCTTTCACTTGCTAAATGAAGTGCCTGTGCTTTCCGGGCAGTTACCTGCACTTGAATGCAGCATTATTACAGTAAATTCTACTGTGGTTTCTACAACCCTCACTTCCCAACGACTTACACTGAAAATGTATTCATGGATTAAGTTTTCCAAGAATAGAAATGTTCCACTTTCATTTTTCCACTTTTACTTTCATTATTATGTTTCTTCTAATTTCCCCACGTTTGGTTTTGCTCTCAGTTTTTGGGGGAATCCTGTTGTCAATGGGCTAATCTAGCATTACAGAACATTACAACTAGCCTAAGTAGTATTAAAAAAACGTGATTGCCTAATATGTATTAAACTCTGAGCTTGTACATGAACTCTTTCCGACTCCTAATTTGGCTGATAATAGAGATACATGGCCCGCACACCAAGTTGCAGCTTGATGCTGTCCTTCTCTCAAATATTCTCTCACATATTCTCTCACAAATATGTTCAAGGGTGAGGGAAACAAAACTATAAAAAAAAGATGTTGACAGTAGATAAACTGGCACCCGTGTGTAAATCTGTGGCGTAAAAAACACATCTCACATCCTATAAAAGCAATAAATAACTCTTCTGGTGAAATGATGCTATCGTTTTATGTCCTTCTGCTTCCTAAAGCAGACTCTCACCTCTTCACCACACCGACCGCTCGTCTTATCTTCTTTCCTCCACGCCGCCCACAGAGAAACCACTGTGGTCTACTTTGTTCTGCTTAAGCACAGTTAGAACTTTACCATCAAACCTCTGGTGAGGCTAGACACATGTGTATATCCATATCTCTATCCCCGTAAGGGAACATTGGAGCCTCACCATCAGGTTTATCTATCGGTCGCTGAAGCCCTCCTCTTTTTGTCCCGACTTCCCCTCTTCATCCTCTATTCCTCCTTAAACCCATCATCTTTCTGCTTTTGTTCACCCCCATTCTACCTTAAGTGAAAGCTGCGTGTGCATTCAGGGAAGAACAAGAGATCTTAAACTAACAGAGGAGCCTAAGAGTAGATGACCCGTCCTATCAGGCTGCAGAGGCCTCACTGTAGACGAACAGATTACATATGCTTTAATGTACGCACAGATGCACACGTCACGCAGGCAGGCAACATGAGTTAGAACGCGCAACGTAAAGATGTTGATTTCCCATAAAGAAATCTTAATTATAAAGAAACCGTGTAGTGTGACGGCTGCCTAACACTTGCACTATTTTCCACTTTGCTACCCTGAAAAACATGTTTTTACTTTATGTCTACTGTGTGTTTTTACTGTGTGAAATATTTACGAGCAATGTCATCGTCAATCATGACGGAATTATATCAGTGTCTGCAATTGAATTAGTTTGAATAATCCAGACAGCCAAAATTGCAAGTGTGTGTGTTTTTCTGAGAAAAAGAGCTCCTGTACTAATTTAATACATACAAGACTTCTATAACACGATGGAAGATTTAGTTTGATAACGTTACTATAGACTTATCAATGTTTACCATAGACCTGCTATAAACTACGATAGGAAAGGTGCTTCCTGCAGTGCGTATCTGCGTCAGTCTGTCAGTCTGCACATCATCCATCAGCCTAAGTGTGTGTGTGTGTGTGTGTGTGTGTGTGTGTGTGTGTGTGTGTGTGTGTGTGTGTGTGTGTGTGTGTGTGTGTGTGTGTGTGTGTGTGTGTGTGTGTGTGTGTGTGTGTGTGTGTGTGTGTGTGTGTGTGTGTGTGTTTGAGAGAGAGAGAGAGCCTGGAGCCGTGCTGAGTAAGGTGAACAAAAACACACTGACAGTGCAGCTGATGCTGTATCTGCTGACTACATCATTCTGTGTGTGTGTGTGTGTGTGTGTGTGTGTGTGTGAGGTTTTTTTTCACAGATTGCGCAAAAAACATTCACAATAAGTTAAACGTGGTGAATTTCCATTATTGGGATAATCGTGAATGTTGTCTCTTGCTATTACTGTATGTTAAATGTGTGTATATATATATATATATATATATATATATATATATACACACATACATTATTTTTTTTAAATGATCCTTTATTATACAGGGGGACAATTGATTGATTGTTAACGTAATTAAAAAGTCAGAAAATTGTGTTTTCAGCCTCTTAAAAATGGAGGTTTCCTGCTTTCCTTTAGTTTTATATCATAATCAAGTGAACATCTTTGGTCTGACATTTAAATACTTTTGACATTTTATAAACCAAACGATTAATCTAGAAAATAATTCCCTGATTACTAGATAATTAAGGAAACGCTGTGAATGCTTAAAGCGTTGATATATCGGCCAGATGCTTACAGTGCAGGCAAGGTTAACATTTAACCACACTCTGTGTCTGCGTGCATGAGCGTGTGTGTGTGTGTGTGTGTACAAGCACATCTGATTTCTTTACTTCAAGCCTGACACTTGGGGAAGTTCTCACTCAACAGCCCTGAGGCGAGTAAACACCTCACACCTCTGTAATGACTACTGTCTTGTTTCCCTACCAACCTGCTCTGTTTTGCTCGCTGCAGCTTTGGCTAAAAACCCTTCATCGAGCGTCTTTCCCCCGTGCAGCAGGATTGATAACAATATGCCTTTGTCCAGTTATAGCATGAGGAGCAAAGACGCAGAACAACATGAGCTGGAAGTGTTAATAACAGACTTATAGTACAATGGTGGTACTATCATTTCAGGAATGTGCGATTGTCCTGGCATCCTTTGTTACCCTGAGAAAGGGAAAACGGCAACACCTATGCAACCTTATATCGCTCCCACGTTCCTGATCGCATTGTCAAACAACGTGAGACATTCACGGTTTCTGACAGGCCGAGATATTCGGGCGCGAGGCATCGGCAGGCGTGATGTATTGAAGGAGAAGGTTTACTATCTCAGCTTACATATTGTATGTCTTGGAGGATGTAATATTTAACTTGCACCCAGATATGACCTTTTTCCTGACGTCTATACTGCGCTGTGTTCCTCTTTGTGCAACAGTGACTGTCTCTTTAATACTCATGAGCCTCTGGACTTGTCAGGGCAGACTTCAAAAGAAGGGCTTTGAAGTTGTCCGCCATATGGGATGCTGAGATGAGTTTCAGAGTACTAGCTGCACGGGGAACTGTCAGATTAGCCAAGGGAGCACTTCATTTTGATCAGCTCTCTGGCCGTTCTGCACAATCGTCACGAAAGCTTTTGTAGAGGCCGAGCGGGGAGACCACGGTTTCATTCCTTGCACAGAGACTGTCTTCTTGCCGTCAGTACTGCAGATACCGTGGTTCACTTTTGTGTGGTTCAATAAAAACAAGAAGAAGAACACGTTCTCGAGGCAAAAGCTTTTATTTGGTGAGGTTTTTTCCAAGAAACCTATGAGCACATCTCTTGGAAACACATGATTCTTTGTGGATAAATCTGTCAATTAAAGGAAAACCAATTGATTAGTCGACAGAATGTGTGAAAGGAACATAAGCGTACTACGGCATGCAGCATTCTTGAGTGCGGCGTGATGGAGACTATTGTCCCACACTGTAAAGCAGAGCGGAGCTGCTAACAGCTGGATGTAATTGAATGGTGGACAACGATGCAGCAGCTCCAGGAGCATATCACATATCAAAAGTAATAAAACACATTTTGCTAAAATTGCCAGATTTTCGTGTTCTGAAGTCACAGTTTGGCCGACAGCCATCGGTGCACACTTTACATTATATCCTGTCAGAACAAAACGGCAAAGTGCATTTAGTTCTAGAGTCAGAACAATGTGCTCCCTGAGTCTAAAAACAACAGCATGTGAACTACAAATGACTTTTTAATAGCTAAAGTCAGACTGCAATAGGTGTCAGAACATTGCTTATTTGCACAATCAAGGATTAAGTGCAGGTCCATAACAAGACGGTGCTTCTCTTTCAACACATCACATACGGGCCAATATCAGTCCCAATCAGCTAACACAGGTCCCGATCATCTGAGCTGCACTGTAACGGCTTCAAATCTGTCTTAATTGATATGTGAGCCAGCAACACTCTGTTAAAAACAAGCCGAGGAGTCATTTCAGCCGCGTCTCCCTCCCCACAAAACCACAATACATAAAGCAAGGCTCTAATAAGAAGCACATGGCGGAGTGATAACTGGCGTTTACACAGTTTCTCTCCTCGTTCATATGTACACCACATCATAATCAAATCCCTGCTGAAAGTAACAATGCCCGTTTCCAAATTCAACACTTGCTTACAAAGCACATGTTGACACTGGCGCCAGAGCGCTGTGGGTACCAGCTCCAGTCACACACACACACACACACACACACACACACACACACACACACACTTCTTTCTTCACGCCATGAAATGATATTCATTAGCAGAAATGATTGTTTCTTGTAAATGATTAGCTGTTATGTAACACGTCCTCGCCTGTTTGCGGGCCCCCTGTTGAGAGCAACTAAGCTTAGAACATTAAAGAATATACAACAATACGTCTTATGCACACATGTGTGAAGCACGCACACAATCACACCATACCTTTTTATTCATTTTACTGTATTTTCATCTCAAGGGTCGATATATATGCAATGAAAAGCCTCCAGTTAATCTATGCAACTGCGCTGACCCTCCATGTAAAACTGCAGCTAAAGCAGAATATATTTGGGGGCCACAGCTTTGTGTGGTCATTCTCTGTCACACCTACACGGGTCTACAGGTGCAGCGGCGAGCATTCATTTCAGCCAGGAAATGATTTAAAGCCATGAAGCTGGCCGTGGCGGAAGGAGGGATGGGATTGATATCTCACTCAGCGTCTGACTCGGAGCCTTCAGGAGTGTTTGATATTACAGGTGGCTTGGGACACCCAGTGGAGTCGTATGTCCACTGCTGAGCCTGCGGGTCCTGCCAAAGGTGGTGATGGCGAAATCCGGTGTGTGTGTGTGTATGTGTGGGTGGGTGTGGTTAAGCATATGACGATGAAGTCCAGAGAGACGTTTGCAGAGGAAAACGTAAGCCAGACTTTGGGAATACTTATGCAGCTGCATGAGAGTATCCTTTAAACTATATGGTGTGTGTGTGTGTGTGTGTGTGTGTGTGTGTGTGTGTGTGTGTGTGTGTACCCCCTGTTTAACATCTAACATAAGCATACTACGGCATGCAACATATTTGAGTGCGGTGTGATGGAGACTATTGTCCCACACTGTAAAGCAGAGCGGAGCTGCTAACAGCTGGATGTAATTGAATGGTGGACAATGATGCAGCAGCTCCAGGAGCATATCACATATCAAAAGTAATAAAAACACATTTCGTTAGTCACAGTTTGGCGGACAGCCATCGGTGCACACTTTACATTATATCCTGTCAGTACAAAACGGCAAAGTGCATTTTGTTCTTGTGACAAATGCCGACAAATCTGAGCATTCGTTTCTGCTAAATGCTCCACTGTGTTTCCCCGATAGTTGCTAACTTTGTCTGTTTGGGGATGAGCAGGTAGTGTACGGTAGGTGTTAGGTCTTTATCCCTGAAAAAAGTTGACTCTCGCAACCAAAAATGTTTCCATAAAGAAGTGACAGTGAACCAAAGCTGTGAAATTGCGAGCCGGAGAGCTGAAAGACACTTGAAAGCTCAGAGATAATTCTCTTTGGGTTCATCGTAGTCATTTGATCCATCGTTAATATTCTGGCAGCTTTAAGTCTGACCTTGAAACACCATTATTAGTAATACTTTAGCAGTTCAATAAGCGGCTTTATAAGCCATGCAGGAGGTGGAGCATCAAATGCAGAAGAACAATGCTCCTGTGCCTAAAACCGGCAGATTTCCCTCGTCCCTCATAAGAAAACCGGAAGTAACATCTGTCTCCAGTACATCATCTTGTGTATCTCCATATGCTGTGGGGTTGCAGTGCACACACACTTCAAAGTGAGAAATACAAAGGTGTTCAAGACACTATTAAGAAGTGGTGCGTCTCTGCACTTACATGTTACATAAGACTAAAGCTGCCCCTCTCCAGCTATCAATGACCTAGTACGTTGCATAAGAGCAGTGTGAGTACGTGTGTGTGGAGACAGAGAAGAAGGAGAGAGAGAGCTGTGGAGCAGTATATTAGCCTCCAGAGGCAGAAGCACACAATGTTCAGTATTGACCTGCATGTGTGCTTCAGTGATTTCAGCAGCTTGATGTTTGTACCTCTTGGCCTCAGTATCTCCATCTGAACTCCGCGGCACACACTGGGCTGGGTCAGCTTCCTATTTCTGGCGTGGTAACAAAAGACATCTAATAGCGTTAGCAAATGGTGATCATCTGCAGAATGTTTATGTGGATAAATGCTCAGTTGAATATGTAGCTTACCAAACACCTGCTGAGTGTTTCTTTGGTAAATATCCTCTGCATTGACACATCCCCAGGCGTATCCAAAGTCAAAGTTGTGACATTTCCCTTCGTACTCTGCAGAGTGACAGCACTTTTTAGCCTTTCTCAACTCGCTCACCCCCACTTTGCCCTTTTTGGTTTGACCTACATTTCACATGGCCTTTGTGTGCATGTAAACACAGCTTACAGTGCAAATCCAGTTTTGGGTTAAGTCAGATGTTGGAACATTTTTCAATGAGTCGGCTGTGTGTCATTTCCACTGTAGTCTCGATGTGTGTACGTACATGTACAGTGCAATACGTGTCTTCAATATACATCTGTACTCTAGAGATTTCTATGAATTTGAATGAAAATGTTCTTGGCACATTCTTTCAAGTCATGAAATGATAAATGAGGTGTGAATTGGCCTCTACCATGTGGTCATTTGTGACGCAACCGAGCGATTCTTTCTAGTGCATTGTGAGTGAGAAAAATGCTGCGGTTTTACAAGCAAGGTCGCGGCCTGCGGAGAAAACCTCACTGCACAAATGATCGCATGAAGACGGCCTTTTTGTGTAGAAAGGAATAATGCACTTTACTCTTGTAACTGCAGTTCTCCCCATCGGATTGTTTTCTGTTCGTGAGGAAGGCAGGGGAAAAAGAAAATACTTATTAATTAATTTAGCATTTCATAGACCAAACGGTAAATCACTTTAAATCTCAGCATATGAATTAATAATGTGTAGTTTCAGCCTTAATAAATAGCTACACATAACTCTCTCTCTATCTCTTCCTCTTTTCTCTCTGCTGTGCTGCAAGTCCAGCATACCAGAAAGTCTTTACACTGTCGATATGATTATGTATCTTGGCAGGATCAGCGTGCATACATCATTGTGTTTATGAGCGCACGTGTGCATCCCGGTGTGTCCTGGTTGGACGAGAGAACCAACTCATGGAACACTTGACGGAAGATATATTCTTTTTCCAGAGGAAAGGGAAACAAAGGCAGATTCCAAATGATACACGGCTCCTCGATGAGGCCTGCGAGAGTACTTTCTCCTCTCTATCGATTCCTCCTCTCCAGGTAAACCCAGCTGTGAACCCATGAGCTCCGCTGGACCCGTTTCTTTCCTTTTTACGGTTCTTTTAACTTGACAGTAACCTCTCACAGCCAGGCATTCTGCTATCTCCCAGCATGTGCTGACTCCATTTGAGCCCAGTGCTTTTCTTTTGCCAGATAGGCAGAACTTTCTTCTTCTCTTCTTTACTCCTCACCAAGCCTTTTTAACTCTCCCACCCCTCCTTCCTCGGAGCTAGCTCCCTCCCTCCCCCCCCTTCCTTCCCCCCCCTTCCTTCCCCGTCCAGGTAGGTCTTTGGTGCCAGACAGAGGAGCACAGTGTTCCTTTGTTATTTCCAGGGCTTAAGTCTAGATAACAACCGCAGCCACTCAGGCTCACCAACACATCAGCAGCCTCATATCTGAGGCTTTACATTTCCATAATTAGGATTTGAGGGGCAAGTCCTCACAATGGGAAGTGAGTTCCCTTTAGACAATGGACAATAAAGACTTTTATAGACACTTACAGACACTCTTACTTCTCTTACGTTTAAATAAAAAAGTGATAGCTGCCTTTTTTTTTTGCAGCATCTTGATTTAAAAACCAGCTTTAACTTCCAGAGGCGTAAGAACAAATGGTGCATTTTGGGTGGAATTCTACTTTAATGTGCGATAGAAACTTTTTTTGTCAGCTCCTGCACATGCTCACTTGGTTGCATTTCCATTCGGGACGGCAGCGATGATACATTACCAGCTGGTCCCGCTCCAGCTGGCCCCTCCCCCTGACAACGGTTGCCTGGTGCCACAACTGGAGCCCATCACCAGGGCGGGAGGACAGCCAGCCTGCCAGATGTGAGGCCTTCTCCACGCTCTCTGTAATCCAAGCAGAAACACAAACTTCACGTACACACACACACACACACACACACACAGATAACTAAACGCTTATCAAGAAACAACTACGAATGTACTCGTTTTACTTTGCGTACACTCTCCTTCCGGAATATACTGAAGAACATGAGACTTCTCTTGCAGACCTCTTTGTTTTCCATCTAAACCTAAGATTGACCTTGTAGCGGCCACAGATTCCCCCTGTGGAAAGCAGTCTCCTTCAGGACCCTGCTATTAGCGGCTTTGTGGGGCAGAGTGGCGACATGTTAATGGCACACAGACACAGAGAAGGCTACAGACCCCTGCACCGAGAACACAGCTGACTGCAGGGAATACTGCCTCTTAAAGATTTAAGTTGACAGCAACCACAACGGGAGGCTTTGGATTTGTGTTGGCATCGATAGTAAATTAAATATTTCTGCACTTCTTTTCCAAGAAACTATGTGAAGCATTTTAACATCCATAGAACGTGCGCACATTAATTGTGAGACATGGATAGGGAGCATCACTTAAAGGATTAGTAGCCTTTGTGCTGCCTTTTACATTGAATGTGTGCCGTTGGGACGAGTTTGACATTTCATTATTCAAACAGGAGTAAATAGCACGATTGTTGGGGACTGTTTTCAGCGTATTAATACACATTTGGTGTGCTAGCGTGTATTTATAGTAGCATGATGGTGTATGTAGGATTGACTAAAACACAGTTTGTGTATGTTCGTGGTACATGTCACCTAGTGCAACGGTGCTCCTTGAAGTTTAATAGTGTTTGGACAACTCAAGACAGATCACGACCAGCTTTATCCATTAAAACAAACTCAAAACCTGCACTTTTTTCTTTACAGTCAGTAAAATATTGCGAGGCTCTCATGAATTACTTTAGCAGGAATAGTAATTTGTCGAAAACATTCAAGGTCATTCTCCTAAAACTTTAACTAGTAAAACAGATTTGGGGTTATTTGATAAACTTCCTGAGTTAAGAGCTTCTGTACTCAAGCTAATAAGTCACCATTTCCGACATTTCCATTGTACTTAGGTTATACTGACATGTAATGTATTTATTGTATCTAAGTAACACAGCTGCTTAGGCAATAAGTTCCACCATCTGTTCATTTAAGACATCCAATGTTCTATAGTAACGAAGACCACGATGATGTTATTTCACGGAGGCCAAAGGTCACGATGATGAGGCCAACGGGCAACCCGTCTGGACTACCTCCTCGTAAACACAAGGGTTAATGGACTGGTGGACACACATGCACACACCCCCACTCGCACACACACACACACACACACTTCACTTTGGTCAAACCGATGATAAGACGACCACTGCTGCCCAATGATCCATTTATGACTCTCCAGGTCACGATTGGCTGCCATCTAACCGTATCATTGTTTCATGACACCAGAGACGGTTCAAAGGAAGAGTTTAGAAGATCTAAAGTGGGCACCATCAGATAAGCTTGTTAATGAGGCCTATTTGAAGTAGCGTCTGGCAAACATCCAGCAAGACTACCGGTAAGAAAATAAGACACGGTGGGAAAAGTGTTTAAGAAAGTAACCAGATGCTCAGATGACCTTTATTCCCGAAGAAAATATTTCCAACATCTACTACTACTTAAAATAACATTACAGGACATTGACAGTAGAAACAATGGTAGCCATCAACCTACACACAGCCTGTGAACAAACCTCTTCCATTTACCCCATTTCCCAGGAATCTTTGTTCAGTCACAGCGGTAAAATATAAAAAGAGCGCTCCGTGATGAGTCACAGGGCGCCCCTTTGTCGTAGCAACTTGCCAACGTAGCAACGGCTACCCATGAAGACAGAAACAATGAATGGAAAACAAAATCAGCATTTTATACATTTAGAGCGGTAACACATTTATTCCAAAGTGCTTTGATATGTCTGCATTAATTACAATGCCGTGTGTTCAAGGTAACTGCAACGGTAGAAATCAATATATTATATTGATTTAAACACTAAATGTACTGCTGGAGAGCCAACCAATTACTTTAATGGTGCACATGCTGTGTACTTTTCGAACATTTGTCCAGGGAAAGTTGACTGGACTTGACAGATTGACTCTGTGATTAAATATTGGCTTGAAGTTGAAGGAATTAGTCATTGCTTGAAAGCGAATAACACGGATAATAAAAGATACATTTGCATTTAAAACCTCTCCATCCATAGAGTGTAACCCAGTCTGGGTGGCCTATAGCTTCAGCATCACTCCCCATTAGAATCAATGGTATTGCGAGTGCTTTGCTAACATCAAAGGCTTCCATAAGTCAGCTGGTGTTTGGCTCGCCGCTCATCACACTGGCACGGGCCGAGCTTGAACTTCAGAAGCTCTGGCCTCGGTTTCACAAAGAAAGCAATGATGTCAAGATTTCTGGACACATTGCAACATCACACCACTCTGAGGCATGAGAGGAGCTAAAAGCTCTGCTGAAATTTGGAGACGGAGGTGTGATCATAAATCAGAATTCCCTCACACTCTCTCACTCCTCGCTTACTCCTGCCTCTTTCTCTCTCCTCCAGTTTCCCGGCCTCTCTCGGCCAGAGACGGCACACTCTAAACCCATTAGCGATCGGCCTGCCAGCTGTACATCAGCAGAAAACCATAAATTGTTTTATTGGATGAAGTTCCTGCAAAGTGATGAGCTCAGCGTTACCGATTCCCGGTACACCACCCGCTTATTGTGTGTGTGAAAGTGTGCCTCTTGTCAAATATAAAAAATGTAAAAAACCCAGATATTTCCAGGGCTCTGGACGTTTGCATTATGTCCCCGGAGCATTTGTCACACCTTTCTCCAGAACTGTGTCAGTAGGCTAAGAGCTGTATAGCGTTTAAACGGAATTTTCTACCCAAATATTTGACTTCTCACTTATGAGATTGCAAGAGGCCATCCATTATTTCTCCAGGTATGTGGTCAGTAAGCATGAATCACCAGCGTTTTCAGTAAATGTCCGTACACCGTAGCTACCTTCTGTGTAAAAACTGCTGATTTATGGCGTCGGAGCTACGCCGCTCCACTGCTGCAGGCCTTGTCTGTATGTATGTGGCTGGTGAAAGAAGGAGCAGCTTGTGTGAAGTTGTTGACATTATTACCCATCTCCCACCTCAGCGCCTCCAAGTCACACAGCTGTGTGTAGTGCAAACACTGCGGGCCCCCTTTGGACCGCGTTACCAGAGTAACCAAGACCACAATCAGGTATACCCATCGTCCTCCTGCTGCCCGTTCGTCCGACGCCCCTCTCGGTGAGTCCAATAATCTTATTGAAAATGAAGAAGGGGGTCAAGGTTTTTTTTGTCGTTGGTAGCGCTACCCACAGGTTTGATAGAGTTTCATAGCAGGTGTTAGTGTTTTCCTTGGAAATGGGATTCCTAAAAGACGGGAAAGCCCCAGACCCTTGCCCAGTCCCCCAATATACACACACCACGCGTCCAATCTTCTGTGGAATAATGTTTTGGTGTGTCAGCAGGATTGCTGGGAGGAATGTTTTCTCGGAGAACAGGTGCGTCACACCTGTACGGCCTGCAGTGTGTGTGTGTGTGTGTGTGTGTGTGTACGGGTGTGTGCAGACCCCGCAATCACTGGTGAGTGGCCACTTTCAGCTATACAATAAGACGCCTTATACGAAGACCAGTGATGGTAGTGGGTGTGAGCTGGAATATAAAATGAACGTTCCCATTAGAGGACTGTGTACGCCATTCATGACTGTGGAAGAATACACACAGAGAGATGGAAAAGTTCACAATTAATTACGCTCAATATGTCCTTGATCAAATTCAAACCATTACATAGACGCTTTAAAGCGAGACTTTCAAAAGAGAAAATAACAGCCTTAAGCAATAAAACACACCATCGCTCAGTTCAATAGTGCAGTTACAGCCTTATTTGGTCTGGTACGACCATTTGCTTATATATGGTGGAGAGTGTTCGCTGGATATTGCTGTGTAATTGGCACTGCTGAGTCTTTATGACTCATCTCTACTTGTTCTCATGTTATTCTATATTTCAGCATTTTAAGATGATCTTTTTCTACTTCCAATTGCAGCTCAAATCTACTAATTCACTCAGAAGTCTCCATACCTGGCTTTTAAAGTGTCCCTGATGGGGGTTGTTAAGGTTTTTTACGATGATTCATGGATCAGAATTTGAGCTGTATACGGTCCCCTCGTTTTTACATGGACTTTCACTTATGTCCAATTACAGCTTTACATCTGGACCTACAGCTGTATCGACTGGTGTCAACTTCTCCTGTCTCCTGGAGTGCCTCCACGTAGTTGATTTGCGTCATTTGAAATAAGTAGATTGGTGAAGCTCAAGGTGTGTGTCGAGGGTGGAGTTCTGCCAATTCAAGGTCAAGATTTCGAGCCTGTTCTACCACTTATCCTTCCAGAACTTCATCCAACAAATACAAACTAAGCTGCTCTTAAGATACTTCATGAAACACATTATTCTTACCCAGAGATGACATCTATTTCAAGGCAAATTCATGAAATATGAATACTATGGGAGCTTTAAATCTTCACCTAAATGGCTGCTTAGGAATTCTCTTTTAGGGTTATTGCTGAAGCGTGGAGCAGAACTGCGACTATAAATCACTTTTCCTTCTTATTTTGCTACCTTAACACTTTAATCATTTAATTCAATAACCACCTTCTTGAGAGAAAGTTCTTTGCATCTGTATGTCAAAGTAGAGCCATGTCCCTTGACGGGAGTACAGTATTACTTTGGACCCTTACAAAGGCAGCATTTCCTGAGTTCAGCACGAGGTGAACCCCTCCTTTTAGGGCATGCAGAATGCTTCAAAATCAAAACATGTTTGTGTGCTTGGATGGATGCATACAGAGAGAGACGGAGAGCAGGGGGTAATGAATCAGCTGAGGTTTATGAGAAGCATACATACAGTCTGGAGCCGTTTGTGATTTAAGGAGTTCAGAAAGGGAATAACTCTGATCTGTTCCTCATCAATACATATTTACACCTCCCTACCCTCCACAAACAGCACATGTGTAGCCCCTCTGCATTTCATCATCGTCCCAGAACAAGATCAAGCTGTACTTGAGAGTAAAAGTGATAAAGAGGGAGACAAGATGTTTAGAGAAACTCACCAGAGAGAGAGAGAGAGAGAGAGAGGGATAACAAGGATGAAAAGGAGGGGAGAGAACACAGGGGGAAAAAGGCAGACGTAGAAGGAGACACAGGGCATGTGGTGTAGAGCAAACGCTGACCCAAACACACGTGAGCGTACATTACATGTCCGAGAATAAGACCCGCTGAATTTACCAGAGACGTAGCAACTGGCGGATGTCTAATCCAGCTGCACCAAAACACACTGACACATGAACACAACCACATGTTGAAATGAGACGAGGAACGACGTGCAGCTGAGGTGGTTGACTGGGGTCAGGTAACCGAAAGATCAACCGCAGCTTTCATGTCTGATTTGTCTCACGGTGAGTCATAACCCCACACGCCTGTAAATGATCATATTGCAATGCTGAGACATTAGGTGACGTCAGAGGCGTGCTTTGGTGACATGGAATTGCGAAGCTGCAGTCAGTCACTCAAAGCGTGATGGATAACTGCTGGGAAAGAGGCCGATGGATTTATAATGGTGTTTTCTTTCCTTTCCGAGCTGTTGAGGCTGACTGTAATTAAAACAAGGGGTTTCCTGTTTTTGAGGGGTTTTAGACATAATCTTTTTTATTGTCATGTTGTTGTTTCTGCGTTTGCTGATTGTGCAAGTCAGCGCAGTCTCAGAGGAATAATCTGATGCCTTCCAATTTGGGAATATGTACATGGATGACAGGAAAGCAACCACAAGAAAACAAATGAGTAACACAAAGGCTAGGACATCATAAAAATGGTGTTCATTCCTGCACAAATTGTGCCAATTAACTCCGAGAACACACTGAGAGCACGAACAAACACTTAAACACTTCTAGACCTCATCCCACCAGGAACGGCGCGCTCTGTGTTCGGCTTTTAATGTTTTTAAAGCAGCTCGGTGCCACTAACCGTCAACGGTGCGTTAAACAAGAACTGTTATCGGGGTTGAATCTGAAGGTGAAATGGAGTGGAAAAGAGTCCCTGTGATCCAAGAGGGGAGAGTATAAACGACAGTGAGAGGAGGAAATAGTTTTCCAAATTCAAGCAGAGACGGCCACATTTTTTGTCTTTTACTGTCCTCATGCTTTTGATTATTAAATATGATTCAGCTTATTGGAAGGTAATGTGAGAGGTGAGTGAGCGGGCATAGATGTGTCATATTTTACAGAATCTGTAACACCATTGCTAAATATTAATGTAATTATTATTTAGGTAAAAAACATTATTTATTATTTGTTAATGTATATGTAGAGCTAGTTTTGCTTTTTGAAAAATGCCAACAATAGTAATAATTAATTAATTATATATTGTATTAATAGAGCGCTTTTCTATAATATTTTCGCTGACTCCAAGGAAATATTAATAAAGATTAAAACTAGAGCCACTTCATTTTCACATGTGTGGAAATGATAAAACACTAAACTTTAAATGTTTTGAGGGATTGGTTTTCGTAAATGGGACGTGTTCCTGATAAAGACTTATGCAATATGTTTACCCCATGCTGATTGTTTACAGTATTTATTTAAAGGGCTACAGGTCGATTAACCTCTTAATAATCAACGGTCTCTTTCACAGTCATGGATTTGAGAAATGCCTGTGAAGCTCTAACATTTTCGTTGTTGATTTGCCCCATGTCGTACAACGCTGCATTTATTTATAGTGTTGCTGCCTAATCTAGCATGAAGATTTAATGCAGATGTAGGATTATGAGGGGGGACATGTGTCGTAATTCTCCCAATCTCCACTTCCAATCTCAACGCAAACCAGCTCTGACCGCACGTTTTCTCTTAGATCAGGTTCTGTGCACGTAAAGCCGCTAAGAAACGCACTCGCCGTCTCGGGTCACTGGTCAGGTAACATGGCAGCAATTTACGCTATAGCTGAAGGGATAATATCTTACATGTATGTACGGGTCTCGTACCATGTGTGCGGATGTGACATGTCTTAACACCAGAAATTCAATTCTGATTGAAGTAAATCCTGAATGTGATTCTAATTATGTTGTATTCAGCAGAAGGCTTATTAACTAATTAGAAATAAGGGACAGTTTGTCCCTGCTCCTAATCTGTGATGTAACACATGGAGCAGCTCTGAAGGCGACAAAATACTTCAACATTTTTGCAAGATTTGGCGACTTCTCAAAGGTTGTCAAATACACCAATGGGCAGTTCACGATTAAATCCCTTGCTTCCTCTGAGCGATTCATGTCAATAATCCAAGACGGTTCAACCCACAGCTTCACCCGATGAAGGAGGGTCATGATTACACTCCCAACAAGTTCCTACTGGAAGCCGTACTACAACTGAGACGTGGTGCAATGTAGATTTTAAGTCTGGATTGTTAATTAGTTTGAATGATTTTGGAGCTTTAATCCCATCATCTGATAACACAGTGGTGCTATCACCTTGTGAGTTGATATGCTGAACTTCTAAGGAAACACGGGGAGATAATCGGGTAAATCGGCTCTCGTGTGAAGTATCTGACCTCTGCTTTCATCATGGAACGCTTACGTTGTCGATGATGGATGGTAATTGGATGATTGGTGTTCTTAGGAAAATGGAGAGCCAAGGCACACACAAGATCACACGCATTTACAGTAATAATTGTAAAAGCCGAGGTTCTTATGAAACAAGCTAATCACACGTCCCATTACAGTCAACAATGGGGTCCAGCTAAAGGAAATGTAACACAGACTTGGATACCACAAAAGCGCTGATTCAACAGCGAGTCCTTCCAGTGACGTGCATTTTATCGCCATTTAATCTGTTGTTGATGGAACAATCTCTCAATGGTTTGGTCTAGGATTATTTGTCATTATGATGTGGTAGACAAAGAAATCTAGCTTTATTCTGAAAATATTCCCTGCTATTAAGACTAAATAACGATTGATAAAACCTTTTTGTTCCACAAGTCCAAAATGAAAGCTTTCCAAACATCCTCAGACCAACGTTATAATCATTTCAATTTCATTTTGGTGCATGCTGTATCCTTTTTTCAGTAGTGATGTATTATACCGTAAATGAATTTGCGTTCATTTTTATATATTTGATCAGTTACCAGTTAAGTTTGTCTTAAAGGTTTCCTATAATAACTGCCTCAGACCTATATAAGACTTTAAAGAGACACAAAGGAGCCATTGATTAGGACATTATGTATTTTACAATCAACATTTTTAAAGATTCTGAAGATTGTCCCAGTTTCTCTCCCTCCTGCCCGTCCTCTTTGATTTGCTGAGGGGTATTTGACAGCAGGTCGACAGGGTGGGCTTCAGCCGCGGTCAGGGTGGCTCAGAGGAGCGTGATGATGTCCGCATAGACTTCCCAGCACTCGGAGGCGCCGCGTTCAAAGTGGTCGCTTGTTGGTGTGGAATGTTTGGCGGGCGAGGTGCGTCCGTTTGAAGTGTCTTGTGTTTGTGCTTCACTCGAGTAAAAATAGCCGTTGCAGTCCGGGTGGGCGTGTCCGTTTGACACCACAGTGGCCTGGGTTATGTGCACACTGGCCAGACTCACCATCCCTGCAGCCAGGTGCACCAGCCAGCTCACAGGAGGGCTCATGGGAAACAGTTTAGATACAGATTTGACATCCAGGGCAAAGCTCATAACACATGTTATCATTAATCTTTAAGTATTTAAGGATCCATTTGTAACTTAGTATTGTAATATCAAGCACATTGGGTTACATCTGAGCATAACATGTGATGGTATACACTTCTTTGTTACGTATTATCATTTGAATCATTATTATTACATTAATAACACAGTTTTTATTTATATTCTCGATAGCTTTTATACCTACAGTATTCACCAGTTGTTTATATGATGTGGAGTACATACACAGTATTACCTCAATGAGGCTTTCAGAGTTGCACTAATTGATTATTTATGCACTTATATATTTGCTTTTTAATTTAATTTGACCTGTTTCCTCCTCGTTTGATCGTCTTTTGTCCTGCTGCAAAGTGAAGATAAAATAAATATTCTTTTTTTATCTTATCTCCAGTTAGGGAATGACCAAAATAGCCTGCGCTCTGGTATGTAAGGTGACACACAGGTACCATAAACTTCCAATCTCCTGACCGAGCGAGAGGCTGATGGGAGGAGCAGCAGTGTTAGACAAACAGTAGCCTGGTATCCAGGTAACGCCAAAGGAAAGGGGTCGACGGGGACTGTGAGGCCCCGCTGTTCCAGGATCATTTCAAGTGGAACCCCTTTGTTTAGGGTGGACAATTACCACACACATGCACGTCCACATAAACACGCATGAACATGATACAAACACACGTGCGAGCTCTGCTGACATAGATATGCTCGGTACCGCTGAACCTCTGGAGTCGTATCTATTTGCCTCATTGAAAATAAACACTCTCGGCCGTTCATTCAATTGGCAGATTGAAATTTACCTTGGACAGCAGCTGCTCGAGCGGCGCCAACTTTAGCACTTTGTCATGAGAATCGTCAACATGGCTCCAAAAGAATACAAGAAGAAGTATTCTCTATCTTTCTTGTGAATATGTCTAAACGCTGGTGTGTGTGTGTGTGTGTGTGTGTGTGTGAGTGTGTGAACAGTCGACAGGGCCGCTGGTAATACACAACAGTTTCTGGGAAGGGGTGGACCTGGAGTGTAGGCTCAGTATGTTTAGTGCTTATAGCTACACAGATCCAGGCTAACTCACTCACAGAGATACACACATACACCTCTATGTAATATTTCTTCATGGGGTTGTTTTGGTTGAGTTTTGATGATGTGCAGTTTAAACAAGACTAAGGGGGAGGAACTATGGCACCGAGGTGCTTTGAGCTAAACGCTAACCTCAGCATGCTAACATGCGCACAAGGACGATCCAGAAGCGAGAGTCAGGTTCCCATCCAAGTGTGTTGCACAGTTTAACCCAATTGAAGAGAAAATGTGCAATATCGTCCCTGGAGCTTCACTGGAGGTTGAAGTCACATGCTTCACGTACGTCAAGATTATTTTCCGGCATTTCAACCTCATTTTACTTTATTTTGCCGTGAGGAACGTCGTTTGTGCAGTGGACAAATAAGACATGTAAAAACATATAAAAGTAGTAAAAGCCGGGGGGCAGTAATGCTGGTGTCTGCGTGTGCCTGTGGAAACAAGGGGGAACATGTTTTTAATGTGCAAATTCAAAATGTGCGTAACAAGAGGTGGATGGAAATGCACCTTATGTAACTTTTAGACTTCTAGAGGTTAAGCGTTACAGTAGCATGAGAAGAAAAGACTCCTAATTTGTGAGAAGAACATGTCATTTCTGTGTAATATATACTTCCATTGTTGTGGACTATTACCCCTTCTGCTCGTAGTCTTCTCCAGTCACTACTACTTCTGCTCCCACCCCTCTGGTCCCGTCTGACTATCACTTATCATTATTGTACCAGTAAAGCACCATTTAGATGTTAAATATATGTTCAGTTAAGCTTTCAAAACGGTATGTCAGCAGACTAATCCCCGCAGAGAGCGTTTGTGTGGCCTAGCATTAACTGGGAACACTAAGTCAATGGCACTGTTTGAGCTTATCTTTGCTTTATAAACGTGTAGCAGCGCATCACTTGCTTGGCTGAACTCTCAGACAGAGCCGATCCAGGATTTACACTTTGACCTCAGATAGTGCATAGCTGCGTGCTTTTAATTCCAATGCCCAATTACTCCTACACACACACACACACACACACACACACACACAGGCGTACACATGCACAGGCAAAGCACTATAGGAATCTTATCACTGTCTGCTAAGTAACTCTGACATTACAAAGAGCTTCACCTGGTGCAATGACATCACGGCCGTGTGTCCGTCTGTGAATGCAGACCCATGCTGGGGTCAAAAGGTCAAACAGGACTGCCTAGCAAAAAAACGCTACCAGTTTGCTTCGGTCCAGGGTTAGAGATCAAACGTCTTGATTACATCATCTCGGACCGACCTTCTTCCAACACCCTCCCCAAAACACACACACACACACAAAAAATTTGGCAGTGTCCATGGCGACGGTGTGTGTACAATCGCACATACTTTCCAAGTACCTTGTTAAAGCAGCGGTGCGACCCCGTACCACCAATGCCACCACCGTGCGCTTTGAAAACAATGAGGATGGGAAGGGGCCCGTGTCCATGGCAGCGTCAGCACTTGTCCGTTAAGCATACCAAA
The DNA here is from genome assembly GCF_900634415.1 of Cottoperca gobio. NCBI lineage: Eukaryota > Metazoa > Chordata > Actinopteri > Perciformes > Bovichtidae > Cottoperca > Cottoperca gobio. Next base: position 7,684,170 of record NC_041356.1, on the reverse strand, counting down.
ACATTCTGCCACATTCCTCCTGCCAATCAAACAGGGGGAGAGATGGAGGGTATGAAATATCTCCACTGGTTCCCGTTCGATGTGCTCGGGCTCATTGTTGGAAAATTCTGCAGCTTCGCAGAATCTTTTTACAGATTCTTTTTTTGCAACTCAGGCATTTATTATTCATCCTATTAAATCTTTGTTTATATTGCTGGCCAGCGGGGTCGGGTTCAGGGTTAGATGACTTGTAAAATTGCACGCTTTGAAATAAAACAAATGGCATAAGAACACAAAAAATGAAAAGGTACCACATTTTTGCCTCCATTTCAGGCATTTCATAGCCTCTACCTAAATACTATAAAACTACATTCACAGGATATGCATTACATCCAAAAAGTGAAATAGAAATAGAAAACTGACACGTCTGGTTGTGTGAGATTGAAACTGAATTAGTTTTAAAATAAGATACTTTAAATTCTAATTTCCTATTAATATCATAAATGGAAGTTTCAGATTTTAAGGGTTTTGAAGGGTTGTAGAAAATGTACTCGCCCGTACCATGGTGCAGAATGAAAAGTAATGATAGTAAAGAATAATACAATAAATCACACGTTATACTTTCCTAATTATTCCAACACATTTGGCTGCTTTTTTCTCTCCAACTCAAGTCTCATGTCTGTTTTACCACTGAGAACAATAAAGTTATTTTTTTGCATTTAATGGAAATTCCTTTGAACCATTCTGCATGAGCAGATTAACCAGAGTTGGCTTCTTTAATTATTGTATCTGTTAAAGACCTTCACCTCCAAAAACAAAATCCAGCATGTATCTCTTAATCTGCACCTGGAAAGCCTCAATCCAGAAACCTTGATCTTCCTCTTAATCCTCATCTCTTAAGCACCTTCACAAACTAAATCCCCTCCCCTCCTTCCTGAAGGTCATTTGTCAGTCTGTGATGAAAGCATGTCCTGTCAGAGAAGAGTTGAAAGGTTACAATGTCGTAGCCCAGGGGTCAGGAGCTGCTGGGATGTGGGCCGAGCGAAACCGCTGTCGGACATCTCTGCGCATTCCTCACGTGCCACTTCCTGTCCATCGCGATAGACGTCGGGAATGTGTGGAAGGGAGGCGCCGCTGTCCTCATGGCAACCGCGGCAAGCGAATGTCAAAACACTGAAGTGGGGCATCGTGTGAAATACAAATTGGTTCAACAGTGACCAAAATCATCTTGGAGCTTTTACTTTATGATGGCTCAGCGCTTCTGTGGCATTGTCCAATCGTGTTGCTCGTCTGTATCGCAGCAGTTGTATCATCCTGTACTTCCTGAACTCACTCCCTGACTGTCAGGGAAATCTAGCGAGGCCTTCGATTCCCCCTGGAGCTATCCGTGCTATAAATGTGTGCACTTATGCCGTCCACTAATGCCGCAGCTTTTTTTTTTTTAACGTGGAAATCTCCTGTCTCAGAAAGACAAGGAGGAAGAGGGCTCTTTTTGGAGCGGCAGGAGACGAGGAGATGAAAGGCGGAGCGAAGAAGAAAGAGGGGCCACACGTTCATCAGTCTCAGCCTCCGTGATCACAGGGCCCCCGCGGCAAGGCCACCGAACAATGGGCCCCTGTGTGTGCGTGTGTGTGTATCATCTCCGATAAGGCGGCCTTACTTTTCGTTTCTCCTCGTCTCCTCTCTCTTCTCATGCCCCCTTGTTGCTGCTCCTTCTCCCCTCCTCCTCTGTTCTCTTTGTCTCTGGTGCTCGGAGGCCTCTCCCGAGATGAAAGGGAGAGCAGATAAGGGCAGGTAAGAGAGTGCAGGAAGGGAAAACTGCAGAGAGGAAAGTGATAAGGAGGGAAACAATAAGGGCTTTGATAGCATGTGAGCTACTGTGTGTGTATGTATATATTTGGGCATGTAGTCGTGCCTATATGCCCTACGGAGATGTGTATAATGTTATATTTTGTAAGCAGAAACCTGGTTAGAGCTGGATTGTTTGGTGAAGGAAGAGGTGAAGATATATAAACGTGACTTCCTGTCGACCCCTCATTTTACCCCTATTAGTGTATTTTCCCCCTTTTTTATTTTTTATTAGCGCTCATCTTTTAAAGCCAGCGTTTCACTTGTAGCCAGTCATTACCTTTCACAAGAAGAATCCTATACACACACACACACACACATACACACACACACACACACACACACATTAACTCACCTGTTTCTCCCATTTGGGGCTCTGCAGTCTTTTAGCTGCCCCGGCCTTCCTCTCCTGTCCCCGCTGGGTGTGGTTTTCCAATCTGTCCTGCTTTAGTCATTACAGCCTCACACCCACCCAAAGTCAAGCCAAACATCCACCTGCCACCTGTGTGTGTGTGTGTGTGTGTGTGTGTGTGTGTGTGTGTGTGTGTGTGTGTGTGTGTGTGTGTGTGTGTGTGTGTGTGAATATGCCCGACTTTCCCAGAAGGGTCATTAAAATTTGATCTCATTCGAATACGAGTGAGAAAAGGAGCGAGTGTGGGTGTTTGCATGTATTTGTATGAGAGGAAGAATGCTTGGGATTCGCAGCTGCTCGCCAAACGTTTTGGGGGGAAAAAATAGGAATCGAACTAAACAAACGAGAGGAGGCTTGTCACAAATGCATTTCCTAGACCAATCCACGTGATGATGTGTACATCCCAAAGTACGTGAATACAATGGAATCTCTATTACATTAGTGTGTGTGTGTGCGTTACAGGTGGGATACACACTTCTAGACATTCCTGAGGATATGGAGTGAGAAGCCTCAGGGTTGAAGCTAACTCTGAGATTATGAGATATAGAATAAAGTGCTGATGTGGAGATATACATAGCATTATGCCTTGTGATAATTCATCATGAAGAGTTTTCCTTTAAAGCAAATAAATAAATCAAAAAGTCACTACTTTGACCCGTAAACATCTACCTCTGACGTTGTGTTGCTGTGCTGAACTTTGACTTCAATGATAGAGAATAAGAGGAGAGAAACACACATCAGAGTGAGTGTTGTAGGTAAAGTAAAGCAAGGCCTCTGGACACAATTCTCAGCGTTGCTTGCCCTACTTTCTGGCAGCGAGCTCCTTTTTGCCTCCTGGTGTTTGCTCACCTGCACTGCAGCGTGCGTTGCCCTCAGATACAGCGGGGTGCTGCAGTTCCTCTTCCGGCCTGCAGGAGGCAGCCTGAGCTAAGAGATGCCGGCTGCAGCTGATGGTCAGTGTTTGGTGGCTGCACAGCAGGTGGAGCTCTCTGCATGGAGGGGAAAGTGGTAGTTTGTCTGCAGTGTGCATAAGGAAGGAAACGTATACTCCGCTACAAGGAGTTTTTGTTTTATTCTGTGCATTAGTATTATTATGCATATATTTATGACAGGTGTTCATTTGTTATCATTCCTTAAATACCAGCTTTACTGCAATAATTAGGAATTACTAATCTAGTTCACCCTTATGTCTCTGTGAACTCTCCTTTTGTACATTTTTCCTTTTCTTTGTCTGTCTCTCCTATCATATCTACGTTCCTGGTCTTTCTCAGCGTGGCTGTTGCTAACTCTGAGACCTTCCTTCCTTCCACCCTCCCAAATCCAGAGAGGCTTCCTGTGTGAACTCTTATCGGCGCCTCTTCCTCTCTCCCTATCTTCTGAGATGTCTGCTTTTGCTCTGAACTTGACTTTCTGGAAGCTCCAAAGAGTTCTATTTGTCTTAAAACCTTCCAGATTTTATTGGTCTTTCCAGTAAGTTAAGAACTTCCTTAGTCACAAATAGAAGACATAACAAATTAACCATAACCAAATTGTAAAGCATGTTTTTCTGTCCTGGTGTGACCTGCTGTTTGAGTTACATCAGGACATCAGGACAGGCAGCGAATCCTACTCCCAGTTTCTCGTCTTTCTTCATACAATCATAAATTCTCATGTGGCTAAAGCAAACACTGCAAAGCGCTTACACAAGCGGGTTAAACTTTAAATAAAAGCAAAAAACTGATTCCTCCATCTGCACTTTGGTGCATGATGCAACGGCTGTGTGTTTTTTCCACCAGCATTAAGCAATGAGAGCAGCCGCATCATGCACTTATTTCACTGTTTGTCAGTTCTAAGCTGCGTCTTTGCGCATTGTTTATTAAAGTTGTGCTTTTTCATCCCATGAAAGGGTTGCCCCTCGTGCAACACTTTCTTAGACGTACGCCACATGAAGTACTGTAAATATGGTGAAGCTGGAACTAAGCCCACAGACGTCGCCACCAAGCTCCCCACAAAGTAGATCCTCCAGGATCTGCTGACAGCTGCAGTATGTGAAGGGTATGCGGTTTGTGAGACAACAGACTCTTTGTGTGATTTATTTGAAGATTAAATGGGTTCATCGAGTGCTTTTGCATTAACAAAACTGTTGTCTTGGACTCATTGGGTGACAGAGGACGAGAAGATTAAATAGAGGAAGTGAACAAATAGGTTTGGGCCACAAACAAGGATTCTTAATCTCTTTGTGGAGTCATGCAAACAGAAGAGAAAGAGTTTAATAAGTTAAGTTAAGATAAGTTTAATCACACTTGCGACTGAACTCGTTGGACTTCCTTGTGACTGTTGCCTCGCTGGCCTACTGACAGACTTCCACTCTGCAGACTTCAGTGTGCATTTGCATTTTGTTTTGCGTGCCAGGATACAATTACAGTGCATCCGAGGAACTTTAGTATACAATTACACTGATTCAAAATGTTTCTTTTCACCTGACACTGACTATCACACCTCTGCCTGATCATTTTTGTGCTAAGAAAAGAGTAACAGGAGCAAGCAACACCTAACAAAAACAACGGCATACTTCTCCCCTCCTGGAATGCTTAACTGATGCACAAGCTGTTTGGAGACGGCGCTTTTTAGAAGTAGCGTGTGCAGGACTAATTGACAGTAAAGAGAAAAAAGGCTGTTCTTCTGTGACTGTCCTGTAGGGGGAGCTCTTAACATATAGACATAGAGAAACCATAATAAAGGTGTGAAGAGGGAAGAAAGAAAAGGATATTACATACTTCCTTTGGTCCTTTTTTTCCCCCTTCTTATCTCCCTCATCATCTACAAAACATCATCTGATATTATCCTCTCAGTCACAGCAGCCCATAGAGAGAAGCTCATAGTATCACTTTTTGTTTCTCGCCTACAATGGCACCAAGAGTCATGAAAGCTCATCATTGTGCATTGTGATGCCCGTCAAGAGACGGCACTCCACTGAGCACAGCACTCCAGAATAATGCCGTGTCTCATTAGCGTCTCACAGTTCACGGCGGTGACGCAGCCTCTCGGCGTCGGAGCGGTCCACGGCAGTGATGTAAGGAGCCAAAACCATTCCTCACTAAGTCGTGCCACTGGCTCTCGTGTGACAGCCGGCTCTGGGTGTCCATTATCTGTTGGGGGAACCGGGTGACGACAGCGTCTCTCCCTCTTTCCCCTCCCCAGGGGACCGGTGACATAATGGGAATCCCCACGCCTTGCCAGGACAGGATGACCCAAAAACTGACATCAGACAGCAGGGAGGATGATTCCCTCTTGGTTGTCATGGTGTTGGGCGAGTGGGTATGCAGCAAATCGTGCAGTTTAGACTTTTTTTGTACTGCTTTGTCCCATGAGGAGTGGTTGGATATGCGTTTTCCAATTATCGATGACGATATTTAGAGAGCAGGGTGGCAGATTTAATTTTTTTGCATGGATCAAAAAACAATAGTTTAATATTAATAACACAAGAGACGAACAGCTGAACTTAAATGAACATTTATTTTGTGCGTAAATAAGCAATGTTAGTGTAGTGGCCTTCTCTGATAAATACTAAATAATATGTAAATAAAGATATATTAAAAGCAGGGACAAACGAACAGGGGACTGCCCAGTTAGACACCACTAATAAAATAATGAAGTAATCTTTATAGTGTAAGTTGCATGGGATAATTTAATACTTTTCTTGTAGCAAAAAGCATCTATTGAAAGGCCATCGCTTGGTGTTGTTGTGTTTCACCGCACTGTTGAAAGATGTTGATGTATTTTCATCCATGCGCGGTGTTTTGCGACATACTTCATAGAAAGAGAAAGTCAATATGGAATAGTAGCATCTTATTGTGAAGGGCATGTCAAAAAGAAAAACACCCTGACATGTGAAGTCCTTCTGTTGCAGTGCCAACAAACACACCTTCCTATCCATGCGACACGACCCTCAGTAAACGTAAACACACACACACCTCAGTCACACACACACACACACACACACTGAGGCGCAAGAGAGCAGCAGTGTGAGGAATGGGCTGCATTGGCACAGAGAGCTGCAGCTGTGAAAACAGGCAGTAAGTGATGTCAGAGCAGCAAGGGACTCTGGGAAGCAAAGCCACTTTGAAGTGTTTTGTGGTTTTATGGCAGCCCTGAGAGAGGGCGGCGGATTTGAAGTCAAACTGAGAGTGTGTGCATGTGATACACACATACACAAAATGCCAACATGAAAAGTGAGGTGAGCTTAATCTCTCCAGAGAGACGGACGGAGAGAGAGAGAGAAATATGGGAGGTGAAAAAACTATGTCAGGTAAATTCCCCGCATTGCGATCGACTGTTTGGCCTCCAGACAGGTTCCAAGTGCTGCAGGTGCAAAGTTACAACCCTCGCTCATTTCCCTTCCTTTCTCACAAACCTCCACCCCCCCCACCCCCCCTCCCCCCCCTCCTCGTGCAGGAACAACACAGCGGAGGGCAGCAGGGGCACAGTGCCAGATGTGCAAAGTCATACCAGCAGACAGGCTCAGGATCAAAGAGCATGGGGTCCAGGAAGGGAAGTGTGTGTGTGTGTGTGTGTGTGTGAGAGAATGAGAGTGAGTGTGAGTGTGAGTGTGAGTGTGAGTGTGTGTGTGTGTGTGTGTGTGAGAGTGTGAGTGTGTGTGTGTGTGTGTGTGTGTGTGTGTGTGTGTGCGCTGTGTTAAAGCAGGTTGGAAAGTAAGTAAATCCAGTTTTTATTCTTACACCTTATTCTCTCAGCTAAATATTTAACTTTTCAATATTTCCCAAATTGTAATTAAAGGAGCTTACTACAGGTTGAAGAACAAACTTTGCCACTCTGCCTCACCGCACACTCATCGCGTTTTCCATTCCATTAGTCGATTGTTAATGAATATCAGATTATTCCAGACTGAGGCCTGATCCCGAGTCTGACTGCTGACTGAGCAAAGTTCAGACACTGGGCATTGCTCTAGTTGGCTGATACACTGGGTTGGTGAAGTCTGGCCTCCTCCTCCTCATCATAGAAAATAGTGTCTCGGATTGTAAATGCAGGGCAACGGTAGATCTGTAGCCGGAGCCAGTATGTGGTTAGCTCAGTTTAGCATAAAGAGTGGAAACAGGGTAAAAAAACTTGCCTGGCTCTGTCCAAACGTGAAATAAATCTGCCTACCTACATCCCCAAAGCTCAATAATTAACATATTATGTCCTGTTAGTTTAATCTGTGGAAACGACAAGTTGCTGTTTTTTACAAAGCGTCTGTATAGACGTTGTGCTTGACTCGCAGCCCTCAAGTCTGTTCCCTCATCACGGATCTCTACCATTTTTAGGCTTAAGTCCTCTTCCTGTGGAATCTGCATCGTGGAAAAGCTCAAAAAGCGATAAGACGCCTGAGATCTGAGCATCCAGACTGAGACAGAGCCCTGACAGTCATTCACGAGGCCTGTGCAGTTGACCTCGACCTTCACTTGAAAGTGGGCGGACGTTTTTTCCAGCAGGTTGACAGAAATACAGCCCTTCTTCGCCTCTTTCCCACCCCTGTCGGCTGTTAATAAATGTCAAAACAAATCATCCCGCTTTCTCTCTGCGGGACAGTCGAAAAATATGTCCGCTGCCGAATTCCTCGAGGTCTTTCGGCTTTTTTATTCATGCATGCAACTTAAGAGCCTGCTGTAACTCGATAAAGACACTTAATGAGTGAAAAGATCTCTGAGGCATTTGCTTTATGTTCTTTGCTGAAGATATGCACGTGGATAACACGCATATAACACATATAACACATATAACACGTGGCTCGGCCGGATCTCCCTCGGGCTATAGTTTTTTGTGAGGCTTTGTTTCACAAAATTGATGCATGCACTTGTTTAAAACACAGCTGACGGCGCTGAGAGATTCTTTATGAGTTGAGGCAGGAGACAAGAAAACATCACATAAAAATGTGCTATATGTACACGTATAAGCACAACGTCTGTTGACATTAATAACGTTTCTCTGCCAATAATCTGACTCTTCTTCTTCTTGCACAGAGCTAATAAGCCTCTGGCCACGCCATTAAACTCTCATTTATCTTACTAATGTATTGTTTTACAAAGGAGAGAAGCCAACTAGCTGTATAAGGGCCACTCTGGGGATTAACGTGGAAATATTAGGATAAAAAAGAAGTTGCAATTCCACCAAAAGATATAATACATCACCAAAAGTCATAATAAAGTTGTAATGTTTCAAGATTTGTAACTTTACGAGAAAGAGTCTTAACATTTGAGTTGAATTTTGCGTACAGGAGTTGAGAACACACACCTGAACGAGAGCTTTGTCTTGAACATCCTCTCGTATACATTCCCTTTCCGTCACCTTATAGTTCATCAGCGATATATCCGTCACTGCGCTGCTCCTCTTCCCACACATCCTTTCTCTCGTCTCCCTTTCATTCTCAACGTGTCGCCTCATCTCGCTTCACCTTCTCATCTCTTATTATGCCTCATCCTTCTACAAGTCTTTCACCACTGCGCCTGTTCTTCTATCTTAAACAACCGTGTGCTCCTAGAAAGAGAGCGGAGTAGGTGTGTTTTCCTGCCCCCGGCTTGTTGGTGAGTGAAAGAAAGCTCTCGTCGCTGTTTCTTCTGTGTTTCCAGCTGCGACGCTAAGAGGCCGACTGGCACGTCAATCTGTCACCATACGCACCGAGACTTGATGGGAGCAGCTAGTGCTTGGGGGGGATGGGACTTCACTCAATGACTCCATTCCAGGCCTCCAATTTTCCGTTTTCTTTTTTTTGTTAATGACTTTCTGAGATTGACAAGCTTTCAGGGTATCAGCACATTCCAAAGACTCCACTTCCAAGTGTATGGGAAACCTGGTGTCGACCTTTTGACCTTTTTCTCAAGTATATGTGGGTTGCTACATGTTGGACTACTAGTCAATGAGCTGCTCAGCGGTCCCTGTTTCCCCCAAGAATTCCTACATAATTTGATAATTATATGTAGATTTTAGCATTTCTACAGGCCTTCATCAGCCCTCTCCATCTTGGAGACGGACAGGCGTAATGGACGCGAGCCGTCTGTTTACGAAGCAGGGTTTGTAAACATGTCTCTGCACAATAAGGTGAAAGGCTCAAATGACAGTAATGTCAATAATTACAGCTTTTACCTTCGTTAGAGGTCACAAGGTGCTTCGCTGACAGAGCAGGGAGAGTCCCTGGTGGCATCTCTGCATTATGTACACATGGTGTGTGTGTGTGTGTGTGTGTGTGTGTGTGTGTGTGTGTGTGTGTGTGTGTGGGGCTTACTTCTGTATTGTTTCAGTGTCTGGGCTGCGCAGAAAAAGTGGGTCCTGCAGCTCAGACAGTCAGTTCATCATGTCAACATGTCCGGCAGTCAATCAGTCAGCGCAGGGTCTCATTCAAATTGCTTTTTCGTGCTTTGAACATTTGAATTATAATATCTGACATCGGGCACTAAAGACTGCCCTCTATGGGAATGACAGCCCGTATATTTTTACACAGGGTTTCTGTCATTTTAGTCGTGTGTCACACACTTCCTTCGTCACACTTAACGGCCGATCATTTCACATTTTTAACTGTCCCAGGATCAGATTTTACTGTTTGCGTGCCAAGTGTGCCAGAGCATGGGGAGGGGGACTGTGGTCAAAGTACATTATGGTGAAGGAATGCACGGGGAATATTAAACAAGATTGCCCTCCCTTCCTGTATATCCATCCTTCTTGTCCAGACGGTTGTGATTACCACACATGACAGGACCAGTCATGCCCAATCCACTTCTCGCTTTAATCTGCGTTTCACTCGCATACGTTCCCCGCAGTTGGGAAATACTGCTGCGAAAGCAAAAAAGGAGGCGACGCGGTTGATGTGGTCAGGAATGTGCCTTGGTATGTTTCTGTGGGGAGTCATTTATCAGAAGCACGCGGGAACCGCAATTAGTGCCCTACATCCGGATTGTTTTGTTTAGATTTGGCCTCGGCGTATCAATTTGTCAAGTGTGGGGGCAAAGCTGGATGCAGGCCAAGTGCTGCAGCTGTGACGGACAGACGTAAGAGGTTACTTCTTAACCTTAGCGGACAGAGGGGGACATTTGACTTGTATAGAATCTGTGGATTGTCTTTTACAGACCTCTGAAGTTATGTAAATGCCTGTCCATGTGATTCAACTGACGGACTCTGTCTCCGGTTCCCCTGCAGACTCACTCGCACGTCTTTACACAAAAACAAGAATACATATCCACAAACTCACTCCAGACAGACGTCGTCTGGCTGCTCACAGGTCAGAGCCGGGCTAAAGCTTGTTTTGATGCAAAGCTTTCTGGGAATTATGTCTCACCCCCATTCCTCCTAATTGCCTTGTTTACTTTTCCAGGTTCGAGTTGTTTTGTGGTTAAAAGCTTTTCCACGGTGATGACTGATGTATTGGACAGGACATGAGACACTTTGGCGACCATAGAAAGGATGAAGACATTCCTGTAAATGTTGGAAAGGGAAAAATATTACCCCCTCCTTCTCATAAAGTCTCTTAACTCCCCACAGACGTGAACACCAAGTGCTACCAGAGCTGAAGAGGAGCAGGTTAGGGAAGACATTGATCTAAAATAATCCACAGAGCGAGGTGGGTAATGACACATGAGAGACAAACACACACACACACACATTTGAGCTGGTTTATGTCATCAGAAAAAATATGGAAAGTATGCTTAGGGGAAAATATGACACATGTGCACATGAATACACATAAATCTGCGTCCTTATGTGTGTTTTCTAGCTATTTATTTATGCCAAAGGGTAAATTATGGCTCTTTTAAGGACAAGGTGCAGGTAGTTTGTCTTAGTTCTAACAGAACTCGTAAACAAACCTAAAGATGATGATGATGTGTGTGTGTGTGTGTGTGTGTGTGTTTGTGTGTTTTCACCGCACTGGTACGTCCTCTCTTGTCATTCTCTGTCCCTCTCCCTGGAAAGACTTCCAGAGTGCACTAAAGGTTATTGGTTTTGGAACGTTTCCTTAGCTCCACTCAACAGCCATCAATGAGAAGCTGTGCACCTTTCTCTGCTGCCGTGCAGGAGATCTGTTGTCGGTTACTGCAGGCTGCAGTCGGGTTTCACAATGTTACTTGTGGTTGCAACAACTAAATAAATCAGTGTTTTTTTTACTGATACTTCCAAGTTTGGTATGTACCGGTGCGTACTGCTTCCAGGAAATAACCACAGTGTTCTCTGCTGTTTTTTATTATTTTAGTAGCGTTTAAAAAAACAAACCAGGACAGTACGGCATTACAACATCACATGAGTACTTGTTTGGCGAAGAGATGCTGAGTTAAAGCTGCACCTATAAAGTTGTATTAACGATGGTGTGACGTGTAATGGATGAAACCACAGAGAATTATCACTTTCATACAGCATTTTGGCGTCTTTCAGCTTCTTGTTTTGGTTTGATTTTCTTCCACTCTATACCAGCATTACCGGCTGGCACACCCTGCAGCCTTTCGACTCAAAAACTCAAAGAGTTTAGAATGTAAACTTCCCAGATTCCTCCTTAAAAGTACTTTCAAGAGGCATGTTCGCGGTTTTCGGACAGTGAGACCAAAACAGTTTAGAACTTCAATACCAATAACGATTTATACCTTGATGTTAGAACACTGCTCATGATTATCCACCCAGCCAATCTGCGATCACTTTATACCAAAGGATACCAGAGAGATGAAGTTTAGTGCTACTGACAACTGTGTTGTCTGAACAGAGTGTTTGTTTGTATCACATCGTCGTTCTCTTTGGGTTGAGAAGTTTCCAGAAACTCACTGACATGTCAGCTAAGGGGAACTGGCACGGCACTTAAGGCCACCCCTGTTTCTGTGTTATGCTAATAGTATAATAGTTGTGTTTTTACTTGAAAAGCTCTAAGGTCTAAAAAGAGAGATTCTTGGCATCCTTTTGGGCTGAAAACTCTTATCACATTTTGAACATTTGTCCTGAATGTATTTGATAAAATCTCCTCTCTTATGTTTCCCAACCTGACCGCAACAGCTAGTGAGTGTAACGGCCAGAAACCATGGGCAACGTGTGGATTCCCGTAGCATGACAGCCCCATCGCACGTATGCTACCTGGGGCAGCACATAATCACAAAAACACATGTAAGACAGAGCTGTAAATGCAAATGAGAAACAGACTGAAGAGACAAACTTGTACTTAACCCATGTGCTTTAATCCTCAGGTTTACACTTTGTCCACTTAATGGATTTTTTTTAGGGTGGGCTGCAAGTACACACACCACACCAGGCCTTATATTTGCCATTTTTCAGCAGACTGACCTGGTTCACACAATGCTTTGCTGAACACATGAGGTTTAAGATAGGAATGCCTTCACGTGCATATACATCTCAGCTGATGAAAAACACATGCCTGCTGTAGCTTTAGATTGACACGTGGTTCTTTTTAATAATAACTTTGACGTACTGTATGGAAGTGGAAGTTGATTTGATTAAAACGCCGCCACAGGAGGAATACTTTTCGAGCTTTACTTCGGGGACTTCAAGTAATACGGCCCAAAAAAAGTAAAGTGATGCAACAGTATTGCATATGTCTTTTTATGTTACCCAGGCTGTGGTTAAACCTGGTCCCAGTCCTGCAGTGTGAGTCTGGCCTCTATCTTTCACTGTGACCGCTGGGTCTGCTCGGCTGTGCCGTCACAGACTGCACACACACAGAGGCTACAGAGTGGGTCAGTAGGACAATGCTGTGTGTGTTTGTCTGGGTTTCAGTTTTATATTTGCTCCCCACTGGGGATCTGATATCTCAAATGGATGATTGCACAGTTGGCAATGGTTTTAATAGTTGTTTTTATTCTAGGGCTTCTAGGAATAGAAAGAAACTATTCAACATGCATCCATAAAAACATTCTCACACACATATACTGTCTTTAATCCGTAGGCCACTATGCTGTATCATATCCAGCTGCTTTATTCTGCATTTTATGGCACGTTGTACTGAGAGCCTCTCAGGTACATTCCACATTAAACCGTGCATAATCACATTCAGTATATCTTATGCTCTCGGACATTTGAGACTCGGGAAGTAAACAGACACTGATCGCAGCCTTGCGCCAATCTGGCAGCTGTTCAGTCAGTGTTTTGATTAACAGCACAACTTTTCCAATGAGGTATTATAGAATAAGATGCCGTTCGGACACGGTAGAGCCAGAGGGATAGTACAATGTAGTACACCGCTCCAGATGAGGACTGTGGGTCCAATGAATTGCCCTGTGGTCACTGACTAAATGCCACACGTCTGGGGGAAATAAATGTGACTGCCCTGAATCATCATCTTCCATAAAGAAATCCCCGCCGTGCAACGTCTTCTTTTTCATGTTTTGGAAAATGTAGGTCCTCGTTAGGAGCAAAACAAATGTCTTTTCAGGACTCTTTTAAGTAAAACATTTTCTTCTCTTAAGAAAATAATGTTTTCAAAAGCTCCCAGAGCAAGCCCAGTCGCACACGGCAACAAAAGGAAGCTGACACTTGAAAGCATATAAATCACTGCAGCTTTAAAAGGTTTAAAGCAAAACAGCCGAGAGATGCTGACAAAGAGTTTGAGAAGTGCGTGGTGGGTATGTTCACCATTACTTTGTTTGTGTATCTGCGTGCGTCAGAACTGACCTCTGTTCTCTTCCTACAAATCCAAATGAAGTGTCAGGCTTCATCAGGCATCAGAAGTTAGCTACTTTCATTTGTTGTAATTATATCAGTGGTTTTTCTGCTGTATAAAAGAGCACTGGATGAACCTCCATATGTGTGTGTGTGTGTGTGTGTGTGTGTGTGTGTGTGTGTGTGTGTGTGTGTGTGTGTGTGTGTGTGTGTGTGTGTGTGTGTGGTGCATGCATGTGATATATGTGCATGTGTCTTTATTTAGACAAGGCTCCTCGTATTCAGTTTATCTTCAACACTGTACAGTACGTGTAATGATCCGTTTAGCCACAGGATCAGCTCCAGACTGAAACATAAGAAAGCGGTCATGTCGTGAAACGGTACAGAACACTTGTGAAGCCGATCGTAGACATTTCTCAGGCATGGGAGAGGTGGACTACTTTAGCTTTGCTTTGCCTTTTCCAACATTTGTTTATTTTTGTTTCACTTGTGCAGTTTGGACGCTCACTGCCTTTCCAACAAAAGCTTTCATACTGTTAAAACACGAAAAGAGACATTCTTCCGCTCACAAAGGAAAAGTTAACTTCGTCAGATGTAAAATTCCCCCTTTCTCATTTCCACATACTCAGGAGTTCTGCTGCTACAGCCTCAGCTGGTCTGCTATGACCAATAGCTAATGTTAGCAAACGTTAATACAGATGTAGCTGTGTGGCTACTGGCTATGGATATATCAGCTATAGGCGATTGGCTGAGTCCAACATCGGTCAGTTTTCTCGTTTTCTTTTGCTAATTGAATGGCTTAATGTTTAGAGCAGCTGCTCAGCAGACACGTCGTGTGGAGATAGTTCTGGCTACGTGAGACTCGTTCAGCGAGCTAACCCAGCGGCGCAAAGAGGCTAACCACCTGAAGAGAGAGACGGCGGGGGAAAGCATGTTTTCACATCAAACCAGAGTTGTTGATTGTTGGAAAAGTGGAAAGACGAACCAAGACGGTTTTGGTTTTATTTTTTATTCTGTCGAGTTTGAACAAAGTGTGTTTCACGACGAGTTAACGAAGCAATTAAGCTAGTCTTCGTTCGGTTCAGAAGGTCTCATGGTCTCATGTTTCCTTTGAAAGGACATAAATCACTGCAGGGCCGGATACATACTCATCAATACATGCAAATACTTCTGGCCAGTAAAGTACATGTGTCACGATGTGTATATCCTGCAGTTAGTGGGCTGTGAAACCTGAATGAACATCCTGCGGTGTGTTTGCATGAACATGGCTTTTTCCAGATTATAGTTTGACATGCAAGGCTTGTGCGTACAGTAAAGTCCGTTAAACCCCTTGTGTAATACTTGTTTGCTAAATCCACGTAGTTTAAGACGGTGACACATAGAGAGAGATTTACTGTCTGCACTCCAGAACAAATGAGCCATCGATGTCCGACTACTTTTTAATGCAGAAAGGAAAATGTGTCAGGAAAATACATTTGGGACGGTTATAAAAAAGTGTTTGGATGTTGGCTGGATGGTTTTCACATGAGGGAGGTTGGAAGAGAAGAAGAAAGGATTGAGGGAAGTATGAACCTACAGAGTTATTGAGCTTTCTGTTTTTTTTTTTGTTTCTGTCTTTCTGCTCTCATCCATCTTCGTCTTTTACTCATTTGCCGAAACCACGAACAAACAGCCCCGGCAGCAGCTCAAAGTAAAAGTTATGTGTTACCTCAACACACCCTGAGCCAGTTACATTCCTCTGCTTATGACACAAGATGATAAATCAACTTGTGGAGTCTTCTCTGGCAACGGACGAATGGCTTATGCCTCTTTGACACTTTAATGTTCAAGGCTGATTGACTGAGCCATTAAAACACAATCCAATTCAATATCTTACAAATTGTCACAAGAGAGGCGTGTGACTGTCGAGGCCTACGGAGACTTTGATGCAGAGGGTTGGGCTTTCAGCCTTAGTTTAGCTTGTTTTGTTTCCCTACACTTTTCACTTCCAGAAAGTTTTAAGAACTCACAAGAGAAATGTAATAATGTCAAAATTGAAGCAGCAGCGATCTCGATCTTTTATTCCCAAGTAAGCTCCAAAAACAGTATTTACTATGTCTCCCATCATGCAACTAAATAGTTATTTTGTTAAATGTAATGTTTTTATACCCGATTAGTAGTCGCAGCCCTAAATGTGTTATCTACAAGCCTGTTGAAATAACTGATGACATCTTCAGGATCATTTCTTCATTACACAACTGTTTTCACAGACTCACCATGAACTGAGCTTAATGTGTGCAATTAGTGGAGAGCCCCATTAAACATTATTTTAAACAGACTGTAATTGCCCTGTGTGGACACTGTAGAATAATTGTGTTTTTAAATGTTGTTGTTTTAAATTGAACGTTAAAAAACATTCTCATTAAGTGTTACACACAAGTCTTTTCAGAGTGTCAGCGAACACTATAACATGTAAGCCACTGCTTCAGATGATGGTCTATATACTCGCCGCAATTCCCTCCAGTTTCCAAAAACTTGACTTTTTGAATGCTGTTTTTACAAGACACTTGGCACTCCACCCACCCACCCATCATTCCCCAGCTGAGCCCCACCCAAGCAGGGTAAACGCGGGGCTAGGCCTCCCTGGAGCGCCTCACCACCAGCTCTGGTCACCAGCAGGTCAGCCTCACCACCAGACCCAGGTCAAGGGCTTTAATGGGTTCATCCAATCCTGGAAAAACAGCTTGAGGGCTGGAGAGCGAGCCTGGGAATCTGGCCTGTACCTGCTGCAGAATGAATGGAAAGACGGGTGGAAAAAGAGAGACACGCTGAACCTGACATCTTAAAGTCACTTGATCTAATATTTTGTGTTCAGAACATGTTATTAAAACATGTGAAAAAATTAAAATAGGGTGAGATAGTTGTACTTGCTTCCAATACAAATCTTGTTTCAAGAATTTGTTTCAAGCCAGTGTTTTTCTTTCTATGATCCACCTAATTGGGTTTTTATGGAATTTTGGTATTGCCCTTTGTTTTCAGTAATTGAATTACTGAGGCAAACACTCCCATGAATAGATATGTGTTTATGTCTTCAAAGAAGAATGTGTTTTTAGACTGAAAAAAATGAAATGTTTTGAGATGGGAATTGTTTGGCAGTGCAAGAATACAGTTAAATGAAACTAATTGCATGTGTGTGCATGAGTGGGCCCATATGGATGTGTGCAGTCAGACTGGGTTAGGCAGGTTTGCTGTGCTGTGGTCCTGTCCAACCCATCTTCCCTCTGCATTTCCTCCCAGTTTGGGTGCGTTTCGCCCCCGCCAGGAATGCATGGGAAGCCTGCGATGAATTTTGCATCACACGGCAGGTTGGGCTTTGTCAATCAGTGCCATGTGGGTTTTGGCAGACGAGAGGTCCGAGATGTAGTTGGCTTGTCAGTGGCTGGAAAAGAGAAAACGCTCTTTGGTAGTTATGGAGTAACTTCTCTGTAACATCCAGTAGGAGACTCCCAAGTGTTGACAACAACTGCTATCCTCACCTGGCTCTTCAGTGCAGCTAAAAGAGAAAACCAGACCCGCTACTATTATTGAACACTAAACAGTCTTTGGAAAAACATAAAACACACTTTTCATGTGCACTCTCTCTCTATCAGGCTCTGTGTTCTTATCTTGACTGTTCCGGATTGACACAATGCTTGAGGTAATCCTCGTGAGTTCACATTTTAGCAAAAGTTCAATCGTCAGTTAACAAGCTTTTGGCAGGAAGAAATGTGGCTTCTAAAGCAGCACTTTTCTTTTAAAGACATGCACTTTTGTCAACATTCCTGGTAAATTAGGGGTTAAATAAGGGGGTGTATTACGATTGGTTTTCTATAAGAAGAGCTAAAGTATTTATCGTCTACTTTTCTTCTATGGGTTCATTTTTTTGCATTCAAAGAAACAAAAAAGGCATCATTTCCTGTATGTACTACAGAAAAAATGTCATTCCAGGAGGCAGTGATGGGTTTATTTGGTAAAAAACTGTTGAAAAGCGTCTTTCCGTATCACTTCACAACATGTTATTTATGTTAAGAAAGCGTGTAACGGCTAGAAGATGGTTAGCTTATTCACAGAAAACGTACCTTCGAGACAAATGTGACTATGCATGCGCCCACACCCATGCATGTACTCAAGGTCATACCTACAAAACACACCCTTTAAATTACTGTTTGGCTTAGCAAGCAGGAAGTATGTAAACCCACTTAATCTGACCGTTGTCGGGGTAACGACCAATGGGAGCAGGGGGTTAATGAGGGAGTCAGTAGCCTGTCTCAAGTGGGATGGTCAGTCATTCTCTGGTTGGCATGAATTCAAAGAATGTGGGTAGAGCAGCTGCGGACAGTCTTTGAGACAACTAAATTAAGAAAAGAGGAGAAGAAAGGAGGAAGTAGAGAAGACGCTGGAAAGCACCTGAAGTATGAGTCAGGGGAGAAAGAGGAGGAGGAGGAGGGCTGGTCGCAGCTGCAATAACACTGTCTGGCAGTCCGAGGGGGAGCCGCTAGACTTACAGCGCACTGTGTACACACAGACACATGTACACTTAATGTGCATGCTCCTCTATATGCTCTAAAAACATTTTCTCATCCGCCAAGACTTTCTTGTGTCATACTGTGTGTGCACCTTAGAAAACACATTAATCAGCAGCTGCCACTATTCTCTCAACACAATGCAAGAAAAAGGACTATGCATGTCATTATAGGTATATATATACACACACACACATATACAGGTCAGCTAGTGCAGCCAGCCACAGGCATGGCCGCAGCCGCTGATCCACATCTGGCAGCCTGGGATCTGGCCTTGGCCTCGGTTCACAGCATGCGGCGGTCTGCTCCACGCCTGGGTTTCCCAAAAGCTTCTCGCCTTTGCGTCTTGTCTTGGTGAAACATAGCTGGACTCCGTGTTGAGATGGGAAAGCAGTCGAGAGTGTTACCCCGAGGGGCCGAGGCCCGCTGGTCTGCAGCCTGAAAGCTACAGAGGACACACTGTGCTCATTACTTTGGTAATGGCAGCACTTCAACAAAAAATAAACAGGAGTATGAATCTTGAGGGTTGCCGTAATTTGAGGTCACGTGGTAGCAAGCACGGCAAAGATGTAGACGCATGAGGATAGAAAGGTCAGAGACAATGTTCAATATTGTGTAGAGAGCAGATTATTGAATGCTTGGAGTTAGCAGATACGGTACAGTTTACTGTAAATAGTCTCTCTTCTGTACAGCTGCGAGTTGAATGTGACATGTTTTCACTCTGGTGAGGAAATGACATCATCTAACCCTCCTTACTTTGTGAGTTCACTCACATTTTACACTTTACTACTCAATCAACCTCCTTCTGCATAGAAAATAATGTTGATTTTTTTATTTCATGTCATTGGAGCCAAAGTTAACATTTTCTGATTCTGGCTTTTCACATATCACAGTAAATATTGCAGTTGCTGTTATTGTTTTCCCCACATTTGGGAGCGTCATGAGAACAAGTACAGGCCAGTTAACCCTCTGGTTTTGTGTTTTACAAAAAAATAAAAATAAATTGTGTTCCATCTGGAAAAACCACAACCGTTTATAGTAAATAAGATCTGTTTGCAACAACTGCAGCAACTTCCAGTGACACAATAGACCGCGAAAGATTCTGCCCAAGGGTTTTGATACCACAATATTTTGATAACTAAGCTGCTTTCCATGTTTTGATTCATACAGCCAACCCTGGTTTCCAGATATTACGTTTATATACAACGAATTTGCAGCAGCCAAATTCTGTTTTCTATTAACATAACAAGGGAAACGTTTTTAACTATCGATCTGTCAAGTGAACGTATCAGTAAAATGTTCGTATTTCATTTGTTTTACACCAAAATATCAGACCTTATAATACAATATATGTTTGCAGTGACTACAGCATTATTTTACGTCATTATTATTTTTTACTGTTACTTTTTTTAGGCATTGATAGCACTTGGTTAAGGTTAATCCAGCCAGCGATAGCCGATAAAGGTGTCCCACAAGGATCAATAGTAGGTCCCCTGCTTTTTACTCTATATATAAACTATATATATTTCCACATTTGGTTTATTAACATTCAAAATACTTATGATTTCCACGATAAACCAAACATCGTGAACTCTTTACATTATATGTTCCCTCTCACAAACAAGACACTTTACACAGAAGTCGTTTAACTTAAAGCGCTTTAACACCTTTACCTCACAGAATAAAACAGAAAATCATCAGGAACATTTACGACAAAATTAAGAAATATCTCCCAGCTTTGTGCTTGTATTGCATTGAAGGTGATTTATGTGTGTTTTAATGTGTTTACCGCTAACTCTTGCAGTGCCATAGTTAAACAGAGAAAAAAAGTGTATAGAAGAGAAGAAAGCACATCAAAGAGCGATGAAAGCTGTTCCAGGCGCAGGAGGAAAAACACTTTGGGGAGGTATGTTTATGAACGCAGCTTAAGATCATAATCGTGAAAACACAAGATTGTGGTAAAGGCCTGAGTTGGCTGTTGGCTTCTGCAAGGGTAAAAGCTTCTCCTGCTGTAACACTGAACTCTGCTCCCGCTGCTGCGTTTCTGCGCACTCAGCAGATGTCTCCCACTGATGACATAGATCTGAGCATCAGCCCGTTAGCTGGCCTCAGATCAGTGTTCAGCTTTGTCAGACACAGAATAGAAAAACAAGAACATGGCTCATGCGTTTAAAAAATGTCATACAACGCCTGAGAAGCAGGAGAAAGAAAACAGTTATTGAGTTAAGTGTCACTATAAAACAGCACGTCTGTACATTTAACCAGCATTCACAACAGGTGAGCTGGACCCATGAAAACAATGGAGATACAATAAGTCTGTTGCAACAGGTGGTTGCTGATAGAGGTGTTAAGTACAAGAACACTGTAGAAGTTCTTAAAGAGCAATGGATGAAATCATAGCAGCGACTGAGCTAAAACAGAGTAATCATTAATATTGTGAAAGTTCACACCAAGGCCCTCCTCCGCCTGCTGCAGAGGAGTCATTTCTTCCTGGAAGGATTATCAACACCTGTAATCACTTTCCATCCATGCCTCATTTATCCAGGTAGCTTACTACTCCTTCCTATTTGGGGGTCACAGCAGCCATATCCCAGCATGCATTAGACAATAGGCAGGAAAACACCCTGGACAGGTTGCAAGTCTCTTTGCAGGCCTGAGGCTCTACGCTGCACCCAACAGACAACAATGCTGTCCATGTTAGCTGGCTGGTTAATGATGGTGCGGTTTACAAGCAGTCTGTTTCTCACTGTGGAAAAGTTTTGCAGCCGCTCGGAGGCGAACCTGGACCCTGTAAACAGGCTACTTATTCCGATTATTTACAGGGGGCATTAAATCATAAGAGGGCTCTTCCTGTGTGCATGTTGTCTCTCTCTCTCTCTCTCTCTCTCTCTCTCCTGTTCTCTGTTTGTGTCTCTCTCTTATGGAGCAGTTACAGTCCTCTGAGGATCTGCTCCCATGAACTGTTCTACAATAATAATGTGGCGACAGGATATTCAGTTCCTCTCATAAAAGGCTAATTGCTCTTCGTGGTACTTCCGTACGACCCCCCCCATCAGACAATCACACACACACACACATATTAAATTTTAACACCAGAGGGCCAAATGGAAACACCTCAAAGATAAGTTTGTCGAAGCTGCAGGCGCAGACACCGGAATCTTTGGATTTTTACGCAGCTAATTCACAGGGGTGGCCCACGTCCACAGAGCATTTAAACACGGAGAATCTCTAAATAAAGTTAACAAGACTCCAAATACCAATAATTAACTTCACAGATCTGAAGGTCCAAAAACTGCATCGCATTGACTCGGCTGAAAAATATGCAAAATGACATAACAGCGTGTTAAGACCATGCTTTGGCCAGCGTGACGGAAAGTCATTTACCACACAAAAAAGACCTTTTAGTTATGGTTGACGTGTCACCATGAAAAGAGATATTTATTCCAAAGTCTTCTGGGGGTAAACATGTCACCACTGCCGTAGGGCAGTAGCTAAAAAACAACCCTGATTTACAGAGCCACCTTTATACTACTTGGGGACTTTTGCCACGGCATCATACTTCATACTGAAGGAAAGAAGCTGCAATGTGTGCAAAGATGAGTTCTCTTTTTATCTTAAAACGTGCGTCAAATGGGGAAAGAATCCTCCAAACAACACATTTTAAGTTGCTTGATTCAAAAAATGCAAATTGAACTGTTGTGATATGTAATGAATTGTTAAAATGCAATGATCTGAGCACTAGAGGTAACATTAGCAACTCTTACATTGTTACATGCATTCATTCATTAGCAGCAGTAGCTTATGGGTAATTAACTGTTCTCACAGAACATGGGAAGGTCCGACGTCATTAATTGCAGTAATTACACTTTAAAAATGTTTTTTTTACATCGTCATTATGGGAATATTGCGCATCCGTGGTAATAATAGTGGTTAAAACTGGTAAATCACAGGGAACCCGCTACATTCCTCTCAGAAACATGAGTGTGTAGGGGTTAGAAAAGTTAACAAATAACGCCACAGCCCACACCTGACAAGAGGAGCTGAAACGTCGGACCACACAGTTTGAGACCCGAGAAACTGGGCTACGAGATCTATTAACACAACAAACCACTGGGTGTAATTTCCCCACAGATGAGCCAGCTTCTCACTGCCAGGGAATGTCCTGTGGATGTCAGAAATAAACCTCAGAAATACTCTGAGACTGTGCTGCAGGTGAAGGTTTGGAGCTGAGAGAGGAGCTGGGGAGAAAGCTTCGTTAATTGTAGTGTTACGGCATATATGGACTACAAAAATGAAGGATAAGGGAAACAGTTTATCACACAGATGAAGGAAAAACCTATTTAAACAAGTCTACTGACATGCATCATACATGCATGAAATAAATGCTAACGTCAACGTGAACAGGCCGTTTTAAGCAGACGGAGTGTGTGTGTGTGTGTGTGTGTTGGTGGATACGGATTACTAATACATCTTGAATATACAGGTGCCAAGCCAAGTGCTCGTCAGCGACTGTTTATTTCTCTAACAGTTTATTACCAGTAAGACCTACAGGACAGTGAGAGTTGGATTCCTCATACCAACCCGGTGTAGATACAAGCATTTAGCCGGGATAGTGGCAGAGCCAGTCTGTCTTCTATTAGGCCGTGACCTTTGACCTCGTGTGGACCAAGATATGTACCGTAAACATATGGTTTTTATTTGATCTGCTATCGTTCATACATCACATGTAGGGCTGTCGGAGTATTCCTTACACAGAAGCCTCAGGGAGAGTTTTAAAGTTTTCATTAGAAATATGTATTATACACCAGGACATGTTTTCAGCAAGTTGAGAAGTTGACGAATGAGTATTTTTGTAATGCATCACAGGCTATCAGCTCCGCTACGGTTTGCAGATGCCCAGCAGGCACTGTCCCATCATTCTTAGAAAGAAATTTGTAGATGGAAAAAACATGAGGGAAAATCTCAAACCACACTGTTCCTTCAACTTTATGCAAGTTCTAAGAAATACAATAAAGTTCTAAGAAATACAATAAAGTTCTAAGAAATACAATACATTAGAAAAGAAGTCCACTATTGATAGCTAAGCAGAAAAGGCAGAGAATTGAGGTTGATTTGGATTCTTATTTTTAAGTCTATGCCACATAAACCGCTATGGTAACCCAGGAAAAAAAGATATTTATTAAACAAACTCCTCAGTAAGTCGGGGACTTTTCACTTCTGTTTATAGGGCTGGCCCGCTTTGCTGAGGTCCAGCCAAAAACCAAAGACATAATAGGTCAAAACTTTTACTTTGAAATTCAAAACTATCAACGAAGGCTATGACATAATTCAAATGTTTGACCTACTAAGTTAACATTTTTAGCTACCTCATAGTTTTGACTTAGTATTAAATGATTTTGACCCAGTCTCATAATTTTGACATACCATAACAATGAGTAGTTTTATATATATCTCTAACTTTGACCTGTTACTGCCACTTAACTGCTCATTACAGTCAAAATCTAAAACTTTATTTTATGACCAGTTTTCATTTCCACCTGACTTCAGCACAGCTAGTCAGATAACACTATTAGCTAACTTTACTTTTCACAACAACCTGAAGGTAATCCTGGCTGAAGCTCTTACTGTTGACATTTCAGTTTGTACCCATTTAATTAGTGTCATGGACATAAAAAGGACCTTAAAAGCCCCCACACCTCAGGACTTTCCACCTTGGTATTTAAACGCAGGCTTTGAGCTGGGTGTTTCAAAGTCATGCACCGGGAGTGAGATCATCCTGTTACTGCTCTTACAGCAGCGGGACAAACTTAATACATATGTGGACCACAAGATTAATGCTGTGTCCACAGTGTGTGGGCGTCCCAGGAGATGTGCAAAAGCAAGGTCGATATTCTTCACCCACTAGATGTCAGATTTACATACGACTCATGCATACTGTATAATTATGTTAATGAGCTGAAGGAAGTTTCTTTAGTGTGGAAATATGTTGACGTTTGTACATCAGATTTAGATGAACTGTCCCTTTAAGGAGGCCTCTCTGAGGTATTTGTTTATGACAGTTGACAGCAGACCGCTTTGCTTTGTTCCTGTTGGCTTCCTGCTGTTAATAACACCTGTCGCTGCCAGCCCACGACTTTGAAAAGAAAGCCACGTCCACGCGGTCAGGAGGCTCCAGTCAAACAGTAGAGGGCAAAGGTCAAATGTCAATGTCAGGGTTAGCGTCAAGATAAAGCACCGCGCAGTCGGAAGGGTTAAGTCAACATTTTTGATGGCTTAAGCTCGACCTCGGTTTTTGCACGCGTTTAAGTGTGGATTTAGCCAAGATGTTGAAACCGTGACAACAAACCAACAAAAAAGCACTTGGAAAGCTGTCTGAGAATCAGAGAGAACAATGAAGTGGTGCAACAAAAATCTTCCTGGTTTTTAAAAAAAATCATTAATTGCTTCCTCTGTGCATTCAAAGTCGCTCAGCCGTCGGGGTCTAATGGGATAAACATTTCTGTTGTACGCACTTGCTAGCGTTGGCTTTGTCCTGTGGGAGTCTGCCCATTAGACCAGATTAGATTACACACACTCATACACACATGCGCTCAAACTTGCGAACTTCAGTCATTAGTCACTGCAGTATTCTTGTCAGTTCTCAGAGTGGCTGTGGACACTTCTGAGAGTGGACAATGATGACAGGCCCTCGTGTTTAAATCTCATGTGGATTAGATCTGGAACTGTAAGAGTGCATTTTCTTATATCTAAATCCTGGAAATATTACAGGGGCAAGTACAAAGCTATAAAACTGTGCTGGATAACTCTGAGCCTATTTGACAGTTATATCAAATAGCGATGGCAGCGTCGGTGCATACAAAGTCAATGGAAACACTGGGCTTTAGAATCCTGGAAGACATTTTACGATCTTTTAAGCTTCGCAGTTTAGTGTCAAAAAAGTACGTTATAAATGGCCAAACCAAACCTCAGGGACATTTAAGTGTTTCTTTGAGCTATTCCTCTCGTTAACAAATGGTACAAGGAATACAGTAGGAATCCACATGGATGCACAGTTCCGGTATGTACTTGTATCGATTCAAACACACGTTCTTGTGTGTAATGTACAACGCACACCAACACCCATTGTGCAAATTGCCTCGCTTTCACCCGCCACTTCCTCCACCTCCGACTGCTTCGCTCTCTGTTAACAGGGAACAATCAATCAGGGTCATTTCCTGCGCAGAGTGGACGTCCTGTCTCACAGGATATGGCTTAAGAGGGCCATGGGCACCACAGACTCAGTGGGCAGAGGCTGCAAACTCCCCCCAGCCCTTTATGTCAGGAAACCTCTACATGCCTACTAAATACTATACTGTATGTGTGTAATGTATAGCAGGCACCTGAGTGCAATAAGGAAATATCCAGAGATTAGTCCGAGCTAATATAAACAGTGTTTGTAGTTGCTATAGTGCATGTTTAATACGGTTTCTTGCCTACCTTGCTAGTTCTGAGGTCCTGCTTCCCCGCTAACTCCCAGTAATACCAGGGTGAGAGAATGGAAACAGCGTATTAGCGTGCGTGGGTGCTGGTGGCGCCTTCAGCATGTGTGTGACAGAGAGCAGTATATGGTTGTGCAATACCAGTTTTAACACACACATGCGATACAGCGGTGGATAACTGTCAAATATGGAAGCTTCTGGCTTTGGGAGAATCAGGAATGCTGGATTTCCCTGGAGTCCCGCTGTAAACAGGTTGTTAAAATTGGCAGAAGATGCTCATCAGCCCCGCGAGCCACATTTCAATTGCATTTAAAGCTCTTCGCGTTGGTGGTCTGCGGCAAATTGCACCCGTGTGAATTTATCTGAAATGGCGATGATTTAAAGATTCTGTCTCGCTAGTAAAGAAGGGAGGCCTGAGCTTTCACACCTCAGGAGGATGTCTGCCTTGTATACAGGAGAAAGGAGGGAGACTTTTAAAGTCCACACGGGTGTCTGTAAAAGTCCAGTGAAGACTGACTCCAAATGAAGATCAAAGAACCGGGATAACCTTCCTCTCACAATACGCTTTCATTCATTCATTTTGACTCCTTTTTTCTGTGGACATCTGCTTGAATGGTGGAGGCCAGGCCGTGGAAACTTATGTAATCACGAGGGAATTTACACCCTTTCGGAAATATTTCACAACGTTTCAGGGAGGGCAAAGGACGCACTGGTTCTGGGAGGAAAAAGGTAACAGTGGGACGATTCACGTAAAGCCAAATCGGTGGTTTTTAAAGTGGAGATTTGTGTAGTTTAGAACGGGGTTTGGCGCAGTTTGAAGATGCCATACTGCGTGCGTCCCAGGTTATTACTTGCGGAGTTGAAGTGGAATTATCGAGATGAACTTCAACCATCTTTTTCCTGCAGACTTGCGTATTAAATGAAATCCTCGGGGGTAAAACTTTTCACAGGATGGACATTTTGGATATCTATACTGCAAAATGTAAATATGCTATAATCATAAATTGTTTTTATCATCTGCCAGCACATCTGTCTCTCATCCCCTTAATCAGTATATAAAAGTCCCCGCTCACCGTGCTCCTTCCAGATCGTGTTTGTAGCCAGTTTCTCCTACCAATGAATCCGCCTTCCTGCCAGCCTTTTCAATGCCAACTTTTGCTACTTTATATTTGGAAATGGACCCAAAAAAGTATTACAGTTTGACAGCGGGCTATAAAAATAATGAAGGTAATAAAATAAGATTTTGAGACGGAGATCCTCTACAAGACAAGTTAAGTAAAAATAGCCCAGAAGTAACAGGAACTACATCAATATTGGACGTTTCTCATGATTTATGTACAACACCAACATCCAATGGCCATGCAGGAAGTAGTGTACCTTAACCTTTGTTTAATTGCTAACATTACATGTCACTTCAAAACCAATCTAACCTCAGAACCTTATTCTCCCGCACATCAGTATTGTTCAGTATACACATCACCTCACATTCGACTTACTTATTCTAACATTTGCATTTTCTTTGCGGCGGTGTGGGTGCAGCTAATGAAGACACTGACAGTCATTCCTACGCATGCGAGTGAGTCAGCCGCGTGCTGATTAAGCGATCTGCTAGCAGAGGAGCCATCAATCAGACGCAGGATCACTCCTACTCTCACTCCCCAGACCACGGCTGTTCTGTCGTGTTTATCCAGCTGCTGGCTCTTTGCCTCGGACACAGACCCTTGCTCCTGTCCTGGCCATCTAACGGAGGTGCACAAAGAAAGAAGGCTGGAAATTCAATCCACGCACCGTTACATTGCCAATTTAAGTTCAGTTTATAGTCATATGTTTAAAAGATTACAGCTCAGAGCTGTGTCACAACCTTGTCTCCATTTCTAGACATACAAAATAAACAATACGTACGTATGTTGTGTATAAAACAATAAGCTTTTGACCGCTTCCAG
The DNA here is from genome assembly GCF_900634415.1 of Cottoperca gobio. NCBI lineage: Eukaryota > Metazoa > Chordata > Actinopteri > Perciformes > Bovichtidae > Cottoperca > Cottoperca gobio. The sequence goes on along the minus strand of NC_041356.1, from coordinate 7,656,353 downwards.
CAAGGATCAAACGTACAGTTCAGTGTGCTCTGGGAAAGTTGGAAATAGTACGTTTGGTAGCTCAACTCACCCACGTCGACGGGGATTTGCATCTCAACACCAGTCAGAATAGACATATGGCTTTGTGGTTTGGAGCCAAGATGTCGGAAGCAATGCAGACCGGAGTAAAGACTGAAAAGTAGAGATGACAGATCATTAGTTTTTATTTACATGGCTTTATTTTGATAGGGTTAGTGTTGCTGAGAGTAAAGGAGACGATTCCAAGAAGGTTTATGAATTACAGACACACATGAAGGAGATGCTGTGCGCAAGGAGTTGAGGTGGAGTGAGAGCTACGAGAGACCAGGACGTCTTGGTTTGCATGTCCACCGGGAGGCCAGACGGAGTTAAGTAAGAGAGCAGCTGCAGGATATAAAGCCAGCTACTCCCATGGAATCCCCCATAACTCCTCCAGCTAGCACTGCACTTACTTCTCCGCTCACTCGCACCAGGCGAGGAATGTAGAGCGTAAGAGTTTAATCGAAGTCGCTTAGATCTCTAAAATAATATCCTTCCGCTGATTAATACTGCGGCTGTCAATCAAACAATCAAGGATTCTCGACTAGAGACGCCAAAGGAAGCTGAAACGAAATACAATGTACACATAATAACGCATGTCCCTTTAGAAAGCCATTCACATAATACCAAGCTGCATTAGCAAATACGTTTCAAATGAAACAGCCAATTATGTTTTTGGGCGCAGGTCGTGCACCCTGTAGCACCACCTGCGTAAGTTCACATGGAGCTTGATTGGAGCGGTGTAGTCGTTTCCCCTTAATGCTAAGCTAAGCTAACAAGCGGCTAGCTTTAGCCTTATATTTACCGTACAGATGTAAGAGTAGTATCGATCTTCAGGGACCTCCATCGGACTTTATGGCCAAAGGTTATAAGGAGACGTGTTGCTTGAGGTAGATAAACACCCTCAGAGGCACTGTCAGCTAGAACCTTTATTGTGTGTTATGATTTGACGCTGACTGAAAAGCCACTGCCTGCAGCCAGCAGACGAACTGATGAGAGGTATTCTCAAATCCCACACCACCCTGAACACACACACAGACAAGAACACACACATTTTTACACTTGAGCTCACACCTTTCCCAGCTTTCACTGTGAATACAGCAGCAGCAGCCTGACATCACTCATGTTACACATTGAGGCAGACAGATCGCCCCGAGGATTAGTCGGGTGTTTCCCACACACACACACACACACACACACACACACACACACACACACACACACACACACACATACACACAGCCTGACATCATCTGGTGCCAGCCATGGCCGCGGTATATAAACTTCATGTCTGTGTGTAGATGTGTCTGTAGACCTATTTGAGTTACATGTGCATATTCATATTGGTTTTCTAATCAGGGAGATGGTCAGGGAGGCCACCTGTAAGTGGAGCGGTTGCTGGTTCTGTGAGTCACCTAAAATACCTGGTCGTGTGTTCAAACCTGCCAAATGGAAAAGTAGTTGAAAGCTCTGGGAAAAGCTAGTAAATGGTCCTTGACTAAATATTTCAATTTCAACTTTGACACTTTTTTTCCCCCCGAGGTCGTGAATGAACTTTCCCGCTAACTGTTTTCCCGGGAACTATTTCTTTGGTAGAAAGTAGTTCCAAAGAAAACTTTTACCAGCACTAAGAGCTGAAATTTCAGTCGTGTGTATCTCAAAACATCTGGCTCGATACGGAGAAAATGTTTTATTTTGTCATCTGAGCAAATGACCCTGTAATGCTGCCGACGTGTTTTGATTGTACAACTAATTCGGAGCCAGAAATGTGGCCAGAAAAATGTTTTATCTTAATCTTCTGCGTTTTGTCACGTGTTTTTCCCGTGTCCCTCGGACTTAGATTGTGTATTTATGCTCTCCCACTGACATGAGTCTCAGTTATCAACCAGCATGTGCACATCAATCATTCCATCCAGTCGAACCTTTCCTCCCTCCATCTCTCTGTTTTTGTCTTTTCCTTTGTCTGCGAGTCGTGTCTGGAGAACAGATTAGCGTCCGAGAGAAGGGCCGATGAAACGAGGTCACACGTGTGTGCGTATCTTTTCCTATCTTCCTCTCCGGTTACTCTCCGCATATTTTCCATCACTCAACGTAAACATCTGACCCACCTCATGTAGTGACGACTGCTTGGGGAGATATACGGTTTCTGGCTGCAACCTTTTACACTGTGTGAACTGACCTGTCTGACTGTCTGCCTGGCTCAGCAGTTTGGTTTTGGTTGGGAACGGCCGGACGGATCGCATTTAAACGTGGAATGGAGAGACGTAGATCACGAGTGAATGTGTCGTATTAGCTTTGCAAACTGACGTGATGTTTTCTGGGTTGTTGCCCGTTCTCTTTTCCTAAGGTAAGATCTGTTGAAGTTTGTGTTGGATGTACTTTTTAGGAATCGTCCGCCCCCAAACATGTAAGGATTCATCAAAGGTGCTGACGGAGGAGTTTTTTGTATGTGTGTGTGTGTGTGTGTGTGGGGGGGGGGGAGTCGTAGGTTTTAACAATTAATTGGGCTTTGCTGACAGGGAGGAATCTCTGTCAGGGCCTGAATGGAAACGAGTGTCGGACAGAGACTAAAGACACAAACATAAGAACATGATGGACACAGATAGAGATGCATTAGACACTCACGGATCATGACGGATGTCTGTTATCTTTCATCATCTACGTTTGAGATGCACTTAAGCAAGGAAACCAAATTCCTGCTTTTATTTCATAGTTTTGGCTTCTATCACTTCTATTGGCTATAACAACATTGTGCTCGGCCAACTCCGTTCTGAGGAACCTGATCTCCAACAGGTTCCCGAGCGTCGAGGTGAATATAAAGATCGAAGGTAAAACCTCCAGTTCAACAAGATTATGTAAAGCTTTAGAGTTGGTAATAAGGACCCCGAGGGACGTTTGAGATAAGACGAGATCAACTTTATTTCTCTCGAGGGGAATCGCTGTGCAGCTGTTGCAAAGCGGGAAAGTGAAAAAGTTGAAGATGACAATAACAAAAAGGTGCAAATCCAAAACATATACAATATATACCATGACAGAATCTAAACCCCTATTCGCACGGGACTAGTGTTACCAGAAGGACCTCATGTGATTTAGAGATTACGCCTCATGTCTTTGTTTCGTGTGACGCATTTCCACAAAATCAGCATTTTACCGACACTGTCCCCCAGATATGATGTCAAGGCTCTGCGTAACATCTCCTTATGTTGAGTGCGGACCTAGTGTCTAGTGTAAACACATCCACACCTTTCTAAACACTTTCAGTCTTGTGCAGTTTTACCAGAGCCAGCCTCAGCCGACCTCTCACCCTCAACAATCTGTGAGGACACTCCCTGCTTGATTAGATTTCCTGCTGCACAAGAAAGTTGACAGAAATATGGCTTTGGAAAAGTCAAAGGGATCAAGGTAAAGGTATAGAGGGAGAGAGAAGGGAAAGTAAGGAGAGTTTTGGAAAAAGAGCGTGAGCGCACACAACGCAGGGCGTGGGCAAGTCAGCAGCTTTGCCCTCTTCGCTCGTCTTACACTTGAAGAAATATGGGTCACAATAACACATTCCAACCTTTGAACATTAACGCGATCTCTGTGAAAGCAGAAGAGAGGAAAGTAAGGGCACTTTACTGCATGAAGAAGACGGGCAGACGGGCAAAGATGAAGGAAGGAAAGGAGACAGTAAATCATTAAAAAGGGCAATAGTTTACACTCTAGGAGATACTGTAATCCTTAGATAAATTATACCTGACTCCCATGGAGAGTCAGGATCCAGAGCAGAAGTGATATGGACTCCTGCTGTTCTTGAAGCAGCTCACTCCGGCTCACAGTGCGTCACTTCAGAGCCCCCCCCCCCCCTGACATTTTAATAGTTTAGGATTCAACAGCATGTGGTGAATTCTCAGTTTTTCCACCTGCAGTATGTGTGTACTGTATGTTTTTAACTTCTCTGACCAAGCATGTGTTGTTGAAATTAACTTTACACTAGACGCTCCGCTTTTTCAGCCTTCCTGGAAATATATACCGTATGTCGGTTTTTATTTTCCATGACTAATCTACAGTAGAAGTATATAACATAATTTACTCCCATTTAAGGCTTCTGGGACACACAGAGTTTGTTGATTGTGAGTCATTTACAGGCTCTGCACAAACCACCAATCACACACAATCTTCAACCGTCAACCACAACCTGAGAAACACAGGAACGGGAACATTTAGTTGCAAAAAACATCAGTTATATGGAAATATTTCTGCCACAGAAAGGATGATGTTGACAGAAAACAAGCACTTTCTCATCATCTGGTGAAATTTCCTGTATTTATTTTCCTATTGCGACAATATATAATAAAAACGTTCTGTCTTCCCCTTATTTTTGCAGAAGTTTATATGAAGTTCCTCTTTGCGGTAGCGTCGCAAACTTTACTAGACTGCACTTTGTCATGGCTACAAACACAAATGCGTTCTGAAATGTTTAAGAGACGCTCAGCTGATAAAGACACGGCCTGCACAGACACACCGCCGGTGGCATTGTTGATGTTGAATGTCTCGCTGACACAAACCACGTTGCCGCTCTTATGTTTGCTTTGTAGTTTATGTAGTGAGATAGTGATTACACGTCTGGGCGTGCTGCCGTACGGCACCTCGCCAGAGCTTGTGTGTGTGTGTGTGTGTGTGTGTGTGTGTGTGTGTGTGTGTGTGACACAAAGCAGTTCATTCACAGATCGGTTACTCAGCACAACAAGGTCAATGGATGACACTGAGTAAAGTCATCAGCAGCTGACACCAGATATTCAATAAAGCCATTTGACTGGAGACAGGATGCTGGTGTGTCGGTGAAATGCTGCTACAGTCATAGACTTAGAATAATCAGAAGGGACACACTTATCTGAATTGAATTACTTTTGTGATTGGGCGCGAAATCTGTCTGTCTGTCTTTTAGAGACGGTTTTAGAGGCGGTTTTCGACACCGTTTTCGGCCGGAATCTCCCTTTAAGAGTCCACCCATGTGTCCAGATTTATCCCAGAGAAAGCTTTGGCTGTTCTGGTGATTGTGGTGCTATGTTGGCACGGCTTGCCCCTGCCCCTGGGCACTGACCTACTTCTTCAAAAGCTCGCTGCCCTTCTAGGCCGCTCACAATGATTTATCTGTGACCAAAGTGTTCGTGTGTGTGTGTGTGTGTGTGTGGGTGGGGGGGGGGGGGGGGGGGGTTTCTGCGTGAGTGTGTCAGTCTGTCAGTGTGTCAGTGTGTCGGAGTGCACCGGGGCCATTTCACAGAGGCGGGTGACACAGTTTGTCAATGTTGTTTCCCAACTTCCTGTCATCAATCTTTTTGAGACACGCACGCAGACACACTTAGTGTCGATAGAAGCAACAAAGAGAGCTCCCCCACTTGAAGCACTTGTGTCTCCCCCCCACCCTTGAAGCACTTGTGTCCGCAGTCTACTGTAATGCAGCCAGACGGTACCCGACCTTTGACCCCAAGGTCATTGACCGTGAGACCCAGACACACAACAACAGGAAGTGCTCCTTTCCTTTTTTACTCCGCTAAATCAGGCCAGCAGACGCTGATCCTGCACGCTCTTCAACACATGCAGCAGAGCCTTGCGAGTGACCACGGCACGACACGACACACAACCTCACCGCCGCCTGGCCACAGGAAACACACAAACAGAAGGCCAAAGAGCCCACAATCGTATCATATGATCAACTTCAACCTCGCCCACATGTTTTTGTCTGTATCATGTTTAACCCTTTGAAAATGCAAAGAATGCTTAAGATAACACGACCCTCACTGAGCTCTGCCACATATGACAAACGTCCAAAGCCGGATCGACTTTTGACCTTTAAGTCCAATAACATTCTTTCATGTGGGGAAGCCAAGTCCATAAGAGGAATTCCCACTTAACCCTAAATAAACACTCACAGGTTGACACGCTGATAGGCAGGCGGCGGGTGAGCAGAAAGCTTATCCAAAGATAAAGCATTGTGTTCGTTCTTTTCCTTAAAAATATACGTCAAATGTAATGTTTAAGCATGGCAGCTTGGACTGGCTGTTCAGGAAGGAGTCCAAACGGGTGAGTTTAGCTATATCTGCCATTCGTCCAGGGGGTATTAGCGGGGTGGGAACGTGATCCTGGAAGCTGCGGAGCATCAGAAGCCATTAAAGGGAGGTGAGTGCAGCCTCTGGACTGTATCACAGTGAGGAAAGGGACGTAATCCTCCCTTATATGCTGCACAGGAGAGGACATATGTGACATTTGAGTTATATTTGCAACTAAACTTGAGTTGTGAGAGGTATTCAGACCAGAGTGCAGTTTGGCTACTGCCGGAGAAGGAATTCAATAATATTTTGAAGTCAGTTTGACATGTGTGGAGGAATGGAACCACCCATCTGGCAGAGCACGAGAGCTCCAAGTCATTGACGATGTAAATTACTCAGCACGCTTTTAGGAGCATGTCCACCGCATTCAAAAGGCACCCAATAGGAGGATAAGAAAACAACATGTCACGAGACAACATTTCAGCAGATCTCTGAGGACTTCTTAAACAAAAGCGTTAAACTGTGAAAGTGCAAAGTTCATTCTTGAAGCGAGGAGGAGCCGGCGCCCGTGGTGAAGTCATGGTTGCTTCCAGGATGAGGACATGAGAACAGCTGCGGCCGCTGACCTCGTCTTGTTGCAGCAGTGCTTGCACAATCCCAGCGATGACAACGGCGGTTTGGCAACCTGCAGCCGACATTGCCACACGCTGATTCACGTGCGTGTGATAAAGCAAGTGTACTGTGGACTTGAAATTGCACACACACAGCTCGAAAAAGAGTTTATTATGGGAAAAAGCAGCGTAAATCACCTTCAGTTGACCACTAACTATCGAAGTCATTTCACCATCCTTCATCGCTCTCTTCAAAACAACCAACCTGATTCATCGTGCAACCACTGAAGCTGGAGAGCTCTCGCTCTGTCGTTCTCTTCCCAGCATCCCACCCATTCAACCCTGTGTGCCCTCGCTGAAAACACTACTGTCAGCATTTTTGAAACACACACACACACACACACACAAAGGCACAAAAACACGCAGATCGTCTCCAGATGTCTAATTAGAGAGAGACATAAATAGAGAAACAATGGCGATGGGGAGAGTCGCAAAGTCAAGCTGAATCAGATGGGAGGCTCGTGGCTGTCTGTCTGCCCGGATTAAAGATTATACAAACGCACAAGCACGCTCACTGTGCAGTTTGGTTCGCTTGAGTCCAGTTCAGTTGTGTCGGAGGTGATCTAATCCTAGAAATCGTCCAGTAAAAGTTTTTTCCAAGTGAGAAAATAGGTTTTTACTTGTCCATACTGTGTTTGCAAACTCTGCCTGTGGCTGATGTTGAAGATCATGCAGGGGTCAGTGTGAAGGGTTATCTCTGCGAGCAGCCAGTTTACGTCGCAGATATTGTAGAGATTGTATCTCAAAGGAACAAGATACAATCCCAGAGCTCCACATTAAAGACTAGCATGGCTGGACTTTCTCTGTCCATGTCAGACTCCCTCCTATTAAATGTGATTACAAATGGTTGCTGCCTTTTGAAAGGCCTCCTCCCAGAGACCTCATCACCCCATTCAAATTTCTATGAAAACAGTGCGCCAGATGAAACCACAGTGGATGTAGGACTGAGCTGCACAGCTGGGCTTTTTTTAATGGGCAAGAAATGTTTGGTACAGCATATTGTAGGGACTGAAAATGTGCCTGTGTTGTATTAAGCTAAACATTTAGTAACATGCATTTCAATTATGTAGCACATTAACCCCGGACATAAAAATGTTGTTTTTCTGTCGTAGTTGTATTTATTGTTCATTAGCACCAGCTACAAACAATCCAGCCCCTCGATAGCTCCCTCAATCACAGTTCTCCAGTGCCGCCGCTGTTTCAGAGCGTGTGCAATAAATGCCAGAATCCCCTCAGCGCCCAGCACTCTTCCAGAGGACATGATGTTAACCGGAGCAAGTTGATAGCTGCAGAAAGTAAAGAGGGGCACCCTCCATAAAGTGTCGGCTTAGGGGCCTCTAGAGGCTTTTTATTGTCTTCAGTAAACAAACCGTAACATCATAGAAAGAGAAGAAGGGGAAGCACTTCCTCTTTACAACAGGCAAAGTTAAATGGAAACGTGGGAAACAATAACAGTGGAGTCAGGTAGAGGAGGACGCTGCAACCTGACACCTCTGCTGTTGAGTCCCACATTTACATTTGTTTGTTATTAGGTATCTAATGGCAGATGTCTCTCAACAACATGTCATCCCGTGCTTTTTAAAGGTGAGCGAAACAGGCAGGAGAACTGACAGTGGGAAGAAATGATGGATGGGCGCAGAAAATGAAGAGGAATATGGGTAATGAGAGAAGAGGGTTTTTCTGACAGACAGACGGATAAAGATGGACCCCTATCCTTTGGGTCTGACGTGGCGAGACAAATAGAAAGAGTGCGAGGACAGACAAGCTGCCAGCTCAATGTCATCTGTAAAACATTTCGTCCCTCCTCGACAGATGTGAGGTCTGCCTTGGGAAGAGGAGACGAGGAGATAGGACAGGATATATGGGGGGGAAAAGGCGAGATGTAAAAAAAAAAAACGACCGCTATCAAATATCGCTGCACGTCTCACCATTATCCTCCTTGCATGAGAATGAAAAGCATTCCTGTGACCACCATGGCCTCCTAAATGAGAGGAGCTTTGCTGGCGTTCCAAAGCAGCGACCCCCTGGAAATCCTTCGTTTATCGACTACAGGTGCTGTGGTAGGAGAGGCTTATTAGTGCTACGGCTTTGGAAATCCTGTTTACATATGAACTCGCTCTACGTACACTTACACAGGACATGATATGTTCTGTAAATATGATGAGTAGAGAAAAGCAAAACAGCAACTAGCAAGTATTGCCATGATCAGTTTAATGTGTTGATTATTTTAAAGATATTCCATTTACAACTTGAAGGGTACTAGGAGTGCGCAGACCTCTGCCAAGGCCGTTTCTATGGTTATGTTTTGGGCCATGCTACACCCTTAGCTGCAGCTAGCATTCGACATAAAGTCTAGAAACATGAGGATTGAAAACCTGTCCTCTCCAACTGTTCCTAATCACCAGGTCACACCATTTTACATCTCTGCTCCGTGATTCATTAGTAACCATGAAACAGTACCCATGAGTGACATCTCCATGGACATCATCGTTATCCCTGGCATGAGAGGAGGCAGAGAGACATAGCATTCAGGACAGTCCAACAGTCTGGACCAGTGAACACCCTGCACGGCATATTTTTCCCACAAGATCAAACCAGAACCACATGGCGACATTTTCCTCAGAAACCACCCTGTGGAAGGTTTGGAAGGATATTCCCAAAAAAAAAACACCTACATTTTTCACTGTCACCTGCGCTGTGTGAGTCAAGCAACAACATGTAAATGTAATGTAGCATTAATTGACATGGCATGTAATTAGGTCAAACATAAGCCTGAGAGGGATTCTGAGTGGTTTTGACTGATGAATGGTCGTCAACATCCTCATGTCTCATGCATGAGCCCTGCTAATTCATTCAAAAATAGTAGTGTTGAATGGCGTAGGAATCCTAAACTAACTGGTCTTGGTTTAGGGTATGTACTTCTTTCAATTTAAAAGTTGAAACATAAGAAATGAGCTTCCTGAGGCTGTGACGCCCAGCAGTGTTTCTGCTAACAAGTTGAGAGATGGAGGATTCCAAGCTTCCATGGCGGCTGCTCATGGGCCCAACGCAGATCAAACACAATGTGGGCGTATTTATATTGGCCCTGTGTGTGTGTGTGTGTGTGTGTGTGTGTGTGTGTGTGTGTGTGTGAGTGTGAGAGAGAGTGAGAGAGAGAGAGAGGGAGCTGCTCCTGTCATCAGGGAGAGGAGCAATGTGCACAGTATGTTTCCATATATGTGTGTGTGTGACCGCAGAAAGGTCTCCCTGGCTGAAGCTAAAAGGATTCTTCAGCAGGGGGGGGGGCCTCCCTTCCAAGCTTTCCACTTCCTCGCCCCAGACCTCCACCCAGGCCTCACTGGTTCTGTCGCCCAGGGATGGGCAGCTGTTTCTAGGGCAGATGTTGCCGATTGTTCCCCTGCGTTATGCCGTCACGGTTCTTCCTCCGAGAGGGTCCGGCCAAGGCAAGCACTGCATCGGATGTATCAATGGTGTGTGCCTGTGTGCGCTAGTATGTGTTTATGTGTGCGAGGGCGTATTAACTCCCGTTAGTGCCCACTTGAGGAAAAGGACACGAACGTCACGATGTGTGAACATTCATTAACCCTTGGCCCGTCCTATTGTTCACACTGATCTACAGCGATGTGTTTTCTTTACAGAGTTCAGATATGACTTCATAGTGCGTGTGTGTGTGTGCAACTTAGAACATTTTGCTGTCTAGGGACAAATTTAATATTTATTTGCAAGTTTTCTTCCTAGAAACAAAGGCTTAGATGTGCTCTTACATCATTTCACTTCTTATTTATTTATGGTTCGTATACAGTGAAGTGAAATCGAGGCACTGTGAGACCTTCACCTCTGCACCCTCACTGCATACCTGGCAACCCTCCCGTTTTTTCCCGGGATTATCCCGTATTTTTCCTTCTATCCCGTTTTCCTCCCGTTTAAATATTTTCCCGTAATTATCCCGTATTCTTAACCTTAAAAAAAAAAAAAGGCCTAATTAAAAACAGTGTAAAGTGGCCTCTGGTAAAGCAGGTGGCAGTATTATGTTGAAAAACGTGAACGTTCACAGTGAACGGGAGATAGAAGCAGTTGTACCTGCCAAACAAGTTCAAACTTTATGCAAGTAACTAGACAAATGGGAGGAGACCTTCCATTATTTAATAAAAAGCAGAGTTGGGCATCGCACACGGCGGAATAAGCGATGTTCGCCAGAATGAACAATCGTCCAAGCACAAGCACGCCAAGAGGCACAAAAACAGACACTGTCAATGACTTCATGTGTGACAAGAACTGTGTCAGAGGCAGAACAAGTGACCAAAGCTGAGGGAAAGATGTCGATGCTAAAAATAATGTAGCCTTCAGCTTCTGCGGTGATTTCAGTCGCAGTGTAGCGGACATGTTTCCCGACTCTGCCATCGCAAGGAAGTCCTCGTCGGGGGAAACAAAAGCCACACAACTCATCCATCATCAAATAAATTGATAATAAGTCATCAAATAAAATACATAAATCTTATAAACATTTCTGTACAAGTAATACATACTTTAAATAAACATGTATTTCCTGAATGTATATACCCGTCCCTTATGGGCGGAGTCAGGAAAAAATGTTGACAGGTATGACCCTCACACCACACATGCCACCTTAAGGTGTGTGTGTGTGTGTGTGTGTGTGTGTGTGTGTGTGTGTGTGTGTGTGTGTGTGTGTGTGTGTGTGTTCCAAAAAACAAACAAAAAACAAACTGCCATTTAACATTCCACCTCACACGCCCATGGAAACCAAGGACAAACTGTATTTTCTCTCTGTTTTATGTACACCACACACATTGGACTCGTATGTAAAGTCATGTGAAGTCAAAATGTAGATTTCTGATGTCAATTTTAAATGATATGTTTTTGTTCCAGCTTGAGTCCGGGAAAAGTAATTTAATGTCATATCCAGAGGCAGTTTCTCATGTTTAAACTAGGAACAGTATATTTTATCAATTATTTTTAATGTGGTAAGTGCATCTGTGCCTAATTAAACTAGCAAAACAGGAAAACAGCCTCCCTCCCGCCATCTTTCTATTAGCCCACCCCAACAGACCACTGAGTTCTAGCCACAAAGACAGGCAGGGGTCAAGGGTCAAGCGCACACACATCATCACACACATGCACTCTTCAAACACAATAACACCGGGCGGAAAAACAGGATTAATCCCTGCAGACTTTAAACAAAACTCCCCCGTCGACCATCTTGTCTTTTGACAATGAAGGACTGATGAGTGTGTGTGTGTGTGTGTGTGTGTGTGTGTGTGTGTGTGTGTGTGTGTGTGTTTACCAAGGGGGCTGACTGTTCACATGGCTCGTCAGGTGATGTATGTTGCCGGATACCTGTGGTGCAGCTGCAGACTGTTTTGGAGTGGGAATAAGCCCAGATGCATCTCAACAAACTAACTCTCACACACACACACACACACACACACACACATCTGAATGATATATAGAATATCTTTTAATTAGTCAAATGATACAGTAGATATACAAGGAATTATTTAACTTGCAGAAACACGACTAAACAGGTACATAATACAGGAACAACACAGGAGGTGCACCATAAACCAAGTATTGTGGGTAATGTAGGCGCCAGGTTGACATGAGTGCATTTAAAAGAATATATGATATTTCTGTTTTTGTTACATAGTTCAACACATAGTAACACACTACATCAGTAAAGCACTCTTTAAATGTTTATATGGTTACGTCAGGCAATTAGGCCCACTGGGGGTGTTGGTTAAATATTGATGGGGCGCTGTTGGGTTCTCTTGTAAATATCCACGCTGCTGTAAAAACTGACAGAACTTAAAGCGCTCAGGGTGGCAATTTGGAAAAGAGGATTGAGCGGATGGGGGGCGGGGCTGCACACCCAGGCAACCAAGATAATAGCAACAGGTTTCCTTAAGGTAGAACAAGCGTGCCTACAGGGATGTACGCACACATGCTCAATTGCACCTGAATCATTCTGCTGCTGCTGGTGTGAGTTCAGTCCAAAAGAAGCCGAGCCAACAGCCAAAGAACATAGACAGTGTAGAAAGAGTGTGTGTGTGTGTGTGTGTGTGTGTGTGTACCTGATCGCAGGAGCATGAATAAGCATCGCTAGTGCTTCACCGTGTGCGTGCCTGTGAATCAGAGATCACACACACACACACATGCTGGCGGTGCAGCAGGTCGGGAGTGTGTGTGTGGGCCCCGGACGGCTGAATAATAATGTCGATGGGTTGATGTGGTGAAGCCTGTCATGAGAGCGCTGTAGGTTTGCGCCGTCAGCTGTGCTTCATCAGGGAAACCCTCACCGCCAAACCTCCCTTCTTCCTCCTGTGCTTTTCCAACTGGTCCCTTGTGATCCTCCATCTGTTTCCCCCGCCCCCACACGATCACCTTTCTGCTTCTTCCCCCAGTTTTATCAGTTCAAATTGTCTTTAACCTCTTTCTTCTCCAACTTTATGCAACTTTCTGACCTCATTACGTTGCTGGTATCAACCCCTCTAACCATCTGACTTTCTGGATGCAGCAGGGGAAGGGAAGGCCCTAGTCTTAATATCCAGAGGATGTCGAAGACTGTTTTTCTCACGGTGGTCTGGGCCGAGCTGTAAGCTGGCACGGGTTGGTATAGGTTGGCACAGGAAAAGGCTGCCTGAACCCTGCGAGCTCCATTTCCTGTCAAACATCCTCCCAGAGGAAAGGAGTTCCACGAGACAAACCCCACAGAGGGAGAAACACCCAACTGCATCACATCTTTGACCCTGTAAAAAATACAGCCAATGAAATCAAAATCAACCAAAGCGAATAATTGTGGTTTGATATTTTAAATGTTGTTTTTCAAAGCATTGAGCGCCACCAACACAATTCAATTCACCTCTATTGTAATGGGATGGAGGCAGACATCTTACTAACCCTTTAGTTCAGATTTAGATTCAGGGGCTCATATTCCATTGGGGTTAAATTCTCCTCTATCAGATAACATTACACCACAAATTCTTATTACTGATAACCCGAGGCGTCTCTGGATGTTTTCTTGGAAGAGGGGGGGGGGGAGAGTGTGTTGTTCCTGCCAGGGTTAAGCAGCATTTTTGTGGGGCACGCTCCACTATCTCCTACCACTGTCTGGGTTTCTGTCTCCTAAGATCATGTTTTTTGTGTGCGGGCCAGACGAGACGCAGGGCAGTAGTTTGCCTCCGTGGTTTTCGTTCATGCATTCTCTCGCATTCCAGACAGATCTCCTTACATCCACACATTTTGTCCCCCCCCCCCCTCTCTCTCTCTATCCTTCTATCCTTTCTTATTGTCTTTTTTATACCAAAATAATCACTGGTTGCCACAAATAGATGAAGTAACTTGTTTGAGCTGCTAGTTTAAACTGTACATATCCAAAGTAGCTACTCTTCACTATTATATTCATGTTTATGGGACACGTGAAAGAACAAGACGTCCACCATTTCAAACCTCCAATCGCAGCAGGACTGCTGTAATTAAAAGCTTCATTTGGAGTCAAATCTGTTAATGTGCATTCTGCAGCGCTAACACCAGCGAGCACAAGGGAGCCTCAGATTCACGAGGAAAGCCGTTTTTTGTTTTTATGACGTGCTAATGTCGAGGAATGCTATTCGGCTCGGCTATTAAGCACTTAGATAGGAAAGAGGCCCTTAAATTCGGGCGGGATGTCGTGCAAGGTCAAGTTTAAACTATGAGATAGAATATCGCCAGATTTCTGGATGAAAGGTTTAAATCAAATTTCATCTAACCTCTCCTAGGGGTCTATCGGGGGATGTATTGCTTTATTTTGAGAGCATTCCTTTCGGTTAAGGTAATCGGCACTGGTTTTCATCGAGAAAAACAAAATAAAGCAGCTGTTCTTGGACACTTCTCACTGTTGTTTGATAGATTATGGTCACGGCATCACAGGGAATCCAAAAGAAGAATCCATGGAGCATGTGTTCGTTTAATAGACTGCCAAATATAGAATTGAACTCCCCAAAAGTTCCAGTCGTCCTGGCCTTGAAGAGGGCCATCACTTTCTTAGAGGACAGTGCGTGCTTATTGTGTATGTTCATCACAATGGGAAGGGTAATGAAAAGACTGCAAGGGACATGAGGGGTGACTGTAGATCCAGCCAAGCTGCTGGTCCAGAGCACTAAGTCAACGCGGACGTGCCTGTCTGTCAAAGTGTGAAAAAACAAATCCTTCTCCTCGGTGTGTTGTTCTTAATCAATTAGATCCGCAACATTTGGATGATTTCCCTCCGGCCTCGAGGTTTTGACTTCTGTCTATTGGTTAATTTGCCCATGTGTTTCCGTTGTATGATGACGATGCTGAAGTGTCAGACTACAGAGAGTATGTCACTTCCTATATTGCGTCCTTATCGTCTGAAGAGGATCTATGCAGTGACACGTTGCTCCAGCAACAAAGAGTCTTATACGCAGGCAGCGTGCAGGAGTTACTTTTCTGTTACGTAGCTCCTTTAGCAATGAAACACTTGGGCTTTTCATGAATCACCACTCTGGCTTGGATTAGGGCAAAAGGACATAAACCACACAAAGGCTTTTATAAATGAGGTCCCAGCAGAGGATAGGGAGGTTATAAACTGAGATTTGGAGCAGAGAAGTGGACCCTCCCTGCAGTATTTCCTCTGACACATGAGCACATTGTAAGTCCCAAATCCAGTTTTTGTTCTTGTGTTCAGCAACAGAAACATTGCACTACAGAGTCAACAAACTATGCAAGAGATTAATAATGTCCGACTACAGTGTAAAAAGCCAGAAAACATCAACACGTGCCTCATTCCATTACGCCACTACCCACCCATGTCTTCTCAGCTCTCCTTACAATCCGCAGATTTTTCCGAAAGAATGTTAACAGACTGAAGGACTGCAGTTGTTGATCACAGCCCTTTTGTCTTTGTTGCTTTCTGCTCGAGGAATCCAAATGTGTCATTACAAGACGGGGCTTTGCCGCTGCACAGCAACCCTGTCAGACTCCTCTCCTCCACCTACTCCGTTAAATAAGTGCTTGTTAAAAGGTGATGGGGTTGTAGTAAAGGAGCCTCAGCTCGTGTTCCTTTGGATGCTTGTAAATATTTCACCGGGAAAAAGAAGAATACTTCTGAGACAGATTACAGGTGTGCACATACAGACAGCTGATGCATGCCCTTCTCATTGTCATAATAACTGTCATAAGTATTACCGAGATTGGAAGGTTAGAGCAACATTATGTATCTATTTGTAACTGGAAATAAAAGCTTCAAATTCAATGTGATGCTACACTGACTTGTAATATGGAGAATGGTGAACTTGCACTGTGCAGCACTAAGTTGATTTTGGTGCAACTGGATCATATTTTATGGAGAAAATATGTCTGGTTGTCTCTCTCATGTCCTCCAATCTCTGTGATTTACAGAGTTTCCTGGTGGACAGAAAGCTGTACTTGTTGCTGAAGTAATGCTAACCTCCAAATGTATTCATATGCAGTGTAAATCTTTGACTACTAAGCCGTTACTGAAGAAAGCAGCTGTAAGCCCTCAGGTTCCTTTTTGCCTCTCGCTCTGGCTGACTGTGTCAGACTGGAGCTGGAGGATAAAGAGAAATGTAAGTGCATGTCAGACTGTAGTAAACGCTCGCAGCAAAGATGTTTGGAATGCATTCCCTGTCGGAGAGGGAGAGGGTTTAATTACACCCAAACTGACTGCGTATCTCACTTTAATAAGAGCTGACAGTTCAGCACTGACACGCGTGTTTCTTGAGGGTGCTTCGATTGTCCGTCAAACTCTTAATTGCTTTCTTTTTTTATCCACGTCATCTCACTTCATAGAAATGGAAAATAAAACTAATGTTTTGGCACCAGTGAAAATGCAGCATGCGGTAATTCTGTCCATCCAGCGTGCATGACATCATCTCATCCCTTGATTGTAATTTCAAAATTATACAAACTGGTTCAAGGGAGGACTTTGCTGTTTCGTTTGTCCGGTGTCATATCATATTGGACAGGATGACTGACATTATGTGTTACCGATTATTCATTTATTTGTGTTTGCAAAAGCCTTGACAGCCAATCTGACTCCGTCTATTTCATAAATAAGTAAGTAGCAAAATCAAACTAAACTGGTTTACTTCGGGACAAGAAGTAACCCAGAAACAAGAAGTTAAGCAGGCTGAGCAATACATACTTGACGGTCTTGAAGGCTATTATATGAAGCAAACTATTTAACCACATACTAATTGCCATGTGTTTCCCCCTTTTTCTTGCCTCCTCTTTGCCTTCTTTTTATTGACCAACCCAGTTTCTCTGCATATTTTCCCTTTCCCCCTGCCGCAATTAGGTTTCTGCATCACTGTCTGTCAATCCTCATTTCAACTCTGTGACCTTAAAAGACCAGATAGAATAAAACAGGAGGCTGATGCAGTTTGGTTTGCTATTTTGCGGGGGCTACAGAGGAACCAAAAGCCCCAAACTTTGAGCATTGATGATTTATTAAGTCTTTATTTCAAGGACCTTGCAAAAATGGGTTATTTCTTAATTATGCATCATCATTGGTGTACATAACTGAATAATCCATGTTAGTACGAGCAATACAGACACAATGGTTGTGCAAAATAACATCTGTTAAACAAGTTAGTCCAATACACACACAAATGACAGCCTCAAATATCACAGTGTGGACAGATTAGAGCAATTATCTGTTGCATATTTTATAAGGTTGTTCCAGCTGCAGCCATTTTGCAAGACACTGTCGTCATGTGAAAAATGCAGAAGAGAGACAGTTGGGCAAGTTTAGGAAATACCTTCCTCAAAGACATGTGTTGCACAAAAGTCTAACCTCTGGTCCGGTGATTGGGAATATCCCAAATAATTTAATGTCGAGACAACATAGCCAGACGACACAAGATACCAACTCTGAGGAAAGGTTGCGTGATGTTTTCTGAGAGGAATGAGGCAAAGATAATAACAGCAGACAGAAGGAGACGTAGGCAGTCTCCTTCTGTGCACTGGGAGCATTTCTCAAGCATCTTCAAGCGGTCACATTTCCCAAATTGAAAGCATCGTCACTGTGCGCATGTTAGCATGCTGATGTTAGCATGTAGCTCAAAGCCCCGCTGTGCCTCAGTGCAGCCTCACACAGCAGCTGCGTGACTCACTCCGCCTCGTCTCTCTTTATCTGATATGTTCCGTTTTATGATTTCTGATGAGTTTAGATATTATTATACAACCACATGAAATACATCTACTTCATTGACACTAAGTGTAACGTCACATTGACATCCTCCTGGCTTTCCCTGATGGTATTGTTCATTAATACACAGATTAATTAGATTTTTGGATAGATTGCTAGATTGTTTCTGCTGCTTATTGTTTTTGGTATGTCGATAAACTAACATTGTATCATTTAATTAAATAATACTAGATGGATACTCACTGTACTACACACTGTACTGCAGGGATACACACTGTACTACACACTGTACTGCAGGGATACACACTGTACTACACACTGTACTGCAGGGATACACACTGTACTACACACTGTACTGCAGGGATACACACTGTACTACACACAGTATTGCAGAGATACACACTGTACTACACACTGTATTACAGAGATACAC
Organism: Cottoperca gobio; assembly: GCF_900634415.1. Taxonomy (NCBI): domain Eukaryota; kingdom Metazoa; phylum Chordata; class Actinopteri; order Perciformes; family Bovichtidae; genus Cottoperca; species Cottoperca gobio. The sequence goes on along the minus strand of NC_041356.1, from coordinate 7,637,981 downwards.
ACTGTACTGCAGGGATACACACTGTACTACACACTGTACTGCAGGGATACACACTGTACTACACACAGTATTGCAGAGATACACACTGTACTACACACTGTACTGCAGGGATACACACTGTACTACACACTGTACTGCAGGGATACACACTGTACTACACACTGTACTGCAGGGATACACACTGTACTACACACAGTACTGCAGGGATACACACTGTACTACACAGAGTATTGCAGAGATACACACTGTACTACACACTGTATTGCAGGGATACACACTGTACTACACACAGTATTGCAGAGATACACACTGTACTACACACTGTACTGCAGGGATACACACTGTACTACACACTGTATTGCAGAGATACACACTGTACTACACACTGTATTGCAGAGATACACACTGTACTACACACTGTACTGCAGGGATACACACTGTACTACACACAGTATTGCAGAGATACACACTGTACTACACACTGTACTACACACTGTACTGCAGGGATACACACTGTACTACACTCTGTATTGCAGAGATACACACTGTACTACACACTGTATTGCAGAGATACACACTGTACTACACACTGTACTGCAGGGATACACACTGTACTACACACAGTATTGCAGGGATACACACTGTACTACACACAGTATTGCAGGGATACACACTGTACTACACACTGTATTGCAGAGATACACTGTACTACACTCTGTATTGCAGAGATACACACTGTACTACACACTGTACTGCAGGGATACACACTGTACTACACACAGTATTGCAGGGATACACACTGTACTACACTCTGTATTGCAGAGATACACACTGTACTACACACTGTACTGCAGGGATACACACTGTACTACACACTGTACTGCAGAGATACACACTGTACTACACACTGTACTGCAGGGATACACACTGTACTACACACAGTATTGCAGAGATACACACTGTACTACACACTGTATTGCAGGGATACACACTGTACTACACACTGTACTGCAGGGATACACACTGTACTACACACTGTACTACACACAGTACTGCAGGGATACACACTGTATTGCAGAGATACACACTGTACTACACACAGTATTGCAGAGATACACACTGTACTACACACTGTACTGCAGGGATACACACTGTACTACACACAGTATTGCAGAGATACACACTGTACTACACACTGTACTGCAGATATACAACACTGTACTACACACAGTATTGCAGAGATACACACTGTACTACACACTGTATTGCAGGGATACACACTGTACTACACACTGTACTGCAGGGATACACACTGTACTACACACAGTATTGCAGAGATGCACACTGTACTACACACTGTACTGCAGGGATACACACTGTACTACACACTGTACTGCAGGGATACACACTGTACTACACACTGTACTACACACAGTACTGCAGGGATACACACTGTATTGCAGAGATACACACTGTACTACACACAGTATTGCAGAGATACACACTGTACTACACACAGTATTGCAAAGATACACACTGTACTACACACAGTATTGCAGAGATACACACTGTACTACACACTGTATTGCAGAAATACACACTGTACTACACACAGTATTGCAGAGATACACACTGTACTACACACTGTACTGCAGGGATACACACTGTACTACACACTGTATTGCAGAAATACACACTGTAGTACACACTGTACTGCAGGGATACACACTGTACTACACACTGTACTGCAGGGATACACACTGTACTACACACTGTACTGCAGGGATACACACTGTACTACACACAGTATTGCAGAGATACACACTGTACTACACACAGTATTGCAGAGATACACACACTGTACTACACACAAAAGAATATGAACCTTAAGAGGTAACATGAGAGGATTTAACCCTCTAACTGTAGTATCCTCTTGTTTAAACCTGAATAGAAATGTAATATAACAAACATTCCCACCCCCAGGTATATCAGTTAAGAACAGAGGATATATCGCTGACTCACTCTGACTATGCCTCACGATCAAGGTGTGTATGTATCGGTTTGTCCTCGGACTGGATGTTTGCGCACCTCTCATGTTCACAGAACCTTTTATATTTGACAGGCTGTGTGTTCGTCCCGTTTTTGTGAGACAATGGTAGGTGTATGTCAGACCCCGTCATGCTCTGTAGTAACTCATGGGTTCTCAACATTCCCCAACACCTGCCCTTCCCCATCCACCTGCACACCTGTTCCGACTTCCCCTTTATCGCTCACATTCCAGCCAGTAATCTATATTTGCATGAACCTCTGTCACAGGGATGTCACCCAAATACCAGAGCAGTGAAAGACACCCTCCTGATGTCACAAAGATGCTCTCTCTGGATCAAGTGTGTGGCTTCACGGTCTGAAGAAGTCAAGAGAATCACATCGTCTGCACTGAGGTCCCCAAACTGGACTCTCTCCTCCTCGCAGATGTGTCTCAAGATGCTGCTTTAGCAGTGTCATGCCACATGTTTTTTCAATTCCAGCCGTCCTGAGTGTGTTATCTGCTCCTCCCACTCGACCTGTGTGTATTTTATTGCTGCTCCTGCACCGATGAGGATACAACACCTGAGAAGCCGACAGAGAGAACAGTGTCCCGTTTCCACTGGTAGGTGCAAGATATTGATATATGTGTGTATGCAGGTGTGTGTGTGTGTAAGTGTGTCTGTATGACAGTACTCATTTTGTAGCATGGCTCCTGTCAATTATATAATAATATTGATGTATTAATACATAAGTGGTACTTATGATGTTGTTTGTCAAGGTGGAGCTCATTTGAATTGCTTCATATACTAATATTTTACAAACTGATCATATGCTTTGTAGGTAAAAATCTTTAATTGAAAAATAACTAACACTAGAAGTAAAAAGTACAATATTTATCCCTGAAATGCAGTGAAGTCGAAGTATTAAGTAGCATGAAAATGTAAAGTACAAACCTCTCAAAATGACATGTAAATGTACTTAGTTACTCTCCACCACTGTTGATGGTTACACGCTAAACGTAGTAATTTAAAACTCATTTACATTATATAATTTAGCATTAGATCAAACATCTACACCCATTTATTGTAATAGCTCGTAAAAAAGTATTTCATGTACAGGAAAAGATGTTTTCTTCTGCACATCCTGTGTGTCACTGCTCCTCAAGTCCACACCTGCATGACACAACAAAAAAGACTTTCACAAGAGGACTTCTGTGCTAACGCATCAGTGAACGATTTGTTGCAGGTTTTCTTTATTCCCAAGTTTGAATCCTTAACCACGTGCTGTAATCACCGGGTTAATGAATGGGAAAAAAAAAACTAGATGATAGACACTCATGGACTCCATGAGTTCAAAGATCCCACATTTACCTCAGGAAACCTTTATATGGTGACAATTATGTCAATAAATCAAAAGCAGTTTTACACCACAGTGTTGTTGCCCATAGACTGTAATTGAAAATAGATCAAAGTGGGACCTAATTATTTAAATAAGGATTATTCAAAGTTCTTACTGGGAAGGATTTTGGTCCGTGTTGAGCAATCGGCCCCTTTGATGGGTTGTTAGGAGGATTTAACAGAACGACAGAAACCAGTAATATGGGTCCTGAACAGCACTGAGCAGTTGCCAAGATCCTCGTAGTTCCACTTTCAATTGCACAATTAGGAATCTAAGGCTATGTGTGTTCACATTCAACATCCTCACAGATGAATCAGATGAACATAAAGTTCTTCTTAAGTCGTTAACACCCTCATACAGCACAGAGAACGTGACCTTTGTCTTCAATGGTAGCTACGTCCGTGATTTATCCTCCACAACACCAACACGACATGGTAGTTTTTACAAATGTTCCCATGTGACCACTCTTCGTGCAGCACGCTTCCATGTTTTCCTGTAACATGGGCCGGTCAGACACTCCAGGGGCCCCTGCGGAGCAGTGTGGCCCTCAGAGCCCCTTGACCGAGATGCTTAACCTCAATTAAGTCTCCCGGCATCCAAGCGCATGAAACGCCTGGCTATGGAATTCAAAACCTCCCAGTGAGAGCTGCCAAGTCAGCGAAGAACACAGCAATAAAATAATAAAATCAGGTTATAATGGACGCGATGGCCTGTGATGATATAATCACCTTGCAGGTAGCCCACAACGTTGTCATGTGCGCAACAATGGAGATGTGTGGGGTACTAGTCGCTGAAAAAGATTATTTTTGTGTGGATAAAATAGCAGCGTCCGTCCAGTTAATTCGTCAACTTCCTCTCAAAGTTAGATTCCCGCAGAGTTTTCTTTCTCTCGTTATAGTTCTCCATGGGAATGAAAAACAGGAGTCTTTGTATTTGCTGTCAGTGGTGGCAGAAGGGGGCTTATATTTGATGTTTTGAGATAATCCAGCTCTGCATTCCTCCCTGGGGCCACCGAAGCCCAGAGTGCGAAGGTCTGGGAGCCACATTAGATGGTTTAATCACTGCACAGCTGACTTGCTGTTTGGAAGCTCGACTTCCACACTCACTTTTGTTCTGCTTTTACAAAATCATACGCTTGACTTCGACTGTATCAAATATTACAATGGTATCCGGTGCAACATATTGTAAAATATATAATGTGTCATTGTGTTAAACGTAGCTGTCGCACAGGCAATCCAAGATGTTGATCATTGTTCTGTTTACACAAAATGACCATTGTTCTTGTTGCTGAAGGGTTGATGCTACATGTAGTGAGAAACGACACTGAGACTCCCATGATCCTTTAGCCCTTGTCTTCAGGCTCAGTGATCATCAGGAATCCAGTTTGCCTGGTACATCACAAGCAGAGGCTGGTCGGGAGAGGGAGAGGGAGAGTGTACTCACTTTCCTGTAAAATGATCCGGATGAACAAGGTCCTAATTAATCTACTCAATAACGCGCTACAGTGAAGGCTTAGTGAGAATCCACATCCACATAAACAGGTATGTATAGCATAAGGACTTAGTAGCGAGTCGCAGATTCTCGAAATATCTTTTTGCGTGATTTTATTTAATACTAATTTGTGTAACTAGCATATGTGAATATAACAACGTTGAGCATTGTGCCCGAGAAACAAGTGGAGGCTCATGTCAAACTTTCCGACCGATTATTTGTCCATCGCACGAAGCAAGATCTACAAATCTGACGAGTGTTTATTCAAGCAGAAACATCTGTATTTTCGGATCGCGCGATACAAGCTCTCAGTCGGACAGTTTTTATAAATCACATTAGTATTTGTTTTAGTTTGAGCTCGACTGTGATATGACATGATATGTTGCGTCTCTACAAACGAGTTCGCTGTACACAGTTAATAAAATTGTCCAGTCCGTATATAAGATGATTAACTTATTGGCTCTTCTGAGCGGCAGAGAGCAAATTCCTCTTTTAATTTGTTCTCACAGGTTAGTACTCGCATGTTAAGTCATGTTCGAGAATGAGATCCGGATAAATGACCTCACATTTCCAGTGAAGTCCCACATATCTCTGACAGCAGCACTAAAACATTAAAAACCCTTAAAAACATTCCCATAAAATGTCCAGGAAAGATTATCAGCACCAAATATCTGGCCCTACCACAAGCCTCATGGGAGCCTTGTACAGTGTGGACTTAAGGCCAGAGGTTACTTTTACTCCTCTTTTACAAGGTATGTGTTTCACATAGGTTGAAGAGGAAGGGGGTTAAGCCACAGGAATGTTGACCTATTTAGGACATGGGAAGTAGAGTATGGGAAGGAGTTAGAGGTCTGATGTTGACCACATCAGGACGTCCTCTTTTAAAGGGTTCAAACGAGGCAACAAGATCACTTTAATAAATAATTTAATTCATAACAGTGTGTCTGACCTGAAGGTTGAGGCAGCAGATTAATGTGTCTGGTCTAAGTGCATAAAAACAAGGAATTAACCTCCAAATATTGAATTATGTTCACCTTTCTGGTCTGATAGTTGGCAGACTATAATCAAAGAGATGGCTTTGTGTTGTCAAACATTCGCGCTGTCGAGGTGTTTTTGACCTCTGACCTCCCTCAAGAGGGGGAAAAAGAAAACATGTCAAGTAACACATGATCATTATTGCGCTCAATTCAAGAAATTAAATCCTTTGCTAAGCTGTCAAACTCAATTAATCAGGTGGATTCTTCATTTTATCTCAAAACAAAACAAAATAATCTTTAAGATTTCCTTTGTGTCACACGTAACAATAGCTTTTGTTACGATTAGGTCTTCTATACAAAGAATGTAAGACATTGTAGCAGCACCTTTAGTACTAGAACAGAATGTTTGTAGCCAGTAATCATCTCTCTAAGCCCGCATTGATCCTCCACCAGAGTAGTGTTTGCATCGCTGTCACCGTACACATGTGACCGCTGTCACCGTACACATGTGACACCTATGCTGCCTTAAAGTGAATGAGCAGGCAGGTATCAGGTTTCCTTTCTGCGGCACCTACGTCAGGGGACAAAATTTGGACACCCTGGTGAACTTGACACCTCCCGCTTGTCGGAGGATCACTTTAACCGATCCCGGGAGGTGCCTACATTGGTGAAAGGCTGGTGGCTGTAATTTAAGGACTTCAATAATGAATTAAGAACTCAGAGCAGATGCCATATTGAATTCTTTAACGTGCTGCACTGATGCTTCCTATTAAAAGTTATGAAAACCTTGCAGTTATACAACGGGATAGATGCATGTGACAAGTTTCACAATACATTCCATTGTATATCAGTGACCCACTGCCCTTGATGCCAGACACCAATAAAAGCAGCCATAAAGCACGCAGAAATTGTGTACGGCGATGCCTGGTCTGAGTTACACGCCGTGCCAGCACATTTAAAGGGGCTACAGGTTTGTCAGGACAGAACAATGGCGACTGTATTGAAGGGCCCTTAACATGGGATTTTTATTTGGCCCCTGGGAGGCAAAGCAGACTGCCTTTCGAGAGAAGACATGTGTGTGTGTGTGTGTGTGTGTGTGTGTGTGTGTGTGTGTGTGTGTGTGTGTGTGTGTGTGTGTGTGTGTGTGTGTGTGGAGTGCACACGTGTAGTTGAGGAATTTGTGCATTGTATATGATTGCAAGATTTATTTTACCACTTCCTGACTCTTGGCCCTTGACTTTTAGATTTTTGGGGGGAATTTCCTCTACTAATGAGGGAGACAGAAGTAAAGTGACATAAATGCATACGGGGACTTAATTGCAGATTTAAGCTGTACATTGAAACGGTGTCATTTTAACAGCTCAGTAAATCTTTTCTTAAGCTTGACGGATGTCATGGTTACAAGGTATCATTGTGGATGTTATTTCTTTACACGGTCAGAATTTAATACAGGTTTAAAAATGTTACTAAGGAAATATAAATGTTGCAATCTGTTTAATTGTGCACGCAGAAGTGGGTCAAGAGAGTTCAGAAACAAATGAACTCTTATTCTAATTTATTTATTAAGTTTTGGTGCATTATGAAGTTGGCTATCACCTCTCCAATTATGGAGACTTATGCACAGAGGGGTGTAGGTAATGGGGTTGTGCCGAGATGCTGGTGCTTTGTTAGGTACACCCACATGTGGGTGTGGTGGGAGGCTTTTTATGTGTAGGTAGAACTTATTTTGTGAATCTAACAATGAACCTTTATTAACATAACTAAAAAGGGACAAGAGGTCCTGTTCTCAACATCCTTGAAATAACTGCAAGAACACTGAGGTTACAACACTCATGCGAGTCAGAATTTGCAGATATTTCAAATGTATTTAAAAAGGTTTATTTAGTATATTCTGTCTTCCCTCGGAGGAATGTCCTTGGCAGCAGTCGTCCCTGTTGTAGTTACTGAGAAGCGTCGCGTCACCAGGAGCTACAACTGCCAGATGTACTGAACATACTGTGTCAAACTGACTTTGACAATATGGAGTATTTTTCCAGTAAAACAAGCCTTTCCTCGGAGCTTGAAGACACAGTAATGTGTCATCTACATAGAGGCTTATAGTATATGCATCCAGTGATTAAATAATTCCCTGAAATCAGAGTAATCAGCGCTAGATGATTTTGGCTTTGAGAAGTATAATACAACTGGTGATACTCCTAGCTGAAACACAAGTGTGCATGTGTGCACACGTCAAAGTGCAATGATTACTTACGCATGTGATTTATACACCTACTAATATGACCTAATATGCCTATGCAGCGGTATGTAATTTTCGGAATGAAGTCCTTGGAGCAGAGTGCGAGCGGGAGCCTGGACCTTTTTTTTTTTTTTACTGTGGCTATAAATGCTCAGCTGAATGAGCACAGGCACTGACACAGCCCATTAAATGTGCGGAGAGCACCTTGAGGTGGCCTGAATGAATATATTCAAAACAAATGATGGTGATTTTAAAGCAGGTAAAATATAACACAGCATTTTTACAGGGTTAATGTATGCAAATGTTGTCTGGGAAGTGATGATGATTGTTATTGTGTATTTCAAATAGGCCATACATGTGATTCCTATTCTATTCTAATGTATCTGTCCATATTAAAGTAAATATATTAAGGGGGTGGAGTAGGGAGGGGGTTGGGAGGTGTGTCCTTATCGCAGGGGTGGCATGTAAAGTACATATACATACATATAATATAATATATATAAAATATAAAACAACTAATACATTATGATGCATTACTATAGGTTTATTTACCCAGAAGTATATAAAGTAAAATTAGCTCCACTTTTACCAGCTGCCACATTAAAAGTGATTATTATCATAATTATAATCTGGTAATATAACCTATGTTATTCAGAAATGGGTCATTCTACATAATGAATACGTCTACTGACACTGTTGTATCATAAATATTGAAATAATATATGCTTTTATTTGAATGTTATCATTATATCATAGCCATGCAAATGTGTAAAATAAATATGATATGTACAAAGTCCATCACTAACATATTTTGTAAATATCAGGGGGAAAAACACAGCCATTCATAATTGTGTTGTTTTGTAACACTCACGTGTCACCATTAAATAATCTGTGTATTGCTGGGAAGTATCCACGCGCCAAACTAGACCCAATCCTAGTTCCTCTGAATTTGAGACTCTGACACCGGCCGGAGCTGCCCTGTCAGGAACAAACCATTACACCACCAGGACGCGGGGGTGGTCGCGCAGTTTAGATAACTACAGGAAACGCAGAGGTAGGCAACGTAAAGCCGAATTATTCTGTAATTTAGCCTTTCATTCGAGATACGAAGAGAAGGTTAGTTTAGATATTAACTGTTTTTATTTTATGCATCCATTCACCACGCATGCTATTCAATTCTGGTCTCGTGGAACCGTTACGTGTGTTACCTACTACCGGCTACAACGTAGAGGATAACCTGTAAATTAGCCCATGTGTTGCTACAATGTCGTTATCAGCCATGTTATCTTATTTTGTCATTCATTATGCGTCAGTGAAAGTGAACATCGGTTTATAAAAGGAAGATTGTGGTCGTTTGTGTCAGCATAGTGCAGTCACATGGCACTGCAGGGGACAATGTGGAGGAAAAGAGAAAGAGAGTGGGACTGAGGCGAGGTCACCACACGTTTACAACAATAAAATGTAGAAGTTAATTTAAATGTTAACAGCAAACCCAGCTACATGTCTGCAGAAACAAGTACAGCATCCCCTGCTTCTATTATGGAAATATATGAAACAGGATAACAGGATATGAATCATTTAAAGAGACAAAGCACACCTAACATGTCTGTTGTATTTATATATATATATATATATAATATATATATATATATATATATATATATATATATATATATATATATACACACCATGAAAACCCCCATTAATACCACATGAAATGTGTAAAAAGATCATTATCAACTGACAAATGAGTTGGACTAAAACACACAAAGGTACCTATGAAAACATTTGTGAAATATGGTCTGATATTACAGGAGGTAATAATACTGAAACATGTGTAGTAGGGAAAGGCGCAGGTGAAATTAATATCATTAACGATGGCTGAGTTCCAGTAAGTGTCCCACTTGTAAACACCCCCCCCCCCCCCCCCCCCCCCCCCAAAGTGAAATGCAGCTATTAATGTTTGCTGCGTAAACAGTGGAAAAGGTGAAATAGTGTAGTGAGAGATATAGCCCGCAATCAGATACACAAGTGGTCCTTGAGTGTGCTGCAGGGAACAGATAAAGGACACACCCACAAAGTGTTGGCCTTGAGACACACATCACAGATAAGTGAGGCAACCAAACCAACTGTCAGAAAATACATCCAAATTCTTGTACAATTCCCGCATGAGGTGAAGTGAGTGAAACTTGCTTTGTTCTCTTTAACTTTAGTTTACACACCAGTAGTGACATTTTCTCTTTCCAACTTTCCTCCTAATGTCTTGTGTTTTTCTCTTTTCAGGGGTGTGTGTGTGTGTGTGTCTCTGCCAAAACCAGTGATGGCCGACCAGCTGCCTCCACAGCAACGAGACCTGCTGCTGAATACATTCCACCAAGGGAGCCTCCCCAATGAAAAAGAAGACACCAAAGACGGCCTGCATGCCAGGGGACAGTGGGCTAGCAAGGCTGAGTTCCTCCTGGCCGTGGCGGGGCAGATCATCGGCCTGGGCAACGTTTGGAGGTTCCCTTACCTCTGCTACAAGAATGGAGGAGGTAAAGCATGTGGGATCAGGGAGAAGAGAGACGGGCTAAAGCTTTCTGTAAAGCTTCTTTAAAACATGTGCACTGGGGATATGTGTATTTTTGTTTGTTCACCACTATGATATGATAAAAGTTCTCCATTACACACATTTTTACTATTAGATAAGTGACTTAGGATTTTATTTTAGGGTTAATATTAAAGGTTTAACAACAGTGTAATGAGTTGTTAGGTTCAGGTTTCATTTAAAAGCTATGGTAAAAGTAAATGTAGGGTTAGTTATTGGGTTGAATATAATCACCATCTGTGTGTGCAGGTGTGTTCTTTGTGCCCTACATGTTGTTCCTAGTGCTGTGCGGCATCCCCCTGTTCCTCCTGGAGACCTCACTGGGACAGTTCACTAGCCTGGGAGGGGTCAGCGCCTGGAGGACTATCTGCCCATTATTTGGAGGTACGCTTACGTAATTAATTCATCCGTAGATCTCAGGCGGCAGTCTGTGCTGTTGTTGCATTGCATATTGTTACATGTAGTCAGGTAACCAGGTAAAGAGTAAGCCGATATCTGGCCGCTCCTTGTGGGGAGTGACGAGGATACAACAATAACTTCGGCCTGGGAGAGTGTGTACTGTGAGCCTCCAACCCTGATGCTCATATGACCCACGAGCTAACTCTGAATCTGATTGGATTATATAGAGGCAACCTCGCCAACATCTCTCCGTGTCTCTCACTGTTTGACTTTCTCTCTCTTTTTACTCCATCCTTTACTCCGCCTTGTCTTTCTCCGTACTGGCGCTAGGGTTCAAAGCATTCCTCTGTCCACATCAATACAAAACCCATATTTACAATCTGACTGCAATCAGGAGATTTGGCGTCCCTACCAGCTGCATGCGTGTGCAGTACATATTTAACCTCATCTTGTGTGTCAAAACAATTCAAGAGTGCAGAAGGCAACACACTCCCTGCCTGCCAATGATGAAAAAGAAATCTAATGAGGTTGCATGTTATGTTTTCATGCCATCCAAACAATAGATCAGTAACACATTAACTTGACACACAATTGCACCAGTGACACAGAACCTGCTGTGATCAACGCTTTGGCTGGTAGGAAAGCATGGGAGTTAAAGGAAAGATGACTTGCACACTGTTTACATTTTCATATCAAGTAGGACCGCCCAGAAAGTAAAGGCGCCACGGAGGACTTTGATCTGTCAGTCTCCCCTCGACTGTGTTTATTCATAGGTGCAACAGAATGACTTATTGGTGCGTAAATGATATGAATGCAGCATCAGTCAATGTCCACGCTGCCCTGTTCTATTCTATTGTGACAAATATGTGCTGCTCTGCCCCGTGGTCCATGTGGCCTGCAGATGCACACGCAGAGTATTTTGTTGAGAGCTTGTCGTGTGAAGACCATGTGTTTTAGCACTGGGACTGGCTATGTCGAGAATACGCTGCGCTTCCTCCAGCAAATGTGTTTGTATGCACACACACAAAGAAATGCTTCTGTAAGAATTCCTCACTGGTTTGCACATTTTAATATGTTATCATCAGATACAGGCCTGAATTTCATTAGAGGAGACCACAAATAGCCATTTGTCTAGGCAAACAGCCCACTCTCTCTACGCCTCATAAGACCGTCATTCATCCTTAATGAAGATATACTAGATGTGGGCTGCAAGTCGAGTGTCCGAATAAATGGATGCTGTCATCTGAAACTCAAGTGACTTGGAACTGATGATAGAATATGCTTTGAAGCTCATTTTGTTTGTGTAACTTCGACTCACATCAGCTGACGATAGGATCTGCTCGTGTAAATCATCACACCGCGTCTTCCCTTGTCTCTGCAGGTCTCGGCTACGCCAGCCAGGTGATGATCCTGCATGGCTGTGTGTACTACATCGTCATCCTGGCCTGGGCTCTCTTCTACCTGTCCCACAGCTTCACGGCGGAGCTGCCGTGGTCGCACTGTAACAACACATGGAACACTGGTCAGTAAGGACAGGAAGTTAGAAGCTTGTGTCAACATATTTTGAGATTGCTGTGTAAAGCTTTGTGTGTCTTCTCCTGCAGAGGCGTGTGTCCTGTTTGAACGCCACAACCAGACAGCCAATGGGAGCAGCCCGCTTGAGAACGCCACCTCCCCTGTCATAGAGTTCTGGGAGTGAGTAGAGCTTTCTCTCTTTTGTTTGTGGTATTGATCATGCATTAACAGCAGTGTGTGTGTGTGTGTGTAATCTAGGCGGGAGGTGCTCCGTCTCTCCAGCAGTTTAGACGAGCTGGGTCCAATCAGCTGGAAGCTGGCTCTATGTCTCGCCATCGTCTGGCTCGTCTGTTACTTCTGTGTCTGGAAGGGAGTGAAGTCAACCGGAAAGGTGAGCGGAAAACACAGTGACATCATCACGCCCAAATCCTGCAATTTGTGTCAAAAATCAGCTTCTCAAGTCATTACTCATGAAACTTTCTGAAGACATAATTATATATGTAATATACTCCCCTTACAAAGCATAGAAGGGGGGGGGGGGGTCCTTCACATGTTCATGTCCCGTAAATGTCTGACCAATCATGGCCAATCGCTGTCTAATACGCAAACGTGAGCAGTGGGTAGAAAGAGTAGAGGAGCTTCAGACTGCTCTAGATTAATCTTCTTGTTGTTTTCCTGTCTCCTGTGAGTGCAGAGAGCACAGCGGTGTCCATGAAGCTTGTAGTCTCAGTTGTCTTGCTCAAGGGCTTTCCAGCAGAGCTGCGTGACTGAGTGGGGGCAAAGTAAGAACCAGAACATAAATGTTGTTCTTTCTTATGGAGGGAAAATGGAATAAGGGACTGCACACTGCAGCAGTTTTGCCAGACTTTTTTGTTATGTCACTGCCAGCATCTGTCAACAGGTTTTTAAGACTCCAACTTTCCAGGGATCCCTCTTTTAGTATTTTTCTGCTCTGTTTGAGGACATCGAAAGACGCGTCCCCCGCTGTTTTTTCTCTCTCTCTGCCGTCCTCACCACATCCCCACACGCTGTGTACATTCTAGGTGGTGTACCTGACAGCCACCTTCCCATATGTCATGCTGTTTGTGCTGCTGGTGCGCGGTGCCACCCTGCCTGGAGCGACCCAGGGCATCATCTACTACCTCAAACCCAACTACAACCCGCCTGGCAGACCCACAGGTACGAGAATACACTTCAATGAGTTCATGAGAGACGCATTATTGCCCCATTTTAGATAATATGAGATTAGATTTGTCATTTGTGTGAATGGAAATGATATTGAGAATTAACTCCCACTGCTGGCACTATACTGTCAGTACTTTACACACTGCAGGGATGTTGACTTATCTATTCTGGTTTTAATGAACGCTCCGTGTGAACACACACCTCTCTTTCTATAGGTATGGATGGATGCAGGTACCCAGGTATTTTTTTCATATGGAATCTGTTTGGGAAGTCTCACGGCCCTCGGCAGTTACAACAAATACAACAACGACTGCTATAAGTGAGAGTCTTTGTTACGCACAAGCCACACGGCGTCTCCTTCCTTAGACAAAACACATTCACTGAACTGTAGGATGTAAGCTCTCGCTGGTGAGATGTCTTCCAGAAGGAATGGCTGGAATAGAAAGAGAAAACACACTGATACAGCCACACCTTAAAGAAAAGCCCTCGCTGCCATGTTTCCCACACTCTGAATCCCACACACACAGAGAAAGAGCCACTTAACTCTTTGCTTGTATTTACAGTTACAGGCCATTGCTTCACAACACAAGGTCAAAGATCAAGACCTCAGTAGATTCTATTACAGGCACCTTTCTGCATGCGTTTCTTCAAGTCTTGCCATATCGCTGAGTTAATTGTGTTTTCTTTGTATGGCCCTCCAGGGACTCTTTCCTTCTGTGCCTGCTGAACAGCGCCACCAGTTTCCTGGCAGGTTTTGCCATCTTCTCTGTGCTGGGATTCATGGCTGAGGAGCAGGGTGTGGACATAGCTACTGTGGCCCAATCAGGTGAAGCAGGGTTGTGGAAGGAAACATCAGACGTGATGTTGATCTTGTTTAGGAAAGCGGCTCAAGGGAAAACCAAAATTAATGAATTTCACTGTAACACTTTCCATTGTTGTCTAAACACGATGAATCTGCTGCTGATCTTCATCAGTCGATACTTTTCGTCCATCCTCTCAGGGCCTGGCCTTGCCTTCATTGTGTACCCGAGAGCGGTAGCCATGATGCCTGTACCCCAACTCTGGGCCGTCTGCTTCTTCCTCATGATCATCATGCTGGGGCTTGACACACAGGTAGAGAAACGCACACACCGACTTTGATGAATCACTCGGCATTGATGCATTATGTGACGTGTAAAACTGACTGACTGACTCTGTCACGCAGTTTGTGAGTCTGGAGGCTCTGATGACGTCCGTGTCTGACCTGTACCCTCACCTGATCCGACGAGGCCACCGCAGAGAGCTGCTGCTGCTGTTCATCTGTGTCGTCTGCTTCCTGCTCGGACTGGTCATGGTCACGCCGGTAAGTCACACACAGGATGGATGGATGTGTGTGTGTGACGTGAACATGATCATGATCCTCTATGCTATTTGTTTTTTTAATGATATGGAATAATGGAATTTCCTCTCTTTTGTTTGTGTCCAGGGGGGGCTGTATGTGTTCCAGATCTATGACCATTTCTCCTGCAGTGGAGCCAGCCTGCTGCTTCTCTCCATCTTCCAGTCTCTGGCCATCGGCTGGGTCTACGGTACACATCTCCTCTCTCTCCTCTTCACTACTCTCCTCCTCTCCTCTGCCCTCTCCTCTCTCCTCCTCTCTTCCTCTCCTCTACTCTCTCCTCTCCTCTGCCCTCTCCTCTCTTCTCCTCTCCTCTCTCCTCTCCTCTACTCTCTCCTCTTCACTACTCTCCTCTCTTCTCCTCCTCTCTCCTCTCCTCCTCTCTCCTCTCCTCTCTCCTCTCTCCTCTCCTCTCTCCTCTCCTCTACTCTCTCCTCTTCACTACTCTCCTCTCTCCTCTTCTCTGCCCTCTCCTCCTCTCCTCTCTTCTCCTCTCTCCTCCTCTATCCTCTCCACTACTCCCCTCTCCCCTCTCCTCTCTCCTCTACTCTGTCCTCCTTTCTCCTCTCCTCCTCTCTCCACTTCTCTCCTCCTCTCCTCTACTCTCTCCTCTCCTCCTCTCTCCTCTCCTCCTCTTTCCACTACTCTCCTCCTCTACTCTCCTCTCTCCTCTACTTTCCTCTCTCCTCTCCTCTCTCCACTTCTCTCCTCCTCCCCTCCTCTCTCCTCTCGTCTCCTCCTCTCTCCTCTCCTCTCCTCCTCTCTCCTCTCGTCTCCTCCTCTCTCCTCTCCTCCTCCTCCTCTCTCCTCTCCTCCTCTCTCTCTCCTCCTCTCCTCCTCTCTCCTCTCTCCTCTCCTCCTCTCTCCTCTCCTCTCTCCACTTCTCTCCTCCTCTCTCCTCTCCTCCTCTCTCCTCTCCCCTCTCCACTTCTCTCCTCCTCTCCTCTACTCTCTCCTCTCCTCCTCTCTCCACTTTCTCTCCTCTTCTCCTCCTCTCCTCCTCTCTCCTCTCTCCTTCTCTCCTCCTCTCCTCTCTCCTCTCGTCTCCTCTCCTCCTCTCTCCACTTCTCTCCTCTCGTCTCCTCTTCTCTCCTCTCCTCTACTCTCCTCCTCTCCTCCTCTCCTCTCCACTTCTCTCCTCCTCTCCTCCTCTCCTCCGCTACTCTCTCCTCTCCTCCTCTCTCCACTTCTCTCCTCTCCTCCTCTCCTCCTCTCTCTCCTCTCCTCTCCTCCTCTACTCTCTCCTCTCCTCCTCTCTCCACTCCTCTCCTCCTCTCTCCACTTCTCTCCTCCTCTCCTCTACTCTCTCCTCTCCTCCTCTCTCCACTTCTCTCCTCCTCTCTCCTCTCCTCCTCTCCTCCTCTGCTCTCCTCCTCCTCTACTCTCTCTCTCCTCTCCTCCTCTCTCCACTTCTGTCCTCTACTCTCTCCTCTCCTCCTCTCTCCACTTCTCTCCTCCTCTCCTCTCCTCTCCTCCTCTCTCCTCTCCTCTCTCCACTTCTCTCCTCCTCTCCTCCTCTCTCCTCTCGTCTCCTCCTCTCTCCTCTCCTCCTCTCTCCACTTCTCTCCTCTCTCTCCTCCTCTCTACTCTACTCTCTCCTCTCTCCCCTCCTCTCCTTATCTCCCCTCTCCTCTCTCCACTTCTCTCCTCCTCTCCTCCTCTCTCCTCTCCTCCTCCTCTCCTCCTCTCTCCTCTCCTCCTCTCTTCTCTACTCTCCTCTCTCCTCTCCTCTCCTCCTCTCTTCTCTCCTCTCTCCACTTCTCTCCTCCTCTCCTCCTCTCTCCTCTCCTCTCCTCTCCTCCTCTCTCCTCTCCTCCTCTCTCCACTTCTCTCCTCCTCTCTCCTCTCCTCCTCTCTCCACTTCTCTCCTCCTCTCCTCTACTCTCTCCTCTCCTCATCTACTCTCTCCTCTCTCCTCCTCTCCTCTCTCTCTCCTTTCTCCTCCTCTCTCTTCCGCTTGCTCCCTCTCCTCCTCTCCCCTCCTCTCTCCACTTCTCTCCTCCTCTCCTCCTCCTCTCCTCTCCTCCTCTCTCCACTTCTCTCCTCCTCTCCTCCTCTCTCCTCTCCTCTCTCCACTCTCTCCTCCTCTCTCCTCTCTCTCCTCCTCTCCTCCTCTCTCCACTTCTCTCCTCCTCTCCTCCTCCTCTCTCCACTTCTCTACTCCTCCTCCTCCTCTCTCCTCTCCTCCTCTCTCCTTCTCCCTTTCCCTCCTCTCTCCTCTCCTCCTCTCTCACTTCTCTCCTCCTCTCCCTCCTCTCTCCTCTCCTCTCTCCTCCTCTCCCTCCTCTCTCTCTCCTCCTCTCCCTCTCTCCTCTCTCCCTCTCTCTCTCTTCTCCTCTCCTCCTCTCTCCTCTTCTCCTCTCCTCCTCTCCTCCTCTCCTCCTCCTCTCTCCTCTCCTCTCCTCTCCCAAGTCTCACGTGTTCTCTTTTGTCTTTTCTTCGTTTTACCCCAATTCCTTTGCTCCTTTAATCTAAGACATATTTTACATGTAGAAAATATCCTTCCATACCATTCCATGTCTGAATTTAATTAAATTCTGCCGGAGCTTATTAGTCTGACAATAGACTAAATAAATCTTAGTTTGATGGCTGTCAGTACACACGGAAAATAAAAAGATAGAACAGTGCCAAGAATTAATGAAAGTAGTTCCTAAAATCTGATTAACACACACAGTCCACTTCCTCCCCTCCTTCTGCATTCCAGTTGGAGTCAGTAGACAGTATATTAACATGGCTGCAGCTACCCACTGTTGTAAGGAGACTGGCTCATAGCCAGGCCCCTGTCTGTCTCCTCCAGGCCCTAAATCTGCCCCCGGGCCCCGTCGCCTCTCAGTCTCAGGCTGGCGGCCCCAGGGAGCCCCTATCCCAGCCAGACCTGGGGCTGCATTTACAAAAGCATTGTTTGTTTAAGAGTAAGATGGGTGGAATGTGCCGTCCATCAGGACAATACAATAAGTGCTAGAGTGCTCAGACAATTAACTGAGCATTTGGTGAAGAATTAAGACCCAAAAAAGGTGTCGCGTAAATAAGCGCCATCGCAGGGGATGACAAATGAGTCAAGTAGATGAGCGGAGAGTGTGTGTGTGTGTGTGGGTGAAATATGAATACCAAGGAAGCCTGTTTTTATGGCTCTCCCAGCAGGAGGAGAGTGGAGCTGCACAGTTGAGGAGAGGGGTTTTAGTGGACTGGGTAACACAGCGGTCAGGACTCCAGTGTGCACCCTCCCCACCCCCCCTCTTTTTATGACTGGGATTTTACAGTTCTTTAAGGTCTTTAACATACACTAATATTCTTCTGCTCCTGGCTACGGTTCGCTCCACAGGTTCGGTTATTTTAAGAAGAGGACATTTACTTTCACCGACCTTTTCTTACTGGATCGGACCATTAACCATCGTTACATTTCTGTGTCACAAGTCTGAATGTCGTTAACGTAAACTGCTGCATCAGTTAGTCAGTACTACTATGAAGCAGGAGAGATGTTCAACACACTATGGCAGCTTTGGCAGGGTATTTAAATAATGTTTTTATGAATATATATATACATATTAGTAATTGTTAAGGAAACTGTGGCAGTGCAATATCACTAAAATAGATTCCAGTAGGTCAGACTATCATGTTTTATTAAGTGAAAACCAATGTCATCATTAGAATTATTGCACAAATTATCTTCAGTAAATGTCTTATTAGGTCTTTAAGAGCTACTTCCTGTCTTCACGTATACATTGAACTACATAGTGACTATGTACTCCTGCTGCTCCTATCTCCTGTTACTGTCCTTGTACTACTAGTACTACCTTTGCTCTCCTGGCACAGGCTGCAACATGGAACCAATGAAATGTCAGGTTAAAGTAATGTTTTCTTTCTCAACACTGTTTTCTATCACTTCCCTCTGTAGTTGTAGATACTGGCAGCAAAAGATATTCCGACCAAAGTTTATCAACGCCACCAAAAACAACAAAGCAGTCGTAAACCAGACCGTGATTTCACACCAAACCGCGAGCTCTGGTGGTGAAGTTGTTCTTGTTTTGCCCACAGGAGCCGAGCGCTTCAGTTCCAACATCAGGGACATGACCGGCTACAGCCCGCTGCCTGTCTTCAAGCTGTGCTGGAAATATTTGACCCCAGCTGTGTGCACTGTGAGTGACCCCTCCCCGCCGACCTGCTTTCACACTTTTTAGTATCTGCTTACTGTGAAATAGTGTACACATAAACGCACGTTTGGGATTTCATACAAATTCCTCCTTGTGCCTGTCAGTCAGTCTACCTCCAATGACATATATGGGCTTTCCATGTGTCTTATACTAATCTAACTTTGTATTTATGTACCAGGCTAAACCTAAGTACTGATATCCCGCGCAAACATATTATTTGACCACAAATGTGTCCTCAGCTCCATGGAATGCAAACGTGCTCTCAAACACATGTTGCAAACACTAACGGACCCAGTCCTCCTGCTTTATGCCCCACAGGCTACCTTTGTGTTCTCCCTGGTCAGTTGGTCTCCATTGAACCTGGGCAAAGGCCTGGTGGCTCCAGCCTGGGCCACCACGCTGGGCTGGCTCCTCACTCTCTCCTCCGTCTCCCTGCTTCCCATCTGGGCCATCTACGCCCTAGCCATCACCCCAGGAACCCTGCAACAGGTTATTCCAGAACTCTCTTTAATTCTTTTACCACCATCTGCAAAGGAATTACATCTTGTGCGTTTAAAAGAATCCACTAACTGTGACTTTTTGACTCTCCTTTCCACAGCGCTTCCAACATCTCTGCAGCCCTGACAAAAACCACGCATCACTGGCCCCCCAATACTTCCCCACCAACGCCTTAGCGCTTCCCTACTGCCCAGCACTGCACCTGACGGAGAAGGAGCCCATCACAGACATCATCCAGGATCGTATGACCTGATTATGGTCAATGGCAGAGTAACATTGGATGCTGGTCAGCCAATCGGGTGTGGCGAAGGGGGAGGGTCGAGGTTAGGGTTAAAGCTGCTGGGTGCCAATTGAAGGGCTGGACCCTCATTTCTACACGAAATATGTTTCCTTGTTCATCACTCAAAACTGGAAGTCATTACTACATACATTAACCGTTGTGCTTTATGTAAACTCAGATATCCAACAAACCTTCGCCCCCTGAATTCACACAGCTTGCTTTACCGTTAAGACCTCCCAACCCTGTAACCAGAGTTAGTTATTACAAAACGACTCGCAGTGTTGTTAACTTGATCTACTTCAAATCTATCTCTTTTCTCTTTCTGTACCAGTTGAATCTCTGTACTTGAAGATAATTTAATCACATCCCCTTTAGACAGCCAAGGCACAAGAGGCAGCTAAATGACAACGCTGAAGTTCTCTGTTATCGCCAGCATTACTGAGTAAGTTAGTCTCCCACTATGCTCTCTATGAGAGGTCACTGCATGCTCAGCTTTGACTCTCCCATCAATATGTGTTCTGTTTAGGTGCTAGTATCCTCTGGTGACTCCATGAGTCGGACATGTTTTATACAGCGATTGTATGATTACTGTATCTACTTCCCCCTCTGATCGCCATATCAGTTTGAATGGTTCATAACATGCCTTACACCCGGACCAAGAGGTACAGCTATCTACTTTATATTTGTATCATTGACAACATGATTGAAATGTGCAGTAACTGTTTTCATCTATTTTACTCATCCATCTTTATTTTTTAAAAGTAGGCGGTAGAGTTGTTTGTGTTTTTAAGTTATAAGTGGCTGTCACAAATGCACAAGTGCAGTTCCTGCAAAGTAAAATGCGTTATTGGGAACGTCTTTGGACGGTACCAAAGATAACTATCATTCATCACACTGCACATGCAATCATAGAGATCTGCATTTGTTAATACAATATTGAAATATTGCTGCTGCTGTGTAAACAAAACTGATCTTTTTTTTAATTCTAAGCCCAAAATGTTAAAGTAAGTTTTCAATGAGAAAATAACTTTCCAGTGGCAACTGAAGAAATGATCGCGATGCAGTGTAGGTTTATATTTTTCAGATGAAAATGCATCATATGAATGTGAAAGATCTATATTTGTAGAAATATGTTATCATGTTTACCATCTTTACCAAAAACAATCATCTCCTCTTACCTTGTAAATAAAATGTCTTCATGCATATATCATTTACAGACACTACAGACGTGTGCTGGTTTCATCACCATGAGATGTTCCCAGTGTCTCCGGGGTCACCGTTAACTTGCTGTATAGGACAAAATGCACTCTTCATTGGGAAAACTTGTTAAAAACTCTAAAACCAGAAATCTGAGCAATATTTATTTGGGTATTTGTTTGAAGATAAATAATTCCTTTTTATTTAAACTTGAAGATGATGTTTTTCCTTGCACTGCCATCCAGACCTAGATCGGGATTCTGAGAGAACTTCTTAGGAATACTCCTCTGAGATTAATTTAAACCCCATCTGGTATTTTATGAAAGACTTCTATTACTTCAAATTGATCCATGTGTTTTATTTCTTACAGGTGTATACATGTACCTCTTTATTTTGTATGTGTATCATTATTATCTTTTTAAAATGAATATATATATTGTGGATACAAGAGTTGGTGTCGACTGTGTTCATTTCTTGCCAGAAAGTGAGACGCTGTGTGTGCGTGTGTGTGTGCAGGTGTGTGTTTGTGTTCCCTAGAACAGAGTACACCTGTGGTGGAGGCTCGCTGTCACCCAGGAGACGTTGCTCTCTCCCTCTGCACCATGGTAACAGATGCTAAGAACACACCTCTACAAAGAGAGGAAATAAGGGAGAGATGGAGGGAAGAAAGGAGAGTACACACACACACACACACACACACACTATCAGCCGTTCAACCATCACAAGCACAAGCGCTGTGATTGCTGCTCCCTTCATCTGAAGCCTTTTCATCCTGATGGGAATTACTGGTTTAACATCCATGAAGGGATGGAAGAGAAGGACAGAGGGAGAGATGGAGCAAGAGAGGGATGCTGTGTGTGTATGTGTGTGTGCAGAGGATGAGAGGGAGAGTTGTCGCACTGGGGGGGCGGGGGGGATTCTGACACCACCACTTAGATAGAGCCTGACTGTTATGTAAAAGGCTCGGCCTGTCAATTAACCGTATTGGATTCCCAGCCACCGTAGGAAGTGGGCGGGTCCCACACACACGTGGCTCGGCACGCGTGTTTCACAACTTGTTTTGGTAACGCTCAATACTGTATGCAGCCTGCTTTGCACGTGTGATCCGGGTTACTGTGTGTGTGTGTGTGTGTGTGTGTGTGTGGGGGGGGCGGTTTATGTCCATATGGTTGCTTTGGCATAGATCTCGCTTTCAGATGATGGGGATTAAAAATGATCCAATGGGCTGAGTGTGTCAGATTCAAAGAGGAGAGAGGAAGAGAGAGGCAGAGTAGGACATGTAGGATATGAGCCAGAGCATGTGTGTTGTTCAGTGTAGCACTGAAAGATGCTGTGGAAAGTTGCCTAGTTTTTACTCAGGCTCAGTGCCACTGGTTTGCAGCTGCATTGCATTTCAACGCATGTATTAACGGTCCTTTTTGGACATTTTGGGGCTAAACTATATGTTGATCTGTCCACACACACTCGTACACCAGGCGCCGAAGGTCCGTGTTGACATCCCTCTGTCCTGATCAAACATCCTCTCTCACACAGCTCTGGTTTGCTCTGCCTTTATAGATATCTTTTTTTACTGCAGGTAGTACACTTGACAGTTTGGTGTAAAGGAGAAGCAGCAGGGGGTGGGGTGATGGGGGGGGGGGGGGGTTGGAGGCGAGACGTGAGGACAGAGAGAAAAAGAGACGGGTAGTGGGGGTGGGAGTTGAATTGCATAACAGTTGATTTGGACGTGAAGTTCAGCTCAATACTGGATGAGGACACGGGGTTTTCATGTTCGATATCGAGCTGCAGGGCCGTAGCAGAGATTTGGAACCAGCCCACGGCCCCCCCAACCCAAACCCTACTGTCAACATTCCTCTGGAGGCTTGTTTTGACTGCAGAGTGTATCCTTTTGTGTGGGATGTTCCATGTGTGGATCATACCACGGTGGGATGTGAGGGGCAGCGAGGCTTACGGTGGCAGCACACCGTGTTCCGCTTTAGCCCGCGCTTGAGTCGTGCGCCCACACGCTCTCACGCCCCCACTCCCTGGCTGCATCCACCGAGCCACACTACCCACACCGCTCGGTCACATATAAAGGGGCTTTGGATTAGCTCGCCACTTTGGGAGAGCCGACATGGGTTCACACTGTTTTGACGCAGCAAAGTTGAAACGGAATATCTGCTCTCAGGTTCTGCGTGTGGGGGGGGGGGATGTAATGTGTATCCACAAAGAGAGGCCTCCCTCTTGGCATGCAGACACACTGAAACCCCCTCTGTGGCGTGCAGAGGTAATAGCTGTTAGGTGACTCAGCAAATGAGCAGTGTCTTGGAACTTTAAAGACGTTTAAGAAAAGCTCTGTAGTTTGGCTGAGTGTGTGTTTGTGTGTGAGAGTGAGACACAGTGACTACAGGGAGGCATGCATGGCTAAACCTCTCTCCGGACACAAGTATGATATCCCATTGGCATCCCCCCCCCCCCCCCACACATACACACACACGTACCTAAAGATACAATAAATAATCAAGACACTTCCAAGCCCAGTCACACACCTGCAAACACACACACACACACACTTTTACTTTCCCATACAGCATCTACTGTATGCATGCTCACAGATTTCCTCCATCTCTACACGCCATTACATGTCCCACACGGGGACGTTGAACTCCCTGTACTCTTATTCGGGAACAACCATAAATTATCTATTCTCCTCTAGTTTGCTGAAACTCTCGAGTCAAGTCCTGTTGGACTTTTAGCCTTCAATTATTAAAGGAGTCAAAGTGGTAAAAGTGTAAAAATAACTGGTGTTTAATGGTTGCGATAAATAGTGTTGGTCCTGGGAGTGGCAGCATATGGCTGTTTGGGAATTTTGCTGACGTTTTTATTTTGGCTACAAGTGATGTTGGTTTCCTGAATTTGAACATGAGGTCAATTTTATGATTTATTCATAACCTGAAGTGATTGTTTAGAGGTTCAGTGGATCTTTTTCTCCACCTCTCAAGATGATTCATATGGATTTTGATGGACTTTGAAAGTCTAACAGGCTCCTCTTTCCTGTGCTGAGGCAATGGGAAATACTCCAGTGACAGCATTGTTCAGGTTTCTCTGCTCTCCTCCTGCACTTGACTTTACTCTGATTTGAGGAAGAGAGGGAGAGAGAGAGAGGAGAGAGAGAGAATAGAGAAGAGGGGGGTGGCGGAGTGGTGATTGAGCGCAAAGGGGGCAGGACTTTTTCTCTCCGGGTCCTATTAAGAGCAAACTTTGTGTTTTTGTTCTCCAAGTTCAGCTCAGTGCTCTCCAGCCTGCACACAGTTCCTCTCTGCAGCTCTTTTTCCTTTCCATTTTCTCAATGGTTTTGTTTGCTCGCCTCTTGGTTACTACTGTGTGTTTTTTCATGAGGGATTTGGACACCGGGAGGATGCGTTTTTTGGAAGAACAAATACTGAAAGTTGTCTCTTCGGCCAAGCCGGGCTTGTTTTAGTGGATACATAGATGTTTTTCGGGTTGGAATGAACAATGGTGCGGATCCTTGGTGCTCTGGTCGAGGGCATGCTCTGGTTTCGGTTACTGTTGCTGTGCGTCGTGGAGTTGGAGCTGGGAGCCGGGCTTTCTACTTTCCAGGGTTTCTATCTTCCACCTGCGAACGGGTCGCTTCTCGCACCTGCCCGGAGGACAGACGGGGTCGTGCGGACCATTGACCGGATTTACCACGGAGGAGGGAAGGTGGGCTACCTGCTGTACCTGGATGGGAGCCGGTTTCAGCTGGACATGGAGCGGGACGAGTCGGTGCTGTCGCATCACTTGAGCCCTCAGTATGTGCTCGCTATGATGGGGGAGAGCCCTGCTCCTTTGCAGCGGGAATGTGTGTACCGCGGGACGGTGGACTCCAACCCGGAGTCCCTGGCCGTCTTCAACCTCTGCGGCGGGGGTCTCGGGGGCTTCTTCGCCGTGGACCACGCGCGCTACACCATCACGCCTATCATCAGGGCTAAGGGACATGAGCACGACGTGCGCGCCCTGCAGGACAAGGACGCGGAGAGCGCGCTCCACGTGTTCACGCGCGAGAGTTTCAGCTTCGAGGCCATGCGCGAGGGGGGCGAGAGCTGTGGGACGCGCGACGGGCGCAGAGGACGCAGGGATGCGGCGGGGAAACGCCGGCAAAGAGGGCTCGGAAAGGGGAGGCGGGACAAAGAGAGGCTCGCAGAGGAAAGCACGGATGACCACGGCGCGCGCGGGCGAACACAGTGGAGCCGGTTCGCCAAGGCGCCTGCTCCGGAGCGCGGAGCGCGGGGCAAGAGGTCGGTGTCTCGCGCCAGACACGTGGAGCTGCTTCTGGTGGCCGACGACACCATGACCAAGAAATACGGCAAGGACTTGAACCACTACCTGCTCACACTGGCCTCCATCGCCTCCAAGCTGTACGGGCACGCGAGCATCGAGAACCCCATCAGGCTGTCGGTGGTGAAAGTGACCGTGGTCACTGAGAAGGAGAAGGGGCTCGAGGTGACCAAGAACGCGGCGTCGACCCTGAAGAGCTTCTGTAAGTGGCAGAACCAACAAAACCCGCTCGACGACGACCACCAGAACCACCACGACGCCGCCATCCTCTTCACCAGGCAGGTAAACAAACTTCCCTCGCTTTCCACACCTCCACCTGTCCGCTCCGGTCACCTGGCAGTCCCACACAGCTTCGGAGCGGCGGCTTAGCGCCCCGGTGTGATGCCAAAGCGGTGGAGTGACGCCACAGGTTGTTTTTATTTTGATGGTGCACGCGGTGGCAGCTGTAGTTAAGCTTGATCCTTGGGTGGCTTATAGCAAAAAAGCTTACAATAATAGATGTAATGAAAATAACTGACAAACGTCACCTTTTTTATGTTTACAAATAAGTAATGGTACAGTGTTTCCCCCTGAGCCAGTAGGACTCATTACGTGGTTATTTTAGCCACCTGTGAATCAATTTGCGTCGCAGTCAATCAGAAGTAAAGACTGCGCAACCTGCTCCCCACATGTCCCTGGTTATAACCCATCCCTGTTGTATGTTTTCTTTCTCCTTCCGTTTCTTCCTCCTCTTCTTTTTGCTGAATCTCTCGTGCGTAATGCAGCGCAGCGTCTGTGAAAAGTCCATAAAAACTGTATTTCCTGCGCCCGGTGTTTTTCTAGGCAGGCTCCTCTGCCTCCAGACTCCCCCTCCCATTCCCCTGACAGCCCAAAAGCCTCGAAGTCTGTGTGATCTGAAGCGCGTGCCCGAATCCGTGCACGCAAATTCTTCCCATAGTAGGAGGTTAGAAATCAGCTGCTGGATGCATTGCAGAAATATCCCTAAACCTCCCTCGAAACTGCAGTTAATTAGTCATCTCTCCCTCTCTCTCTGTCTCTCACCACTCCAGTCTGCACATTTTGCTCAGTTACTTTTCCAGTGCCTGTCAGCTGGGACTGGGAGCTGTCAGAAAAACAAACACATCCACCCTTTGAGAAGCCCTGCGTTTACTGAGACCACACTCATTTATCCCTTATTTCACGTCCGTTTCTCTCTCTCATCTCCTCCTTCACTCCCTGCCTGGTGGAAAGCCGCAGGGCAGCAGCAGCAGATCTACATGCATTTTTTCACCTCTCCTCTCCGGGTGTGGCTTCATAGTGGTTAGCCCCAGTTGAAGAGTCTGATAGCTCGCCTTGGATTGCGGTTCATGTAGGGTCTTGTCGTGGCTCGGGTGGAAAAAGTGAGCACCAGTGGTATTACCTCGGATCTCCTGGCTTCGGCTGCAAGTTGGCGCCATCATGCATTGGCAAGGCAGCTGGTAGTGCATACCTAAGGTCAGAAAGCTGGCAAAGGGGCACAGTTCATGTGTGCCAACCATGTCGAAGCTCCTTACTAAGCCTGTTGCCACTACACCTGCACGGGCAAGACTGAAAGAGACCAGGCAGAAGATGGAAACATCCTCTGGTGGTTAGGTTTGGCAGGGCGGGCAGGGTCAGGCGGGCATGGAAACAGCGATCCAGATACCTCTAAGGCAGCCGCAGGACAGGAAGGCAGAGAGTCAAACTGGCCAGGAAACTAATGAAACATGACAGGGGCTATACTGCGGATATTTGATCCTATTAAAATACTTATACTCACCTTAAAAAAACATCTTTCCATTGATTTCAACTGTCTTTTCATCTCCAAGCACTCCATGTTGGGCCTTACAGTTATGCACAGTTTCAGATAGAGATGCACCGATTCGTCGACTTTGAGAAGGTGGTATGCACCTTTTTCATTACTTTCTGATCTTTTATAGCGCAAGCGATTAATCGATAAAGAAATCGCCAGATGACTCGATTCATACCTTTAAAGTCTGCAGAGTTTGCATGTGATCACAAGAAGATACAACCCCCCATCATAACAGATGTGACCAATGTTACCAGTATATCAGCCTGCCCTTTGTGTCTTACCTGTTGCAGCACTTGCATTATTCATAAACATGTCCAACACATCTCACCTTCACTCTTTAAATGTGGCGGTCATGCTGTAGACCTGTCAGCACAAGCGGCAGGTGATTCCACTCTGTCGCACGCAGAGCGTATAATCATCCACTGTGGCCCCTGTAACGCAGTACAGACCTCTGAGGAACATTACGAGGCGTGTTCCTGATCCCTATCTGTTGCATCGCTGCAGGACAAATGAGCCTGTCTGCAGCTAAATGTGCAGTTAAGCTCATGCTTGACTTGACTTTAGGGTCGTGACCTTTAATAAGGCAAAGAAAGCAGCCACCGCCTCACTTTATCTTTGACCTTTAAACTCTTTGGCAATTAAAGGTCATGTTTCAAGAGTCTATGTTTGGGCTAAGGGCTTAAATTACTTGTTACCTTGACGATCATTGAAATGGATGGATGAGCAGAGCTGAGGTTTGTTTACAGCTGCGGGGGAAGCAGACTTATGTTTCTTATTGCAGCTCAGGTGTTACAAAGGGGAAAAGGTGGAATGTGAAGAGGCTGAAACCTTTGCCCTTATTCTTTATTTTTCCATTAATCATTTTTGCAGGAGTAGCCCCCAATACATCAAGATCTGCACGCAAGCCGCCGTTTTAAAAAACAGATTAGAGCTGTTAGAGTTTCCATTGACAGAATGCCAGTCAGGAAATGAGTTGATTTGGCTCAGGTACCTCATACCTTGCATGCTGCATTTTGGATTGCGAAAGGAAGAAAGAAAAATAAGTTTGGCGTGGTTGTGTGTTAACTATTTTCTCAGGAAAAAAAAAACTTTGGTTGTAACCCTAGGGAAGATTTAGCAGGATAAGACAAACATGGACGTGCTGTAGATTACAGGTGATGGCCTGTCAGAGGTGCTAGATAGCAGTTTATGTGTGAAAACAAATAACCTTCTTCCTTTTGGAGCGACTGAAGTAGAACTTGATTATTGTAGTCTGCTGAACTAGAACTGAAGCTCATTGAGGACTTTGTGACTGTGAAGTCAGACCGGTCCATTGTTCCCCATTGAGAGGGAGGGGGGGGGGGGGGCAGGAGAGCACAGGCTTGGAGGGAACTAGTTTCTTTGTGGTCAGGTCCAATTACCCCAACACCCCGTACCCTGAGTGAGCTGACCCGTGTGGCGGTGTCACCCTGTTCCACACATACCAGCACCGGGACAAAACAACGGGCACATTGAGGGGACTCGGGACTGTTCTGAGTCTATCTGTGTGTACGGGAACATTAAACGTTATGCATGGCTGTGTTCGCTTGTTGTGAGCTCGGACAGTGGACAAAGCCCCACTGTAAGGTGGCCAGAGAGCTGCAGAGCGGTGGAGAGATTGACATACATATGTGTTCATTCATGCTGCCACTTGATGCTTCTTCTTTCTTTCTTTTCATTCGCTTCTTGCAGCAATAGCGCAAATATTTGGATAGACATTGCTTGCAGGTACTTGTGATGCCAGTGATATTGAAGTGCTGGGTTCAATCTGGGTTGAGGTCAGGCCACAGTCAAGCCAAATATAGTACTTTATTTTTGTTATTCTTTTACATTTTGTCTTTACATTTTAGACATTTAGCTGACTGCCAACCCCATGGTGAATCAAACACGAGTGGATTAAGATTAAACTCAATATTACACATACATATGCCTGTCATCATGATACCATAAGTTAATATAACATCAGATAGTTTGCAGAAGAGGGCCCTTCTGTAATGACGATTGATGTAAGATACACACTGATGTAGACACAGCATGTACATACAGTATATACACAATCCATCTCCTCCACATGTGTGTTAAACACATAGTTATGTCATTTAGCTTTTTACAGTGAATGTGCACATGTGTGTCATTTGGACTCCTCCCTTTCCTGTGCACTTGTCCTCCTCCTCCTCCTCCTCCTCCTCCTCCGTGTGTTTATGTGTGTCTGTACATTACAGTGTACATTTCCCAGCCCTTGCCCCCATCACAGCTCGCCCCTCTATTTGTTTTAACTGTTCTTGATATTTCACACGTGCCATACTTCGTCTGGTATATGTTGACAACGTGCAGACAGCTCTTGGATCCCAAACCCTCGACCCCAGCGGCCTCTGTCGACATACGCGACTGGCCAGAGAGTTCAGTCCGCCCCGGTAACAACACATGTGGCCTCACTCTCTTCACACTGGGATGCATCATTGACTTTAAAAAGCACTCTTTGCTATGATGGCCTGAAGTTTCCTGAAGACTGACCTTAGGCTTACCTTTTCTAAATTGGACAACCAAGTCTCTTCCAGTTTCTTGCATTTGTCTGATGATTTTACAGACAGAAGTTCCCAAATCATTCTCCAGACATTACACAGACTTAGCACTAGGGAGCTGGCAGGCTAAAGACCGTTGGATGTCCGAACCGAATGATTCGGACATTTACCTTCTCACATACAGCTCCTCCGGGTAATGTCTGGATCATTTCAGGGTTGCAGTGCACGTGTGAAAGGGGCTTACGTATAAAATCGCATGAAAATTAAGTGATTTGACAATCTGTCAATCACTGGTGCCCAATCATTAGTAATCTGTGCAGTCATTGATGGTTTTTGTTGCTTGTGTGTGTGTGTGTGTGTGTGTGTGTGTGTGTGTGTGTGTGTGTGTGTGTGTGTGTGTGTGTGTGTGTGTGTGTGTGTGTGTGTGTGTGCGTGCGTGCGTGGCTGGCGGGCAGGCTGGCTGTTAGTTTAACACAAGCCTTGGCTTAGATTGCAAGTGGTCTTATTACACACACACACACACACACACACACACACACACACACACACACACACACAGAGCTCTGATCGCCTCCTGACCTTCACAACCAGCATGCCACCTGTTCTCCTGTTATTTCTGCCAATATTTCTGTAACTTGTTCTCTCAGTTCTTTTACTTTAATATCCGGCAGGCCTCCATCCTTTCCCTCCCAGAGTCTGAGTCATGAACTTACTTCTCTCTCTCTTTTCATGCTTTTGTAAGAGGCCTATGGATGCAAACAAAGTTAGGAAGAGGGTTGGTGGAGGGTGGAAGTAAACAATGTGTAGATAGGGAAGTGAGTTTAGGGGTCATGTCAGATATATTTCACGTGTTACCATTTCTAATTGGATATTTCTTTTTTTCACCCACGTCTTTCATGTTACAGTGAAAGCTGAGTGTACAATAGAAATCACAACAAAAACAGCTCTTGTACTTTAGAGCCTGGGAGGGGGTGAATGAAAAAATAATAAAAAAGGAGGGAGGTGTAAAGAACTTTGGGGTGAAAGAGTGTGGGAAATGGGGAAAGAGAAAATATGAAGGCAATATTCTCCATACATTGAGTCAAAACAAACGGCTTCCTTTCATAGTTTCGAGCTTTTCTGCACACGGAACAAAGTCAAGAAAAACGTCCATGCATGCAGCGAGTTTGTTTGACTTTCCCTTTGTTTGCTGGTTCTTTTCTCCAGCAGTCAATTGGCATTCTCTTCCTGGTGTGTGTGTGTGTGTGTGTGTGTGTGTGTGTGTGTGTGTGTGTGTGTGTGTGTGTGTGTGTGCATGCTTGTGTGTGTGTGCATGCTTGTGTGCTCCGTATGTGCAAGTTTGTCATTTACATGTACCTCCTGTACTTCTGTGCATGTGAGTGTACTTGCATGTGTGTATGTGCGTGAGGCGGTCCCACCCAGTCAGCCGTGTGTGTGTGTGTGTGTGTGAGCGCAGAACACAAGGCAGTTTGTTCCAAACCGACCCGCCGGGAACGGGTAAACACCCTCCCCCGAGAGTCTCTCACACACGACCCAGCAGGCCTGTCAGCACCACTTAACATGACGATTCATCCTCCCCGCGGGACGTGTGTGTGTTTTTCCCTTTTTGGATGTTCTGCAAACACACATTTGGATGTTTGTCCATAGGTTCGTGCGTGTCTGTACCCATACAGTCGAAGCACGTTCAGCTGTTTTGTGAGTGTGCACATGCATGCATGCACACAGGACCGTGTGCAGGCGTGTGTATGTTCGTTACGATGAGCTGATTGATCGCTGCACTCGTCGGGGCCGAGCGGTTCACCCCGAGGCCTCGTCTGCATGGACATGTGTGGGAATCAAAACAAAGATCAATACTATGTACTCTGGCACTCCGTGAGGCAGACAGAGCGATGGTGGAGGCAGAGGAAGGAAGCGGGTATTAAAAGCAGTGGGAGAGAAAATGGCGCTCCACCAGTTTTAAATATGAAAATCTCCAGTCACAGGAAGTTCTGCTCGGCCTTTGAAAACTGTTCAAAATGACTCAACTGACATCACTTGAATATCCCAATTCTTCCATTCATTGTCTATGAAGCGGTTCCACACACACATCTGAGTTTCAGCACTCTAGTTTTTGGTTTTGGGAGAGTTGGTCATGTTTATTTATATTTTTGGACTGACTTACACTATAGGATAACATGTATGCATTTTGGAAATGGGCGTAGTTCCCCTTTAATTTTGTAAAATCATTTTTTACTGTTTTGAAAGAGGTTATTTGCAAATAAAGCTTATTGTTCCACAAGTATCAGGATGAAGTCACTTCACATGAAATCAACAGGTTTTTGTGATCCATTTAAACTTACAGTATTTCCTTTGTCCAGGACCTCTGTGGCCACCACTCCTGCGACACCCTGGGCATGGCGGACGTCGGCACCATCTGCTCTCCAGAGAGAAGCTGCGCCGTCATCGAGGACGACGGGCTTCACGCTGCGTTTACTGTCGCACATGAGATAGGTAGGCATGGCTACACACACAAACAAAGGTATCAACACGCCAGGGCATGCACATCTCTCTTGCTGATTAATACCCCTGGAGTATTGTCTGATGTCATACACCTGATACCCGAGCGCTCTGTATATTTTCGTTTCTCATTCTTGCTGCGTGTGCAAACCCGACACAAGTCTCAGCGTTCCTCTCCCTTCCATCAACTCTGTACACCTCGTGCTTTCTCTCCAGGTCACCTGCTTGGTTTGTCTCACGACGACTCCAAGTTCTGCGAGGAGCGCTTCGGAGTGAACAGCGACAAGCGGCTCATGTCCTCAATCCTGACCTCCATCGACGCCTCCAAACCCTGGAGCCGCTGCACCTCGTCTACCATCACGGACTTCTTTGACGATGGCAACGGTGAGTGTGGGAGAAAATAAAGCCACGGGGAAATGAAGGGCTGTGAGAGCGTTCCCCATCCAGAAGAAGTTTTATTTACAATCTACAAATTGCATCCATGTGGATTTGACTTTTCTCCCACATTACCTATCACGCAGAGCCATTTACGACCAAACACAGCTGTAATCTCCTCTTAATAGTGAGTTCTTTACAATCCTATTAACTTGTTAAAGAGTGTGGTTACAGTGCAGCCAGAGACAGATCTTTGGCAGGCACTCGAGATGAGTCACACTTCATCATGTAGTGTCATATTTACGGCCATAAAGCAGTGTCAAAACTCCATCGCTCCCGGTGTAATGCGTGTAGCAACAGCATTGCTTCAAGCTTGACAGTATTTTTATTGACTGATATGTCTTACAGGCCTCAAATAGACTTTCATGCACCAACACCAGCCAGTATGCAGGTTTTTATTTTAATTTTAAATGCCCTCCTTCTTTCCTGCCACAGCCGAGTGTCTACTGGACTCTCCTCGCCTGCCCCTCTT
The DNA here is from genome assembly GCF_900634415.1 of Cottoperca gobio. Classification (NCBI taxonomy): domain Eukaryota; kingdom Metazoa; phylum Chordata; class Actinopteri; order Perciformes; family Bovichtidae; genus Cottoperca; species Cottoperca gobio. Next base: position 7,604,591 of record NC_041356.1, on the reverse strand, counting down.
GGGCCCAGAGGAGCTCCCGGGGCAAAGCTACGACGCCGTCCGCCAGTGTCGCCTGGCCTTCGGCCCCGAGTACACGGTCTGCCCGGGGATGGACGTGTGCGCCCGCCTGTGGTGCGCCGTCATTCGCCAGGGACAGATGGTGTGTCTGACCAAGAAGCTGCCGGCCGTGGAGGGGACGCCGTGCGGGAAGGGACGCATCTGCCTGCAGGGAAAGTGTGTGGACAAGACCCGCAAGAGACACTACTCGGTAAGTGCCATCAGAATACGGAGGACAAGGAGATAGAAGGTGACTAAAAAAGGACTAAAAATCTAAAATAGATTCCTTTTTATAGTTCAAAAACTGATATTTTAAGCACTCGTGTCTGCATTGTACGAACTTGTCTGTGGGAGACAAATATAAAACTGAATAAACTAAATATGCAGCACACTATGAAGATGAACTGGAAAGGAAGAAACAAAGCGTCACAGGTTCTTCATTGTGTGGTCTGCTGCTTTATTTATGCCACTGCTGATCTGTGCTATTTGTTTTCTTGGCCTTGCTTAACAGATCTAAATTGTGTGTGTGTGTGTGTGTGTGTGTTTATTTGTCACATGATATTTGACGGGTCTGACTGGATCTTTGGCAGACGACCGTGTGTGTGGATCCAAGTTCTGACTCGCTTCATTTCCACTGCCATGTATGACGAGCAGCGTGCTGTTCGGAGCAGCGTTAAGCCCCCTCCATTTTAACCTCTCGACATACTTCTTGCAGTATGTTTGCAGATTAAGTGGCTTTTACTGTGGAAAGAAGTACTATAGACCTAAAGACTCTATACTAAATGGAAAAGCTTTGCAGAACTGCAGGATTACAAAATCAACTTTGTCTCATAAAATGTTAAATGCTACTTATCCATGATGATGACTCATGTAGCGCTGGTTGGAAAGACACAGAAATATGTACACTGCCTTTAGAATTTCATTCAGGCTGTTGAGCACGTGCGCTGTTACACCACAGATCCAGTCATGCTGTCTTAATGAGAGGTTTTATCACATGGGGATAGCCTCCCTCCTTTTCTGTCTGTCTCTTCTCCACACCACAATGCATGACACATTTGTCTTATCACAAGTCTTTCCCTGTGACACGTGGCTCCCAACATGTCTGATAAGCACTAATTGTCCCCTCTCATCTCCTCTTCATCCCTCTCTTCTCTCTGATCTCTCCTCCGCTGTCATTTCCACCTCCTCTTTCATCTTCCCTCTCATCCCTCTCCCAGGCGTCCAACCACGGCAGCTGGAGCTCCTGGGGTCCATGGGGTGCGTGCTCTAGAACTTGCGGAGGCGGGGTGCAGTTTGCCCAACGCTTGTGCAACAACCCGCCGCCCCGGAACAACGGCCGCTTCTGCACGGGGAAGAGAGCAATCTATCGGTCCTGCAACGTCACGCCATGTCCATCATCCAGTGAGTGTGACAGCATGAGGGATAATAATAACAGCTGCCATAAAATGTATTCATTTCAAACATCTTTTAATGGAACTTTTCCTCCAGATAAGAGTTTCCGGCAGGAGCAATGTGAAGTACGCAACGGGCCCCAGACGGATCCTAAAGGGGTGAAGACGTTTGTTGAGTGGGTGCCCAAGTACGCAGGAGTCCTCCCTAAAGATGTGTGCAAGTTGACCTGCAGAGCAAAAGGAACAGGATACTATGTGGTGTTCTCTCAGAGGGTGAGTAAAAAAGAAAAAAGGTTGCGGTGTATTAAATGGGGGAAAGAATGTGGGAAATGATTTAGTGACCTTCTGTCTTCAGGTGATAGACGGGACAGAGTGTCGTCCTTACAGCAGCTCGGTGTGCGTGAAAGGGAAGTGTGTACGGACGGGCTGCGACGGCATCATCGGCTCCAAGCTCCAGTTTGATAAGTGTGGTATATGTGGAGGCGACAGCACGGGATGTATACGCATCGTGGGCAACTTCACCAAGAAGAGGTAAGAAAAAGATGACTTGAACTGAGCGTTATACTAAACGAGCAACATTTGCACACATACTTATCTGAACTCTCTTCCACTTTCTCTCCTGCCAAACAGTAAGGGCTACACTGACGTGGTGAAGATCCCTGCAGGCTGCACCCACATCAAGGTTCGTCAGCACAAGGCCAAGGACCAGACCCGCTACACCGCCTACCTGGCCCTGCAACGGCCCAACAACGAGTACCTCCTAAACGGCAAGTTCATGATCTCCACCTCCGAGACGATCATCCCACTCAACGGTTCTGTGCTCAACTACAGCGGCTGGAGCCAGAGGGACGAGTGGCTTCACAGCATGGGGCCCGGGGCCCTCAAAGAAGCCTTGGTGGTCCAGATTCTAGCGACAGATGCTAAAAAGCCCCTGGATGTTCGTTATAGCTTCTTCATGCCCCGCCGGACAGCACCACAGCAGCGGACAGCACCACAGCAGCCGTCAGCTCCGCTCATCCCCAACCCAAAGTCCACCTCTACACAGAGCACCACAACCACGACGAGAACCACCACCACCACCACCACCACCACCAGTAGCACCACGACATCTTCCTCCGCTCCCCCTGTCCTGGTCCCAAGGCCACCGACAGCTCCAGGTCCCTCCACCCCAACCCCGGGGCCCCACTGGGTAACGGGGGCCTGGATGACCTGCTCCAGGACTTGTGACACTGGCTGGCAGAGCCGGACGGTGCAGTGTAAGGACCAGGATGGGAAACTATCCAAGGGCTGCACGTTAGGTGCCCGACCCTCCGCCTTCAAACACTGTCTGGTGAAGAAATGTTGAGGCGGCAGGAGAGGGGAAATGATTCGCGAGACAATAAACAATTCATAGGAACACGTTTAATCTGTACATCTGATGAAAGGTCTCAAGTGCTGGATGTAGGACTATGGACCAATGAATTTAAGAACCTTTAACAGGACTGTGAATGTTGGCTAAAAGCGCCTGGACCAGATGCACAGAGACTCAGACAGATGGTCATGGATGTACCTGACTGTGTGTCCTGAAATCATAGTAGCTATGCAGAGCAAGAGAGGACAGCGTCCATGTGATAGTGACATCGCCCTGGCATAGCTGAGGACTTAAATTGCATGTCATTTCCACATGGACAGTAACTGATTGTCTTTACTTCGGTCTCCATACTCTAGAGGCTTAGTGTGTGTGTGTTGCCCTGTAATGGCATGCCTGTCATGTTTTTTTTTTATGCTATTCCATTTGTTCTAATCACTGTGGGGATTTGGATGTCGCACCCCCTTTGTGTGTCCGAGACAGCGATGGGAACGGGTGGGAAGCACTCGTTATTACCTTGTCGTCATTTTGACCCAAACCCCTAGCCCTGCCCCACGTCCGTCATACTACGTCCCGTATGACTCCCGTAACTTGGACATTTTAGTCAATGAACTGCTCCGAAAGTGTGTTACGGGCAGAATGTAGAAAAGACGACCTCACTGGATTGTAGGCAATGTTTGTAGCAAGACACCAAGAAATGTATGTTCCATTTTAATTCAAAGATTGACAGGCTGTCTTTTTCCACCTACCAATATTCTTCCTGTTAAGGTTTTTTATGAGCCACTCTGACCGAAATGTCCAAGTTACAGGAGACGTACATACGTATGCAGGTCCTGGATCAGGGCTACACATATGCCCCGACTAGAAGTGCTCTGCGCTTTCATTTGAATGATTTGTCCGGCTGAAAACCGAGAAGCAGCACAAGAAGAAGGGAAGACTGATCATAAACTATTTCCCGTAGTGGTGACCGACGATGAATGGCTAAACCCAGACATTTGGTTAATAAACTGTTCATGTTATTAGAAGGTTTCTCGGCTCCGCAACAACTCTGTAAGAAAGTTTATCCTGAAGACACGAGTCACCTGTTCAGCGTATTAACAGCAGCAATGTGCGATGGAATGGAAAGGGAGTGTACGGTGGCCCTTAGAGGACAAACTTTACAACAGTTAAATTGACAAAGGAGCAAAGAAACCACGACACTTCATACATTTATGGAGGTTAATGATGACTCACAGGTCTGGGGCAATGCACGACTTTTGGTGCTTGTGTGTGTGTGTGTGTGTGTGTGTGTGTGTGTGTGTGTGTGTGTGTGTGTGTGTGTGTGTGTGTGTGTGTGTGTGTGTGTGTGTTAGAGCTGCAACTAACAATTATTTTGATAATCGATTAATCTTCGATAATCGATTATCAAAATAGTTGCCCATTATTTCTCTGTCGGTCGACCAATCAATTAGACTAATCAATTAGTCGACTAATCGTTGCAGCTCTTGTGTGTGTGTGTGTGTGTGTGTGTGTGTGTGTGTGTGTGTGCGCGCGTTATGTGCACGTTCATGTACCAGGCCTGTGTTTTAAGCACATACAGTATGTACCATGAACACTCTCAGTTCCGTTTGTATCAGTCATTATGCTGGTGCTGGGAGGTTTACGACCCTCGTGTTTTATTGTGGAGGTCAATATCTGTTTGTTTGTCTGTTTATCTGTTTAGGAAGCGATGCTTATACGACAATGTGTGCCCTGGATACTCGCAACGACAGCAAGGGAGATACTAATGCAGTCATTAATGTCCTTTTGCAATTCAACTCTTTCTTTTCATCACTCATTCTCTTTTTACTGCTTTACATCGTGTATTTACAAATGATTGTTTTGATCTGTTTCCAACCCTGATGGGTGGGAATGGTTTTCAACTATTCAGATTGTGCCACAGAAGTGATGATTTTAAAGGGTCAGTTCACCCAAAATACAAGCATTTGTTTTAAGATCTGGTGGATGAATGGGAGTTCCTTTGTGTTGACAGCTTTGAAAATATACATTGTAACTCCAGAAACCTCGGATACTTCAGACCTCACTGTCAACAATTACTTTCTGCTGAAGAAATAGTCCCAGTGACTACTGGGGGACACTGATTCTGGAAAGTCATGTTGCCTTCATGGGAAATAAGCGTATTAATTTTCTTGCTGAGAAATAGACAAGAAGATTGATGCCACTCTCAAGCCTGGTAGGAAATGGTTAGCATAGCTTAGCATCAAGACTTGAAGAAAGGGAAAACAGCTCTGTCCAAAGATTTAAAATACGCCTTCAGACATCTCTTAATTAACATGTGATATGGGGTTTGTTTAATCTGTACAAACACTGAAGTGTAAAAAGGACAATTTGCCTGTTTTAATGCGAAGCTCACAGGCTGCCACGTCTAACTCTGTATTGAACGGACGAGTGTGTGGTTTCAATCTTCTTGTCTCACTCTCAACAAAGTGAGACAATAAACTATAACTAAGCGAAAAACAAAACTATCAGCATCATAGATACCACTAGGTTTAAGTTTGGAAATATGCTTTTTATTTTATTTGGGAGAACCCATTTAATCAAGGATGCATTTAGAGTGTAGACATTACATCTCAAATGGACTTAGTTTACATTTCCACCTGTGCGTACCCCACCCATCTGGCGCCTTCAGATACATGACCCAGGTCAACATACCACTCACAACGTTCTCTCTTCTGCCCTCACACATTCAGATTTATTTACACAATGTAGACATTTTTGTACAATAACTAGATCTTTCATATATGTGTTAGTATTCAACCATATTTACACAGAAATGTACTCATACAAACACATTGGAACAATCCACCAGTTACAGCAATTGAGTATTTCAGAAACCCTCACACACACTCCACACACACACTCATACACACAACCTACTCTGACTCTTCCAGGGGGGAAACCCCTACCGCTGAACGACAGAAACACAGCACTGAACTTGTAATTTATTGTTTGTACAACTGGTATGTGAATAAAAAAACAATGAGATGAGTTTTATTTATTATAGTAATTTTGTATCAAATTACTATTTAACTTAGGAATATGACAGAATCATTCCTTTGTAAGAATATAGTGTTTCTTTTCTAGTCATCCACATGAATATATGTACATAAAATCTATATATTTAAATATCTTTGTGTCTGTGTTGATTTATCTTACATGTGTTTTAACTGTTGCAAATCAGTCGCTGTCATCACACACCATTTATAACAGGACCAATGTCACTGACATTTTGCCAGAATTCTTGGTGGAAGGAGTACTCGGAGTATATTTGATATTATATATATATTTAAGTACAGACATATACTTAAGCAATAGCTCACGACAGGCCGTGGTATATGCTCATTATATCACAGGTTAAGGGCCGTGGTTCGGCCCGACGCGAAGCGGACCCCCTTAACTGTGATATAATGAGCATATATCACGGTCTGAAGTGAGCTAGTGCTTTTATAAAACGGTTACCAAGTGTGGCAATATGAAAGAAAAATACACACTCCAATTGAAATAGTTTTTATTATTAAATAATGATGTTCAAAATAAAATAGTCCCTCCGTTGCCTTCTGCACAAAACATAGTGCGAGGTGGTTGCTATGCAGCAACACTAACAGCTAGCGAACATATTAGACAGACAACGTTGATGATTATTTGGTCTACCTGCTCTTCACGTAGCTCTGCATGTCGTCTTTTAGGGGCTTTCTTCTCTGGAGATAGGCACTGATCGATCCACTCCTCCAGAGTAAAGCTTTGTAACTTTGTTTCCCTTTAACACTGAATGTGTCGGCGATTGCAAGCAAAGTTTTGGATTACCGTAATTATGTCATAGTTTGCGCAATCGAAAATATTTCAACGGTTTCTGAAAGCTGAGACTCTGCGCTTTACATCATATATTGATTCATTACGGTAACTTCACTTACGGCCCTCCCGGAAGCCCGAATACACACATAGCGGATTTAATTCAAATGGAAGCAAGACGGTATGTAAATCAACACTTGTATTGCGTGGTGACTTGTTTAGAACAGTGTACCAAGTCTGTAAGGTTGTACTAGGTGTGTAATTGTACTTAATCAATTAACTAACGGACGTAATTTAACAGCTGTAGCTTTTTCTCAGACGCGGAGGGATACTGACTTGTTGTGAAAAGTAACTACATTTCTACCCGTGATATACGCTCATTATAGCACGGCTAAGAACCAATTAGATTGCTTGATTTGACATGTCCGTTTTATAAAATAGCAATATACACAATATACATAAGCAAAATATATTTAAGTATCAAAATAAAAGTACTCCACATCTGAATCGTCCCCCTTAAGAGTGTTTATATTGGATTATTATTGATACAACATGTAAGCAGCTTTGTAATGTTGCAGCTGGTGCGGGTGTTTCTTATTTTAACTATCTTATATATTGCTTGGAAGGTTTATGTATAAAAATGTTTTATTAAATGACCATGTAAAATAGATGGCTGTCAGTCGAGTAAGAGGTATAATATTTGAAGCAGAGGAAGTATCATAATAAATACAATAATAATGCTTGAGTACAGTACATAAGTGAATGTATTCTGTTACTTTCCACCACGAGACAGAACATATATAAATACAAAAGCATGCATTTCAAATACACTTTAAATCATTTATTGACATCACGATTGATTGTTACTTTAACATTTATGACAAATATTCTATTACAAAATGTTTTAATTGCAGATTCTCTGTGGTTATAGTGGTCAAAGGCTCCTGGGTCAGTCAGCCTCTTCTTAATAAAGTAAATTAAACTTTCAGATTCCACTTTTCTAACCTGAAGCCCCGGTTTAAAACTAAATGAATGTAGTTTGGTGGTTTTCTTACACTGATCCACTTAGTTATTTATTGTTCCAAACCTTGCAGTTCTTACCCAGGATCAGTATCCTAAAGCAGAGGCACCTTTCTCCACACACTACATGAGCTCCAGGGTTGCCTCCCTGCGGTCACTCGCTCACGGTTTGGATCTTTACAAGCTGCTAAATGTGATGCCATGGCGCCACCTGGCGGCTAAACTGTGTGATTGCTCCATCAAGTCATGGAAAATCCCTGCAGCAGTGTGGGGAATTTCCACAAATCAGGCCTACCATCTACTGGAGAATTACGAAACTACAACTATTCACTTTTCTGACCTGTTGCTTTTAAGGTAGACTTCCATAATCTGTCCCTTGAGATTGATCAGTGACGTTTGCTCCAGTGAGTCAAAAGTTACGCACTGCAATGGAAGTTGTGCCAATAATCTCTCTAGGATGTAGAATGTTAGGTAATGTTTAAAAATTAATAACACCACACATAGGTCTCCTCATTGGGATATTATTATATGATATTCTTATGTTTTGAACATGTATCATTATATTGGAGAGATGTTAGGTCTGTGTAATATGAGATTACTTTAGTTCACTTTCCCCAAACAGTTGCTCCTGAACAATCTGGTTTCAAAAGAATGGATGAATGGAGTTTCACTTGTATAAAATGTTTTTTGATGCACTGATAGTAGGGTTTCTGCCTTGCCAGTTATTTTTTAATGAAACTCCAGTGTAAACTCTTCCTGTCTGCTGGAGAGAAGGAACAGTCAGGGCGGGTGGCGGAAAAAGCCGGAGGACAGGGGCTCTGCCTGCCTTGGTTTGAGCGCAGAGACAGCCCGATGGGAGAATCGCTCCACCTTAAGACCTCAGCGGCCCCTCTCTGCTCCCTCTCCCCGGGGAGCAGAGCTACCGAACCCGGCCACGGCGCACCACAGCCGGCTTGGCACAGAGGAAGGTGAGTACGACTCCCGGAGACTTGGCCGATATGGTTACCATTCCGGATCTGCTGCCATCTCCCTTCTCCAGTTGCACTGACACTACAACACTGCTGCACATCAGCCACTGCTGCCTGTCAACCTGATTTATGTTGGAATAGGCAAGAGTTTAATAAGCAGTAGTTTAGTGACTAAGTTAGAAAGTAGAGCTGCAACAGTGCCAAAGTTAGAAGTTTGGGTTTTAATATCATAAATGTCTTCACTAATGGAACATGTAAGAGGCTTTGGGTGAGATGATCTATTAGGCTCTATGACAAATATTATTGTAATATATTATGTTATAGTACTCCTGGGTTATAACTGTACATGTCCATCTTGTGACAGACAAGCAGAGTTTGAAGAAGAAAACATTTCTCTGCCCAAAGCCCTCTATCCTCCACAATGATTGATTATTATGACAACGCTCCAGGTCGCTGGTGCGCACGGGATTTGGCCTCTCTCAGATCAAAGGGCCCTCAAGAAAGGGGTGGTCCTGAGGCAGGGGGATATATAGGAGGGACCTGCTCTGTTCTGACTGCAAGGCAAGAGCAGAGAACAGACTAAACTGGCCAGCAGAGGAAAAGCCTGCCCCATCAAACAGAGAACTAGAAACTGACATCTGCTGAGCTTTGGAGAAAAATAAACCTGTTGGATTTACTACCGAGATCCAGCTTTTATTTTCACTTAATAAAAGGACTTTTTTTGCTTTTTAAATCAGACCTGCACTTACATTTTAATGAGTTTTGCTCTGGATTTGATCCCTTTTTAGATTTTTACGCAAGCGCGTAATTTTGGGGACAGCTTTGTGGAAGTTCAAAGACTTGGGGTTTGTAGCTTATAGTGGAAAACCTTTTAAAGGATTTATTTGCTTCCTCGTAGAGACTTTATTATCATTTTTTCTTTCCACTTGTCGGATTTCACAGTTATATGATGAGGTTTTTACACGTTTCCATTGGTTTAATCGCCGCTCTGTGCGTCGGAGCGGCGCACAGCGCCTGGGAAGAAAGCACCGTGGTGCCGGTCAGGCTAGACCCGACGGCCCGGTCGGAGAGCGAAACCAAGCCATGGCGGACTCTCTCCACAGAGGAGAAGGAGAAGGAGGCGGAGATGAGGGAGTACCGGTTGGACGTATTTGGCAAGGAGTTAGTCTTGCAGCTAGAACCTGACCAGACCTTCTTGGCGCCGGGTTTTGTCTTCCACATTGTGGGGAGTCCTGAGTCCGAACCGACACAGGAACCCAAGAGCGGAGCCGAGCCGGGTTGTTTCTTCTCTGGCACGGTGAACGGAGAGGAGAACTCTGCCGCTGCGCTCAACCTGTGCCACGGACTCAGGGGCGGATTCTACTTTCAAGGGGAAGAGTATTTTATTCAGCCCCTTAACTCGAGTGACTTCAAGGGCTTTGAGGAGGATGTCCATACGATCCGCCGGAGAAGTCGGGCAGCTTTGGCTGAGGAGGGGAGCTCCAAGTGCGGGGTCAACGAGGACGAGGAGAGGGTGCCAACAAATCTGGAGAAAGAATCCAAGCACGGAGCAGCTAACGCAGATCAGACAGGTAAGGCTGCAGAAATACTATGCACATTTTACGCATTGTTACTTATCTCATAAAGCTGAAATCGTCGGACCAGCAACCTTAAAAGTGTCAAAGGAAACACAGAGAAAGTGATTTATTTTAATAACATATTTATTTATTTATTTGGAAATTTGCTCAGCTTATCTAAAGCTGTAAACCAACAAAGCAACATATCTTCTAAATAAGTCACTGGATGTAGTTAATATGCAGCACAAACTGCTGTCAGCTGGAGTTGTGCTTGTGCCAGGGTGCACAGCATGCACAATGGACTCGGCTACCTTTTTTGACAGCGCCGTCTACGCACTACCAGAGATGAGGAAGGGAGGGGAGGAGAGAGGGGGGCAAACTTCTCCAAGGGGAAAAGGGAGGAGGCGTGACGGAGGAAGGGGAGGGGAGCTGCGGGGTTGGAGCCAGCCAGAGCCCGGCGGTGCTGAGACGTGTAAACTCGCCTCCTGGTACAACTCGCACCGGCAGATATTTTCCCCCAGAAAGGATTTTCTCGCTTCGCATAAGTTTCCACCAGAAAAGTTCATTTTAGGAATGTGGACCCTGAGGAGGAGGAGCGAGGGTGGTGGTGTGACGCTGAGTCATGGCAGCCAGGCTCCTTCAGGCACATCCAGAGCTCTCTTTGGAGCCTCTATCCCTCTGAATAAAACGAGCCTTTGTAGCTGATATTTAAAACACTGGCAGACTGTTTCAGATAAAGTGAAAAAAAAACAAATGTCTTAAAAGTTACAGTGCTCTACAATTAGGACTGAAACCTGATATCTGCTCACATGACCTTTGAACATAGTTTAGTCTGACCTCTCTCTCTCTTCTCTCCCCTCAGCCCACCACAGAACCAGACGTTTTGTTTCCACTCCTCGCTACCTGGAGATCATGCTAGTGGCCGACCAGTCCATGGCTGAGTTCCACGGTGCAGGGCTCAAACCCTACCTGCTGACCATCATGGCAGTGGCATCCCGCCTTTACCGCCACCCCAGCATCCACAACTCCATCAGCCTGGCTGTGGTGAAGTTGCTGGTGGTATACGAGGAGGAGCGAGGCCCTCAGGTGTCATCAAACGCAGCCATGACCCTCCGCAACTTCTGCCAGTGGCAGCGGCAGCACAACCCACCGAGCGACCGCCACCCTGAGCATTATGACACCGCTGTGCTCTTCACCAGGACGGTAAGTTGGTAGAGAAAGTGTGTTAAGACAGATGATGCATCAGAGATATAAAAAAAAGAAAAGAGGAAGAGATTCAAGAGTATTCAAACATTAATTTTGCTCTCTGTTTCCTCTTTAGGATCTCTGTGGCGCCCACTCTTGTGACACTCTGGGAATGGCAGATGTTGGCACTGTGTGCGACCCTGACAGAAGCTGCTCTATTATTGAAGATGACGGTCTGCAAGCAGCATTTACTGTGGCACACGAACTGGGTAAGAAAAGAAAAAAAGCCATGTTCTTTATACCGCGTTATAAAACCTTGTGTACAATCACATCAGCTACTTTTAGTATAGGTGCTCAAATAACTCTTATTTAATCTCTGTCCTCCAGGCCACGTCTTTAACATGCCTCATGATGATGCCCAGATGTGCTCTGGGGTCAACGGTGCCCACTGGGGCTCTCACATGATGGCCTCCACCCTGTCTAACCTGGACCAACAGCAGCCATGGTCCCCCTGCTCCGCCCTCATGGTCACCACCTTCCTGGACAACGGCCATGGTCAGTGCCTGTTGGACAAACCGGTCAAACCTCAGCCGCTCCCACAGCCCCTGCCCGGGACAGTCTATGACGCAGACTATCAGTGTCGGCTGACCTTTGGCGATGACTCCCAGCACTGCCCTGATCTGAGTACCACATGCGCAGCTCTCTGGTGCACTGTGACCACTTCCAATGGTTTGCTGGTGTGCCAGACTAAGAACTTCCCCTGGGCTGATGGAACTTCATGCGGACATGACAGCTACTGTCTGGCCGGACTGTGTCTCACCAAGAGCCAAGCTGCCAAACACCAGGTAGGAACCAGACCTTATCCATAATCCAAAGTAGTAGTATACTGTCTTTGGTCTTCCAGCTTTGAATCAATCATCTTACGTCAACTCAGTTCAAAATTGTAACGCTCATGTCCCTGGTTCTTTCAGACTCCTGTCAATGGTGGCTGGGGATTGTGGGGTCCCTGGGGCGACTGCTCTCGGACCTGTGGTGGAGGGGTGCAGTATTCCTTCCGTTCCTGTGACAACCCTTTGCCCAAGAACGGGGGCAAATACTGTGAGGGCAAGAGGATCCAGTACCGCTCCTGTAACACGGACACCTGCCCTGATACCAATGGTAAGAGTTCTTTGTCATTACAGAAATCTGCACCATATCTGAAGTAGTTCTCAGGAAGAAGTCATGTTTTGAAGTACCTTGCACATTGGTGTGAAAGTTAACATGCGGCTCAGGCTGAACAAGCAGTAAATCTGACCTCTCTCTGTTTCTTTCTCAGGCCTGTCATTCCGTGAGGAACAGTGCCTGGCCCACAACGACATGTCAGCCCAAGTGTCGCTGGGTTCAGGCGAGGGTGTTGAGTGGGTGCCCAAGTATGCTGGAGTTTCACCAAAAGATCGCTGCAAGCTGGTGTGCCGGGCCAAGGGGACTGGATATTTCTTTGTTCTCAAATCTAAGGTGAGAATGGCTACATACTAGATTATATAGATATGTTGTGTTTTTTACTCGGTTGTAGAATGGTGTTACAACATTTCCAGAGTCTTAGTTTATCTCATAATAGTCCACTTACGTGTGCAAACCTGCAAGTGGAAGGATCAGCTATTGTAATTTGTCTCAGCCCTGAAGCTACTGCCTTGCTAGGGAAAATACTTTTACTTTCTACCTTTTGACTCTTATGTAACAGTTTTACTAGACATTACTCTAAAGTTCCATGTTTGTCTCTCTGCTGCCCCCAGGTGGCTGATGGCACTCCCTGCAGCCCAGACTCCACCTCCGTTTGTGTTCAAGGCCAGTGTGTCAAGGCTGGATGTGATCGTGTCATCGGCTCCAACCGGCGCTTTGATAAGTGCGGTGTGTGCGATGGAGACGGTTCTACATGCAAGAAAGTGTCTGGCTCTCTGGAGCGTGCTAGGTAATTATTTTCTCATACATAAAATAATGTTTTAAAATATACACTGAAACATCAAAGTATGCATGTTAAAATAGTGAATTATGGCTTAGTCTGACCTCTGTCTGTCTCTGTTACAGGCCTGGTTACCAGGATGTTGTCACCATCCCTGCTGGTGCCACCCACCTGGACGTCAAGCAGCGTGCCCCAGGCAACGGTCGTCATGATAACAGCTACTTGGCAGTGCGTCGCCAGGATGATACTTATCTGTTGAATGGCGATTACAAGCTGATGACCATGGAGACGGACATCGCCTTGCGTGGGGCACTGTTGCGGTACAGCGGCTCCTCCGCTACTCTAGAGCGTCTCCGGAGCTTCGCCCCCCTCCCGGAGCCCCTCACCATCCAGGTGCTATCTGTGGGGGAAGCCCCAAGGCCCCGGGTTAAGTACAGCTACTTTGCCCCGAGACCCAACAATGCTGCTTCTGTATCCAACAGCAATGGGGGCCGCCGCCAGTCCATCAATGCCATCAGAGAGGTGGGTGGAGCTGAGTGGACCCTGAGGGAGTGGGGTCCATGCTCCCAGACCTGTGGAGGGGGTATGCAGCAGAGAGAGGTGGTGTGTCTAGATCCCCAGGGTCGTCCTTCCAGAGACTGTCCAGAGGAGCTGCGCCCCTTGGCCTCACGGTCCTGCGGCACCCAGTCCTGTCCCTCCTGGCTTCTCGGAGAATGGTCAGCATGCTCAAAGACCTGCGGCCGAGGCTTCCGCAAACGCCAACTGCGCTGCATCGGCCACGATGGGCGCACACTAACCCATGACAGCTGTGACCCCAAAGACCGGCCGCGACCCCTGCTGGAACTGTGCAATCAGAGTGCCTGTTAAGGACTGCTACGATCCTTACATACAACCAGCTTACAGAAAGACATCAGATAAAAAAACACTGACCTTCACTGCCTCCATTTTCCCACAGACAAACTAAAGAGGGAGATGAGTGTTTACATCCAGAGCAAGAGTGGTTTTCATGGGTAGTCTAAGAATCCCACAATGGGTCCACAATGACTGCGACAGTAAAGGCCAATTTTTACCCATTCCCTCCATTTTGGGGCCAGATGTTGGACCACAGTGGCACTGCCTCTTTGTTGAAGCAATACAGACTGATTACAGCTTGCTGCCTGTCTGGCCTCAGTGCAGCAGCGGCACAATTTGCCTCCCATCAAGGGGAAGAAAGCATGGACATTCCTGATTTCCTAAAGGATCATGCTGCTTACCGTGCCAATGTCATGCTTGTGTGTGCGAGTGAGTGAGTGGGAGACTGTGTGCGTGTCAAATTTTTAATGCATGTATATGATGTTTGTCCAAGCTGGGCTGGACTCACACATACGGGGTTGGGGTGGGGGAGGTTATTGCAGATTATATAAAGAAACTAATGAAAGAGAATAGCTCATTTTCTACTCTACACCCCATCAGGTATGGAACAAATATAGCTTATTGTCATAGTGTTTATGTTCAAACTTGCCAGTTTATTTATCACAAATCTGTAGCACTTCATCTTTGTTTTTGCCAGCGGCACATTGTAACACCCAGTTGTCTCTAAATGCCTCAGTATGCTGTACTTTGTCCTTTAGCCATATCTTGCCCTCAGCTACACAGCCTTCAATGAGGGAACTCTTCAAAGACCAAAGAGGAGTGTCTGTGTGAGTGTGTGTGCATGTGTGTGTGTGTGTGTGTGTGTGGAGACCTAAAGAGGGACTTGTCTCCTGCTACTACTTCATAAGTAAGTCTCTCCTGCCTTCTGTGAAGGCACCTTGTTTTTTTCTATCAAGTCTTTTCCTTTTGTACAGAATATACAAACATTATTTATTTTTGTACAGCCTGTTAAATATAATCATGTGGCTTTTTCTAATATTATTTTTTATTTGTTATTGAGATCACAGAAGGGAGTAGAATATATAGAGTATTTATACAGTGTTATATAAATATATATATATAAATATGTATATATATATGGTCCTAGGTTCATGAATAAAGTATCACATTGACTTTGTGAAGCTCGTCTCCAGAGTGGTTTGTCTGTTTATATGTTGACTGATATGCACTCACACACACTTTATTTTATTTCCCCAATTACGCCACACAACGAGGCCACCGGTTACAGCAGAGATGGAACATAATTTCACCAGCTGTCGAGCTCTTTTTATTTGTAAACCTGCCACTAACCCACTTACAGTCAGTTTGCACTCATGTCCAAATATCAGTACCACTAACCTACATTCATATTCTAGCTCACTGATATTTGCCAACAGTCTAACCCTTAAACTAACTTAAACCTTATTCTAACCTTGACTTAATATCAAGTCTTAAGGCCTTTATACACTGGGGGTGTGATTAATAAACAACCAGTAATGCTTCATATAGCAATATACAGGTTAATGAACACAAATATAGATTGATGTGTGAATTATTCACACAAATAAAAACCTTTAACCTCCAAAAAGCACTATGAAATGTGTCCTCACAAAGATAGCAATACACGCCCATACACATACACACACACACACACACACACACACACACACACACACACACACACACACACACACACACACACACACACACACACAAAATATATGAGGGATTCTGATACATTTCTATAATCCCGGTGAGTTTTAGTTTTAGTCATATGGTGCAATTCAGGTTTCATCCACTAGATGGGAGTATTTCATCATGCCATCCAATATGGACGCTCAATCCCTCCACAGTGTCTAAACATTTTAGGAGAAAGGGGAGGATAGTCATAACCAGAATAAACTGCTTGAGGGCAAACATGAACTAATACCTTTTTAGGGGCCCCTTAGGTCTGGCTACATGGAGGCCTGCTAATATGTCTCATGTCTGTAACTTCTCATAACTGTTATTCCTCCCCCAAATCCATGCAAACAAATGATGTCCATTCATTATCAATAATCCAACCCTTTTTAAAATAGTTGTTGAATGTAATGTTTATTTCCAGTGCTGAATCCATGCAGGAAGCTGGATAATTCACTGTTTTCCTTTATAGACTGATAAACCATTACATTTAGAAAGTCAGTGATGTATTTTTGCCACAGTGCATCCGAGTTATGATTGCATCTCTACCTTGTTTTGCTCTATTTTAATACGTTCATAGCTTACATTGCATGTCCCCTGAACTTTATGAACCCCAGCTGGGAGCAGAACATACCTCAGTACCATCACTAAAAGCTCAAACTTGTGTGGCACTTCCTTTTGGGCCCTGAGGAAGATGATCTCCCGCCTTGTCGGCTCCCACTGCAGCACAAAGGAAATCATTATCCTGTAATTATGGATGGTTAGGAAGAAGATTGGCCATCTCTGTAATCAGCATAATAGCATAATGTGTCACCAGAGTCTCTAAGCCTAAACAACTGACGTAGGCGAGGATGTATGTTTTTTCTTCCGACTTTGCGATTGACAAAGAAAAACACACAATTTGGGAGGAAAATGTCAGCATTAATATGTACGCCTGTAATGAAACCAGCGCCTACTTTTTTACCTGCTTGTTTTTTTTTGTGCCTCAGCGTCACATCATTACAGCTTGAAAGAAACATCTGGAAGGCATTATGAATCACCGCTGCTCAATGTGGGTGGCATTTCCGAGAACTAAATTATCTTCATCCTTATGCCACCCTTGGCTGCTCATAAAAGTTTGTTTAAATCATGGCAAATCTGATCTTGAATAGAAACAGTATTCACATTTAAGAATCTAAATATGTTAAGGCCAAAAGCTTCATTAGGTCAAACACATAACGGCAGTGTCATGTGATCATTTTTGGATGGTGCACTTCTACAGTGGATAACGTTCACAGCCTACTAGGGGCCTTTCAGAACAGTAATTTAGCTCTTTAATTGTCAGTTTTATGGCTGTAGTTAAGTCCCTACAGGTTAGCACAAGTGGCATTTTCATCCAAAGTATTCCCAGCACAGAGGGAGGGGTGTGGTGGTGGTCTGCCCCTGCAAAACGTGTGTCTACAGCTGCAACAGTATCCTTTCAGCACTAAAAGAAAGATTTTTCCCCCTTGTATTTTGCTCTTTATATATTATTACTGATCCTCCCCACCGAGTGTAGTGTGACTTCTAGGCATGGTGCGAGTCTGCTCGAGGACTCCTGGCAAAAACTACAAAGACTCTAATCAGCTGTACTTGGTCTTTTACATGGGCCTGTTTGAGTGTTTTTGACATGTCACCTATGTGTTGCAGAAGTGTTAATTGGATAAAGTTGTCACGTTAACCCACGCCTGACACAATGGCTCCGGGACACATTTAAATCTAACAACAAAAAGTAGTGCGTCTGGAGATGTTTTGGTGTCCTGAAAATAGCCGTGTCGTCACTCAGGTGTGAAAGCGACATGCTGTGACGCCCTGAGCTGAATCCTCTTTCATCTTTAAAGTCGTGATGTGACTTCAATAGCACGTGAAGCAGGGGACTCGCGCACATACATAGAACCCTGAAACCCAGACGTATTTCCTCTCGCTGCATCAAGCCTGACAGACATAACGACGCTAAGATCTTCAAAATAAAAGCACAAACGAATGTCAAATCCATTAAATATGACTATTACTAGACTAATACTATTTACTTCACTTATTATCAATAAGGGTTCGCACCTCTATGATATAGGCCTACTTAAAAACATGTTTATAGCCATTCATTCTAGGGCTGCAACAAACGATTATTTATTTGCTATCTATTAATTGTTTGAATCAATTAATCGTTTGGCCTATAAAATGTCAGAAACTAATGAAATATTTCCAAGTTAATGTCTTTAAATGCCTTGTTTTGTCAGAAGACATTCACTTTAATATAATATAAAACAGAGAAAAGCAGGAAACCTCCATTTTGATTAATCGATTATCCCAATAGTTTGCGAAAATATTGTCTGTCAATCAATTGTTGCAGCTCTAATTCATTTGTAAAGCAATTTAGCAAAGTAATAATTTATCTTAATTGTTTCAAAATAATGTACACCGCCATATCAATTAGAGTCTTATTTTGAAAATATCGACGATACGTTTTTTGTGTCATATTGTGGCTGACTTCATACTGCTCTGTCTCTCCCTCTCCCTCCTCAGTGTGAACTCAACATGGTAATTTGAGCAAACGGGGGAGGGGAGTGGAATAAAAACCTCAGCAGTCAGTCAGAGGTGTGGGGACAGACGGAGCAGAAAAGACGCTCACACGTGGAGGAACAAACGGAGCTTCACTTTTATTAAGGGGACATATTACCCGAAGTCTTAACGAGCAGTCGGCTGCTGTCTTTAAATGGGCACAACAATGCTCCTGGAAGAGACAAATAGGTGACTGGAAAGAAGCGCTTTCTTGTTATCTTCTGCCATTGATTAAGAAAATAAAAGCAGCCCAGAAAGTGGGCACACAGCAGGGAGAGCAGGGTTATGGAAAACCCCTGGAGGAGGAGGACGCAGGCGGGGAGATGGAAGTTGCTGAGGAACTCGCTGCTGCTTTGTTTATTCACGGGTGAGTTTTGTTTCACTTTAAATACACTTCTAAGCAGTCACATATCCAGAATTGACCACTTTATTTTATGTTTGTTTTTTTTATTCCATCCTATCCAGAGTCGGGGAAGTTAAGAAAAGTCCGATTTTATTATGATCACTTTTTGGGAACCAGCACTTTAGATGTGTTTCCCTCCAAACAAAAGCACTCCTGGAAATGTGTTAATCTGAGGGAAGTCTGGTACAGTGATGTGGGGGGGGCAGGGGCAGGGGAGAGGACTAGCTGGTGGTGTGTGTGTGAAAAGAGGTGGGGGGGATGAAGGACATAGTGCCATTGTCTCCCAGCGTGTGGAGAGACAGGAGCCAGGACCTCTGAGGACCACCCATACAGAGCCAGAAGTCTGCTTTTGAGACCTCATGCCAGCATTGACATGGAAATATCGCAGCTTTTCTGCAGTGGTGTAGTGTAAATGTAATGTAATGTCTTAAAAGTGCAAAAAAAAAAACCTTGTTGTTCGCTTCCAATTTAGATTTCAAAGACCTTTCTGCATCATAAAGGTATGCACACTCACTGCGTCCTCACTTTATATAACACAGTGCAAGTTATTTCAGAAAAGCATCTTCCTGCAGTAATTACAAGGCAGGACTCTTCTCTCAGTATGTGAACTCAAGCCTGGAAATGTGCATACATGCCTCCAGGCACACATCATTTGAGTGAGTGATTGCTGAGAGAACGCAGATCTTCGGCAGAGACTCACACATGCACAGAGAGTTTGTTTTCTTTGCAGTGTCCTTCATTTGAAGTGCTCTCTCTGGATTGTGAGAGACTGTCAGCCTTCCAGACGGCAGCGAAAATATTAAATATCCCAGCCTGCCGGGTGAAAAGCCTTCAGATGAGAGAGAGGCTTGTGTCAAGGCAGCAGGTTGAGACGAGTACAGAGAAGCACAGCTGTGTGTACAATGCTTTTGAATATGGAGGCTTTGGCAGAGCAGGATGGGGTGGGGGGTAATAACAAACCACGTTAATCACGCGCACACAAAAAGCGTGAAATAGATCCTGCGAAAACCACGTCTGCTCGCAGCAGGTATAAGCACGTGGGATGTAAAATGATCATGAATTGAGTCAGAAATGATAAATGATAACTCTTAAATCATCTTAATTTTACCCCCCGTGCAACTCCTGAACAGCCCTCTGTATTTCTGTTAAAGGCACCGCAGTGATGTAGTATTACACTTCCTGATTCACAAAAGGCTCAGATCCTGAGCATGGGTCAAACTCCAAAACCACTGGATCCTCCACGTCCCATAATGCAACTCTACCTGACATCATAAGGATTATATTCCCTACCTGTTAGGCGTAAATTTACCCATGTGTGTGAAATTGGAAAGCCCCTTTTAAACCCGGAGAAATCATTTCAATCTGATTTTAATTCATTTTTAATGACGATTAACATTTTTCCAACTCCAAACTCCTCATCTGATCCTGATCTGTCCATCGAGTTTCATCCAGTTCCTCTCAATAATACTCAACAATATCCCCTGTCCTGACAAAACAAAACAAACCAATCGACAAATGGGTGAAAACTTTAACAAGAAAAGATTTTGCAGCTTATTATGTCCTCCAAATTCGAAACAAAGACAACTGAACACACTCTACAGTCAAAGGAAAAGTGGTTGTTTCTTCAGGCTGTGTCACAGATTTGTCAGCTTCATCTGGTTTGCAGCCCACAGTGTTTGATTCAGCTGGTCGGACATGTGGCTTGATTTGCTGCCTCAGTCAGCCCAGACATGGAAAAATAAATCAAGCATGTCTACTATTAACTGAGTGAAATGCTGCGTGGCTCTTACATAGCAACTGTTGCCGTGTAATCATTCATCCTTTACATGTGATCAGAATCTCTTGGAGACGATTTGTAATCGTGATTTGAATTCAAGAAAAGGAGCAAAGATTACATCAGATTTGATATTTTAAAAGTCTTAAATACAATAATACAGGCTTAGCAGGAGTTCCTGGGCTTATCAGAACAAGACCCAAGGCCCCAGTGTGAGTTCATTACGGAGATCTTCTTTTGTTCTTATTTCCCCCGACGCTCCACAGGTATTGATTGCTTCTTTTTTAAAACCGACAAGTGCTTCTCCACTTCTCTGAGCGCATAATAAACTGCCAGTCTTCACGCTTTTAAACCTGTCTTTGAAGGTATACATAAGAGGCTAAAGGTTGAGGTTGTGTGCTTCTTAGGTCAATCGCTCTTTATACCTCTTTTTTTAATTAATTGGTTATAATACTAAAGTGCTCAATGTGTTTCTTAAAGACTTTCTTTCAGGCTTCATCTGTGCAAAATGACTTTGCTCTCTCTTTCTGGTGAATTCTGGCTCCACAAAATGTAACATCCTGCACCAGCAGCTTCTAAAATGCAGTGTGTGGATGTGTGTGTTGCAGGCAGCAGTGAAGCCCAGTGTGAGGGCTGTATAGAGTATTGCTGCGATGGATCGCCGCCTTTCTGCTGCTCCTACTACGCCTACGTGGGTGACGTCCTCTCGTAAGTGTACGCACAGACACAGCTAGCAGATTATGAGCACGCTCTGATTATCTGCATACAGGTTTGGGGCAGTTCTGCTTCTGGAAGTAAAGAAGCAATTTCTGCCATTTTTGAATGAAAAGTTACTTTCAGTTAATAACTTTTGATAAGTCGACTAATTGTTGCAGCTCTAGTTCAAATGAGACCGAACCACTTAAGTCACACACCAGCTGTTTTAACATGCCAGGACACCCTTCAGAGGTCTCACCTTTGACCTCTTTTTCCCTTGATTCAGCACAGCTGCTTTAACGCTTTCACCCAGTTCTCGGACTTGTTGTGTTTTAGTTTTTAATGATCCGTGTATTGTATAAAATTGTATATTTGTAATGTGCAAAATATTGAATGACTTGGGGGGGGTGGAGAGTCAGTTTCCTTCTGACATGTTGACTATGAAGACGTAACTAAACTGTGATGAGTTTTATCTACGCAATAGAGCCAACAGACTCCTCTGCAGTGAACACATCATCCTCACACACTTTGCACACACACACATCACACACACATCACACTGCTGCGTTACATCCGATGCTGCAGTCCATCTCCATGGCAGCAACTTAGAAGTATTGGTGACATGTCCGTTTGAGACAGCTGCCTCCTTTCACACTCTCTGTGTGTGTGTGTGTGTGTGTGTGTGTGTGTGTGTGTGTGTGTGTGTTTTCCAGGGGCACCGCTATCTCCGGTATCGTCTTCGGCGTGGTGTTTCTGATGGGGGCGGTGGCAGCCTTGTTCCTGTGCGTGTGTATGTGCATGAAGAACGGGCGGGGCGCGCGGGTCGGCGTGTTCAGCACCTCCTACATCAACACTGTGACGCAGGGTTACCCAGGTGGGTCGACAGGGGCCTCACACACACAAAGAATATAGTATTATAAATTATTACCACTAATAAAGCATTTGTCACAATTTTAAACTTATACAGCTTTCAAAAGATTTTTTTTAAAGCAAAGTTATTCTTAATTACTTATCTTTAATGCACAATTAAATGATTTATTAAAACTACTTAGTTACAACTTTTAAAGTATGACTTATCAGAACGTGGTACCAACTTATCACACACACCTTTTTTAATAATTTGTTACTGACTTATAAAGTACTACTAAATGATGTGGTAATATTCATAATGCATTATAACTTTATATAGTATGACTTATCAGACTGGTTCCAACTTTATTTGTCAGTTTCCATTTCACATTCTGCCACGGTGACACTTTATCTGCTGTCCTCAGGCGACCACGTATGAAAAGAAAACAGCAGAATGGGTGTACTGTGTTACAGGATCCACCTCGGCCTTGAGCATAATTCTTGACAAGTAACACAAAGAGAGATTCTTTTCAGAAGGGAAGGTTTCAGACTTAACAATGAGCTCTGTTCAAGCAGTTAAGACATTAATACTCCCAAATGTCCTGTAAGCATGATTTTTCCCCCCACCGTCCGCTCTCACCGCTTCACGTCTGTTCCACCCTGTTACCGCTTGAAAGGGAGCAAAGCGACGACAATGTCCCCACATTGTCCTCGCAGGTACATCAGAGTCTGTACTCTGAATATGCTGCTCTTTCTGGGGCTCATCATTTATTCATCACGCTTCATTCTCCTCTGTGTATCGCCTTCATGCTACGCTGGATCGCCACTCTGCGCTCAGCCCTGCAGCTCTGATCATGTTTCATAAACATAGTGCTAAAACACACAAAGCAATGCAATATAAATGCATGTGCGTATATCTACAGTGATATGAATTATTTTCTGTCTTGACGAAGGATGTGACGTGCACTTATTTTCCACTAACATGAGTTAATCTATATTAATATATGATTTAAATTGACTTAGTTAGTGGCCCTTATATTATTTACTAGTTTATTTACATAATAGTGCTTTAAAGATATAAAATATTCATTAAGTTGCTTTTTTCTCATGTTGCAAGGTCTCATTCTGAGCTTCACAGCCGTTACTTGAACATTTTAAAATAAAGGGTCCTCCTATAACGTGTTAGACTGTACGTTATTAATAATAATGGTGTCATAAATGTGAGGTTTTTCTGATGCAACCCTTTGGTTTGGAGCTGGGCTCCATCCATTCATCTTTTCTTTCATCTCTTCTGCTTTGATGTTTCAGTGAATAATGTAAGTTCCCCTGGTGAGACTGATGTATCGTGGTCAACAAAAGGACTTTTTTGCTGCCAGATTTTCCTCAGGTTTAGTCAAAGTCCCGTCCTCCAGAGAGTGCAGTTTCGTGGTTTAACCACTAGAGGGTGCAACTGTCCCATTAAAGTCTTTGTTAAATGGGAGCTGGTTTCCTCACCTTTTTAACGTGTGGAAGTTTGTAATCATGGAGGAACTAAATGTGTTTGACCTACCTGCTAAACTTCTTTATTTATTTCTCTTTCTCAAACTCAGGTCCTCCACCTCCGTACACCTACGACTACGAGATGTACCCTCCCTCGCTGCACCCCCCGCCTTACACTCCAACTCAGCCTCGGTCGGCCAACTACTCCCCTCCTCCTCCGTACCCCGGCTGCACCCGCAAGTGAAATGCCCTGAATAGATCATCTACCTGCCAGCTCAAAAGAAACTGTCATGGCCTATGTTTCCGGACCTGGATGGTTGTACATCTTTGGCCTCGAACAGGGTTAATCACAATTTAAGGATCCCGCATACATTTCCACATTTAAAAAAAGGGTGGCCCAGTGCAACATTGTTCAGCAGGCCAGAACTCCCAGCTACGAGTTGTCACTGCATTTCTGCTGGAGTCTTGAAATTAATAATAGTTGAACACAATGTTGGTCAGAACGGCCCACATTCTGATAGACTTAACTGTTAGCAGCCGTGCTAGCCTGCAGCCTCCCCGCTAATAACCAAAATTCTTATCCGTCCCCGGCTGTGCACATCAAAGGCACCTCGCCACTTTGATGAAGGTGAAGACCACTTTTGTCAGGATGGAGGGGAACCTCACATCTCACATTTCACATCTTACATTTTTTTTTTAAAGGTAATACAAATGAAGCTTTATTATGTTTCTTAAACTCTTTAAGACAGAAAGTATTTCCAGGACACAGTGTAGACTCTGCTTTTATGAAAAGTTACCTATTTTTAATAAAACTTGATTAATGTCAGCGAGTGAGGTGGATTAATGCCATGTGTAGACATAAAGACTTGAACATAATGCATAATACTGACTTTAATGGCTACTTGAGAGGACTGAGTCATTGGTAATGGACTGTATTTTATTGCCTTACTTGAAACATTGTGAGGGTGAAAACTGAAATGGGGGGGAAAACATTTTTTTGTTGAAAATAATTCACCCAGTTCAGTTTTCAAAATTGTGGAAAATAAGAAAATTCTTGAAAATTGTGAAGCATTCATACTTTTTGAATTGCAGTTGTAGGCTAATTATAGTTTGTAATTGAGAGTGGATTGGCCTCACTGCTATGACTGATACATGTGATGGATGACTGTGAATGACGGAAGGGATTTAACTGTAATATTAATGAGTCAGGTAAATTAATTTGTGTTTCTTTACTGTTTCAGTGCCTGTGTTGTAAATTAAAGATGTGATTAAAACGTTTTTAATGTATAAAAAATGACACCTTCATATGAATGATCAATTCTGCGCGCATGTGTGCACGTGCTTTGGCTTTAACAATGGGTCTTAAAACAGGAATGTATGTGCACGTGGCTGTTGGTGGAGGCTACATGCGCGTGAGTTCAGAGTATAATAGATAAAAAAACATGTGCATGTGCGTCAGAAAGATAACGTGTGTATGTGAGCGATAGACTGCGTGTTTGTGTGCGTGCGCGCGCGCGTGTGTGTGTGCGTTAATCCCACTCCACTGTGGTCAGGTGATCCGTTGCAGAGCAGCTGTGCAGCCTCGGTATCGCTCACCATCAGACAACGGGAGTCACCGGCGCTGAACACACTCAGTTTCTCACCCGAAGCACACGTTAAACTGTTCGGTGAAACGCCGCCTTTAGGAGCGTCGTGTCAGCGAAACGACATGGGGGACCGAGTAGCTTTACTGCTGCTGGTTGTAGCGGCTTCGGCTCTGGCTGCCGAGGTAAGAAAATACGTTTTTTGTGTAGTATTTCCACCATATTGTTGCTATCAGCTGCGTCAAGCTAGCTAGAGTTAGCTTCAACTAGACCGGAAGATAGGCGCTTGCCCTTTCAGAGTTAAAGCTTAGATTCTATTTGACTTCAATCAAAGTAACTAAATGATTTTAAAGATCAACACACACATTATCTGGACACACAACATGGCCGGCATCCTAACACCAAAAACTCGATTATAGGGATTACGTTTGAGCGCCAAGCATCGTTGATGACAAATGCAATAGCCAGGTCTACTGTCTCCGATCTCCCGTCCTTATTTCATTTTCCTGCACCCCCGACAATATCCAGGAGTAGAGGTATAGCCGATTAGGTAATAGCTTGGTTATTTGAGCTACTTAAAGAGTACAGCTGACACGGCAGGTACATACAGCTATTTTATGTTGAAGGTTTTAACCGGAAGTCTTGTATAAAAGGCTAGCTGGTTTGACACTGATTGTGAATACTTCGGTAATTCCAAATAAATTTCGCTGTTTCGTACAACACCACGTAAATATTCAGATATTTTGTTAGTATAAGTACCTCACTGGAAACACAAAATATAGACAAATAACGTGTGTTTATTTCAAATACCCCTGTTCCGATGCTCCGTTTTTTTTCCTCTCGCGCAAAGTCTCCCTTTTAAGCGTGTGGTGATTTATTGAGAATATGTGACAATCTCCGTCACTATTGATTTAAAGCTGCGCTCATAATGTGTCCTTTTACATTGTGTGTAAAACTAGGAAGCAAGTAGCTTTTTTTTCCGATTTAAAATGTTACAAACAAGTTGGATTTGTCAACAAATTACGTACCCTCAATAACACTGCGCAAATGGCTTCCGCGCGCTGCTGTTATACAACGCGTATTACCTGTAAGTAGGGCTAATGTAATGTCCTTTAAACTCATTACAGGGAATAAATGAAAAGCGTATTGTCTCATTTTCCATATCCCGAGGGCTCATTTTTAAGGGAGTGGGCGTGTTTTGGGAATGAAAATAAGTCAATAAGACGTCGTGTTGCCTCATAATGAAGACTTGACGCCTGATTCTGCCTGAAATTAAGTAAATGAACTCGTGCATTTGGCAGAATCCCCGGAAACAAACGTTATAAACGCTCTCCCTCATATTTCAGTCTGATGGTAGAGAATAGAGAAGTAAGATGGCGGCGGTGCACTGCAGCATTTATCGAGGGAAACTGGGAAGCCAACAGGAGCGTTGACTCTCATTGTTGCCTTTCAAGCTGTGTTATAACCCCATGGTACAGGTTGGGGTTATGTCCCTTTTGGAAATATAAGATATTCTTTAATAATGTATACACAAGTTTCACAAAATCTCTGCTCATCCATTTTCCAAGCGTCTTTGCCAAAAAAAATACAGCTTTGTGAATAGCTACACTGCAAAAAATATCTATTTTTTAACACGTCAGTTTCTTGCTCTTGCACAAATGTGTCACTGAAATGTGAAATATTTCCAGTTAGTTCATCAAATACAGTCATTTTCAACACTCGTGCAAATGTTATATCGTCATTGTCAGTTGTGTAATCTTGATACTGTGTGGTTTTAATGCTTAGTTCCTCTTTTTAAGGCAAACTTTGTTTCAGGAAATAACCCCACACATTTGAAACATAGGGATTTTCCCAACCGAGAATATTTTTCACCTATTTTAACATTTTGAATAGTGAATATACTGTATGCAGCGTGGCCTTGTTGTGAGAAAGATTACACATTCCTGTAACCACCAGTACACATTGTTTCTGCTGGGAGCTGCAATTGTGGCTCAGGAGCAGCTGCTGTCTGTTGTAACAATTATAGCTCGTATACATGATAAATGAGTTACTTGTAATAGATCGATAGTGCCAAACAATGACTATTATACTCCATTTAGGCCTCTTGATTTTGCTGTCCCGGCCATTTCTGTTCAGCCTTTTTCTTCAGATGAATCGGGTGAAATGTGGCAGCCGACCTTGATTTGTTTCCTGCACGTAGCCTATAATCAGTGGACTTGAAATGAATAGTTTGGGCTGCTCTTCAAGCAGAGCGGTGGCTTTGTTTGTCAGCCATTGCTTAGCTTACTTAAGGAGTCCTCTATTTACATTAAAAAAAAAAACCCCTCAAAGGCAGGAGTGATGAGATAGATAAAGTTGTTTAAAATTTTGGGAATTTAAGCGAGATTAAATCCGACTTGAAAACGACATGTTGCAAGTTTCTGATCTTGTTAGGGCTTGTTTATAGCCCTCATGACCGCCCCACACAAACACACACTCATAGCTCTAGGAAGCTGCTTTTTCCTGACGGGGCCTGCGGTGTGGAGCGTGGGAGTTGGATGCCAGCCTTTGTGTATTTGTGAATCTTTGGGAAATGGCTCTTGGATGGGTGCAGGCAGTCTGTTTGTGTGCATACTGCAGTCTTTCAGCCTGGGGCGGACCAGCCCTCTCCCCTTATTAGTGAGTTTAATGCCATTATGCCTGTTGGCGCTGCCAGTGTTTCTCTCTGGCACCTTCTCTGCTGCTCACGCTGCAGTTTCAACTCTTTGAAGGAGAAAATCCACCTGATACAAATATATCTTCTCTCCATTTTCTTATTTTACTATCCCACTGTCACCTGTCACCTGTCACATCTACTTCAGGTTGATAGGAGATAGTTTAAACGTTGTGCTAAACCCAGGGCTTCCAGTATACATGCAGATAGCAGAAGTGTTGTGACAGTTTTTACACTTAAGAAACCTGTTTAATTCAAATCAAGTGTCTTATAGATGTGATGAAATCAGGTCAACTGAGACTAATGTCAGTGAATAATTCAGTTTATCAGTCTCTGGATATTTTTCTGATTCTGACAGACTGACACAAACAACCTGATGTTTGCTGTTGTGTTTTCATCTGCTATCGAACTCCACAGGGACTGCACTGGACATATCTTCTAATGTCACATCTAGAGCTCAAACGATTAGTCAATTTATTGATTAGTCGCTCGACAGAAAATCAACAGCCCTATTTGGAAAATTGATTATCTTCTGCTTTTCTCAGACTCATACGATAGTAAACTGAATATCTCTGGATTTTAGGCTGTTGTTTGGGACAAAACAAGACATTTGAAGACACAAAAAGCTATTTTAAATATGAAATAATCATTTAAGTAAGTTAAACTGGCTGGTTTCAGTAATAAAGACAGCAGTCACTGAGGTTATATCAGTTTGTCATGCTGTGCCTGTCTTTCCTCCTCTCAGTAAACAGTGGATATTGTCAAATGACAGGACTGGATGTCCTCTTTATAATGAGACATGAGAGGAGTTTGTCTCCAGCGCTCCCTGTTTTTTGTCTCTCCCTCATTTTGTTTTCTAAAAGTCCTTCATGTCCAACCGGTTGGGAAAATAGTTGGCTGTAAAAATTCCTTGTTCAAACATCCACATTGTCCATCTTGGTTGTGTCAACAACAGCAATGACACAGCAGCACTGCCAATTAATGTTCCCCCCGTATCCCCCGCTGTCTGTTCTGGAGAAAAGAATTCCTGACCTTTTGATACTGTTGTTTCTGTTGTCATGGTCCCTGGAAACGGGGATGGCGCTGATGTGTTGTCTTTTGGAGCCGCGTAAACTAAGCTTCCCTGGTCGAGAACATTGAATTTGGTTTTTACCTGGTAATCTTTGCTTTCTTCTTCGTGCCATACTTCCCTGAGTCTTCTTTGTGTGTTCATAATGTGTTTTCCTACTGAAAGGTAGCATCCCCCTCTCAAAGCACGGGAGGAATCTGGTAGTGCTGATTTCGGCGGTAACAGCCCACTGCGTCGCTCAAAGGCCTGCTTTGTGCTGAGCACACTGACCTCTGAATGAGATACTGGGGAGGAATGCAAGAAGGTTTGATTAGATCCAACAAATACCTGATGGCACATGAAGCTGTCTTTCCTCGCTTGTTGACTAAGGAGAACTTTCAGATTCAGGTCACGCACAAAATTAACATTTGCCTCCCGTTAACTTCTATTCTATGCACGTGACAATTTTGCATCGTGTGGAGCACAACTATTTCCTCAGCAGGAGATGGTCACTCGCCTGCATGGAGATGTTGCCTCACTTTCAATCTCTAATTGATCTTGCCCACCTCTTCCTCGTTATTACCGGCTCATAATTATCCCTAATGGGTCAAACATGTAACAATCTTAGCTTTATTGCCGGGTAGTCATCGGGGAACACGCCGCTCTCCCTCCCACTTCTCATATTAGAGCAAATCTCCCACTCGGCAGCACCATTCATCACCATCGGAGCGTTATTTCCATCTGTAAATATCAGCAGTGCGCTACGAAGACGCACTCTTCATTTCACTGCTGCTGAGTAAGCATCTGTTGGTACAGAATCTGAATAATAAGCCCGAGAAACAAGTCGCCCCGACCTGCGCAATTACTCAGCAGCAGCATCGAGTGCACCCAGCTTTCACCACATCAGCGAGGAAGCTGCACACACACTCATGGGCTCCATCTGGAAACCATGTTCCTGCAATTTCTTGTTAAGGCGTCAACGCTTTTATAGCTCCATCATAGGTGTCCCAGTCAAGGCTGTGATGTGCTGTATGACCTCGACTGTAATAATCTGACCAAGGCCAATACGATCAAGTTTTAATCTTGGATCACGCAGATGCAACATTATCAGAGTGTGATGGATGAATCAGTATATACATTGAAGTGTAGATTTACGCCCTTGTGACTAACGGATGGTGCTGCAATCAGTACATGATGATTTATGACGTGTGTGTGTGTGTGTGTGTGTGTGTGTGTCGTCACACATCATGACTCGTACCCGCCTGGCACTCGGCGGTTGTTTGACTTAATGGTGCAGCCGATCCAACAGGCTCCTTGTGTCTTCTCTGTCGGGTCCCAGACTGGAGGTGTAATGAAGCAAATAAACCGGCTCACCTCCTCTTAAGCTTTCAGTTATAAGAGAGGAGCCCAGCACAGGTACCGCCCACACTTTTGTCCCTGGGAATTTATTCTGGGTGAAGTGCATTAAAGCTGATATGAAGTGGCACCACAAATTCATTCTGGAGATATCTCTGTGAAACCAGAGTGGCATACAGCACATTTGATACCTCCGTACTAAAAATAAATTAAAAAAACATACAACAAAGTGGGTTAGAAAAAGATTCTCTACGTGCATATAGACTATCAATAAATAAGCTAAAATGCCCTGTATGAAACTGTATGAAAGTATTATCAGCCAAATGTACTTAAAGTGCACATTCTGCACAACAGCCCATTTCAGAATAATATATTTTATACTATTGAATACTAATCAGTGCTGCATTACTGTGTTAAAGGAGAATCTTTTCACTGCCAGATAGCTCTTTCTTATTTCACCTTGGGATGAATAAAGCTTCATCTTAACCTGTAATAAAACATAATTAATTGTTGATTATATTTTGTGTTCCTAATCTAACTGATGCTGTCAGATAAATTAAATGGAGTACAAAGTAAAATATTTGCCTCTGAATTGTAGTGGAGTAGAATTACTTCAGAATTGTACCTAAGTACTTATTCCTGGTTCTAAGGATTTATATCTTGAGTTGTATTTGTAAAGCACAGTCCTCACTGCCAACTCCAGACGTGTTCCAGATGCTGTTGATGCTCCGACCAGAAGGTCAGAAAGTGCAGAAATAGAAACAAAAACCTAAAATAGCCAAAAAACACAAGCCGGCTTGTTAGAAGTATGTCCCTTTGTGGTTTTTCGGTATGATACAGTATGAGCTGAATTTAAAATGAAGCAAATTGATTTCAAATTCTTTACTTCATTTCAGCAGTTTAATATGACAAATCCAAACACAATCTTTCCAACAAAACCAATTCTTCCAACATATAAATATTTCCTGCAACCACAGCGGCGCTTGACTCTCTGTGGTCTTTTTTTTTTTCCCCCCCCGACTGGTTTCCATCGCTCCAACCACATTTCCTCTTATTTATGCACACTAAGAAGCCGCTTTGCCCCGGTACACCTTTGATTCCTGCGGAGGTTGCTGACTCTTTAAAGAATCTTTAAGAGCGTTTCTTGTAAATGAGGAAGTTTTTTCGGTTTCACCCCCTCTGTCAACACGAGGGTTCTTTTCCTCCACTTACAGAAATGATCTCATCCTCTCACTTCTCTCTTCCCCTGTCTCCTCTCACCGCCCTGGGTGTTCAGGGTTGCCATAGCACTGGAGTGTTCCCCAGGTGCCTGGTGCTTGGACTATAATTAGGCCGCTGTGTGTTATTCGTCGTTCTTCTCACCCATTTCCCCCTTTCCTCCCCTCATTTTACCATTTTCCACCAGAACAATTTCTCACTCTCGCTTTTTTCTCTAAAGCGCTGTGTCATCCATACGGCATGTTGCTGATGTGCTGCATGCCCTCGGCTTGAGAGTCACAGTTTATGAAACTACTACCTCCTTTGGGACACGCCATCAATTGTAGATGACGAGTCCTCTCGGAGTCCAAGTGTGAAATTAGAACACTTGTTTGAAATGCCAAGTTCTGTGTATGTGGGTGTGTAGCGGGTGCAAACGAGAAAAGAGGGGTGGGATGGAGATTTGCGTCAGAAAGTGGACTGGTATTATTTACTGTGGCCTGCTATTTCTGGATCCGTTTCCTGTTTGGTCTCCATCATAAAAGCGGACTTCCTGAGTTTGTGCAGAGGGCAGGAGTGCTGCAGAACTAGTCGTGTGTGTGTGTGTGTGTGTGCGTGAGAGAGAGAGGAAGCCATTGTTTCGAAACTCCCTCATGTTTGAATTGACAGTATGCTTTGTAAGAAAACCCCAAGACACATAGATTTTCATTTGGGATCCTCGTCACGTTGAAGCAAGTACAGGTAATTATAAATCGGAAGTATTCTTCCGTTAGTGACTGTTTTCTTTTTTTTAGAAATACAGACTGTGTTCCCAGTTTACCTGCCGGCCCTGTGTGGAGTCGGTGCTCGTAACTACTGAGGAGGATTCCAGACACACACACACACACTCACACACACACACACACACACACCCCCATCAGCACCCCAGGGCCCTGATTTACAATGACTCCTAGCAACAACACTGATCAACTCGCAATCATCCGTAAATAATGTTATGCAGCTATGAGGCATCTGCTTGTAACATACTTGATTTCAGCTTCTTTAAAAAAATTCTGCAGTCTTTTCTAAGAAAAAAATAGTTGGGTTTAACTCTAATAATGCAAATGAGCACATTAGGAAAAATATGCTAAGTTAATTGGTGTTTTTCCAATTTTCCATTATGTGTGTGTGTGTGTGTGACGCAGACGACAAATGATGAAAAACACGATTATAATTGGAGAATGAATCTTTTTGCTGAGAATAATTGTAGGATTGATGCATCCAAGCAAGGGACCAGCATGCTGAGTGTTATGATTTCTTTATGACTTCTTTATGACATGGCCCATTGGGAAAGAAAGTTGACTGCAAACATGATGTAAAAAAAAAGGAGTAACCAGTGAGGTCGAGGCAGTTTTAGCAGGCCGTTACTGAATGAACCGGCCATTATGTTGGTTTAATGTTGATCTCACACACACACACACACACACACACACACACACACACACACACACACACACACACACAC
The DNA here is from genome assembly GCF_900634415.1 of Cottoperca gobio. Lineage (NCBI taxonomy): Eukaryota > Metazoa > Chordata > Actinopteri > Perciformes > Bovichtidae > Cottoperca > Cottoperca gobio. Next base: position 7,571,591 of record NC_041356.1, on the reverse strand, counting down.
ACACACACACACACACACACACACACACACACACACACACACACACACACACCTCTCTGATGATCCCAGGTGACTTGGATAATGATGTTGCCTCAGGTTGCCACAGCGATGACAGAGGAAGGTTATAACATGCAGTTCCCCCGGGGTTGAGAGGAGGCTCCGTATCCATGGTGATTATTACTAAGGAAACCAAGAGTCTCTCCATCATGTCTCGCCAAATTAAGTGGGCAGAAGTCAGAACAATGTTTCTTACACACTTCTAATCAGATTTTAAAGAGATTTGTCTGAGATGCTAATTCCTGAGGAGCCCCTCGAGACAAAGCTTAATCGCATTGAATATAAATGAATTAAAATAATGCTTCAAGTAAACTTAGAGTCTCCTCACAGACTCGCTGAAAACTTTTGAGGACGAGGACTGCTGGGATGAGCTCTAAGTAAGAAGAAATTTAAAGGCATGCACACAGACAGTCTGTATATGGGCGCGGTTGATCTTAGATGTCAGGAAATCATTTGATCGATTTGTGTTTTGACTTTGCGGAAACGTTTGACCTTTTTAAACCCAATATGTGAGGAGATCAATATCTAAAAAGCAGTCTGTGTTACTCAGGATGCTAAGGTTTCATCATAACCTGATTCACCTCGATTTACCCCCCAAGCTAAGCGCTGCTTACAGGATGAGCAAGTCAATCAATCCCACACCCAGTTTCCTATTTTTTTCTTGCACATCTTCAGGCTGGAGCTCCTGTTTTGCCCCCGCTATTTATTTATTTGGTGAAAGAGTTCTGTCTGGTTTTACATGTGCCCTGTAATTGAACTTGTGTCCGACAGGGAGTGTGAGAGGAATGGAGGAGGGTCTGGCTGCCCTGTAATCAGTGAAACTGAACACTACGCACTAAATCTGCTTCCAAAACATGAGGCGCAGATAGCTTTACACACACACACACACACACACACACACACACACACACACACACACACACCAGAGTGGGATAGCGTTCCACACACACTTTAAGTCCGGTCAAAGACGATCTGAAGGTTTTAAGTAACAGCAGGGCCATGCTTGCCAAGGTGATTATAGAGTGTGTATGGGTGTGCACAGACATTGCCACTGTGTGCGAGAGCATTTCTGTCACCTTGCCAGTCTTATCTAATTCAGCCGTCACATATCCTCCCGAGCTAAGCAAACAAATTCCCACGGCTGTGCATCTTGTAAACAACCCACAGACAGGCGGGCTTGTGCTCGATTCCACCACAATTGATTGATTAATGACCCAAAGCTAGCAGTGATAACACAATAAAGGCCTTATTTGCATTGTGTTACTGCCTCTTGCAGGAGATATTCTTTCTGTGTCTCCACATAGGGAACACTCAGCAGTTGACATTATCTTGTGGTTCAATATGTCCCAGCCTGGACAATAGAGCCTTGTCTTTAGCTACTAGTTTGGAAGTAGTAGCCAAAGATGCCTGTGCCAGAAAGTGTGTGTCTGTGGGGGGGGCTGTGCGACACATCCTGCTCTCCAGGGAGTCTCCCCCTGGGATGAGAGATGATCTAAGACACCCTCCCCCTATACCGCCCCCACCACCTTCACCCAACTCCCCATGGCAGGCCTGGGCCACTCAGATAAGACTTTACAATTAATAGCACCGCAGGACCAGCACCCACAGGGACACTTCCCAAGTGTGTGTGTGTGTGTACTTTAAACTGCCTCTGTGGTGAGTGAGAAGCTACATGGCGTGTGTATGTGTGTGTAAGAATGGATTTAGTTGGCGTTTTGCAAGCGTGTGAAGCAATATTTCTTTTTTTTTGACAACCACCCATTTACATTTAATGGGTAATAAACATTTTCTTGGTTTTTTTTCTGCTTTTTAGTGCCGCAGATCACATCTGTGAGTGCGCCAGCCATAAGCGGATTCATTCACACACATCAGTACATTTTACAGTCCCTTTACATAATGACTTTCAGATGGGAATGGGTAGGCAATTTACATAAAGGGGAAGAAAGTTATTATGCCTTGCAAAGTTTTACACATGGGGAGTGCTGTGCATTGATTGATGAGAAGGTTCTTGCCTTTGAGAGGGGAGGGGCAGAAATTCAGACTATAAAAGTGTTTTCTTTGGCTGAATATTTTTTGAGTTTGCCGCTAATTTGTGTTTTCTCCCGAAGTCAAAGTAGTCAATAGGGAGACGAGCTTGTAAAGGATTCATTATCTCTTTCAGTTATGATAACAATGTACTCTCTAATGTGATTTCTGAGATCTGGGAACTCAGAGGTTGCTACAATGCATAATTATGAAGCCAGAAGCATGAGCAGTCAGACGGGTTGTAAACAACAGACCCGGCCAAGTCACGTCTTTTTTGTTTGGAAAAACAACTTGATTAATTGATTGAGCAAAAGATATTTGCACATAAATATTCTGCCAATGTAATAATCAGTTAATATACTTATTGTTTAATCTCTAATCTAAACCACATTATCAAACCAAAAGTGAGTGCACCGGAAAAATACAAAATACCTTTTATAATACACCGGAATAATCCTTTAAGGCGGAACATATGAAAGTCAGACTCATGATGATGAAGCAAAGATCCTGTTGCGTGCGTCTAAGGTTTGCCTGGATGTGATTTGGGTCATGGTTTCAAGCTGTGGAAGTAGGCCACCTGTCCGAGATGGGAACCGTGATTTGAATTAAGGTGTAACAAAGTCCCACGTGTGGACGGTCGATGTGAACTGCAGCAGTGAGCTCGTCATAAACCTCCTCGGGGGAGCAAACCAATCTATCAAATTGCAGGAGCAAATAATCTGACTTTAATCGCTTTACGACCACAAACTTGTATGTTATTGCATTACATTATTAAATTGTTGGTTTGTCTGTTTGTGTTTTTTTTTTTTTAGTTTCCTTTTTATGTGCCTCCCTCGGGGGGGGGGGGGGGGGAAACTAATTCCATTTCATCTTCAAATCATTCTGAGGATGTTGAACGTTTTGTAAAGTTTATAAACTAACATCGCATGCCAAGATTAAACAATTTAGGACATGGGCTACATGCAACTTAATGGGTCAGTAGCTTAAGTCTCTATTCTATTTCCACGACTGACTTGATTTTGCCATGTTTTCTACAAATAGCAAACAAACACACAGCCGTGAGTCTTACCCTGCTGCAAATCTCTTTATTGTAATGACTTTGGTAGCTTCCTCGACTGCAATTTATTGCTCTCATTCTTGTCAAACTCTGAAGTCTTTCATCAACTAGCGTGGTTAATAAGTGCGGCAAGAAGCTGATTTATATTTTTGATGGATAAGTGCTTTAGTTGCATGACTTGTAATTTGTGTTGAGGGGAGAAGTAGCACGCCAAGCAATATGTGCCTGGGGTTTCTGCTGACTTTAATTGAACTATCATGTCGGGGTCAATCTGATATAGTGTCGACCTCCTTTCCTCTGGCTTATTCCCTGTCGTTACGGTGATGGCTATCATGCCAGATTGAAACCAAAGGGGGATATTTCTCCTGACCAGGCTGCCGTGTTAATCCTCAGTGCCCAGTGCTCCCTCCCCTCCCTGCAGGATGACCGGCTGGCAGACTGGCAGAAATGTGAAGCAGAGCTGAGATAGGATAAAGACGGAGAGAGAAGGAGAGCAGGGAAGCCTGGTGTCTCCTTTTATAATATGCTAACACATTGCCGCTGATGTGTCTCACCACTTGTCAGTCTTTAAGTCCATCTGTCGCTTGCTCATGGTAGATTCTAGCTTCCTGGCATTGACAACTAAAAACATCCAATATACTGTTCTTATCCTTTCTTTTGTAAAATGCTAATTGTATGCAATCCCGTGTTTCTCCCGCCCTGATTGCAGTGATTGTTTCTGTAGACAGTATAATCACAGAGGATCTTTTTGTACATTTTGACGCAGCCGGCACTGAATTCAACAGAAGATGTGCTCATTCTTTTTCTCTAAACTGTCTGACACCAGAGTTACCCATCTTTTCCCTTTTTAAGCCTTCCCTGATTTCCTTCAGCCTGTCTCCGGCTCTCCATCCCCACATCATTTCTGTTTCACAGAGCGCTTGACCTTCTGCTCGAGCCCGAAGGCTTATTGTCCAATTCATCTGTTCTCCAATCTCTCCCTGTCTCTCCCCATTGTGATTATTGTTCCTTCTCTCACTTTCTCCTCCCGCTCCTGCCTCCGCCATCATCCTGGGACTCTGATTTATAAGCTTGCAGCAAAGGCTTGGCTGATCCCACTCCCCCTTCCCCCTCCTCCTCCCCCTCCTCCTGCTTCAGCAGAAGACAGAGCAGTGGAGAGATAGCAGTGGAGAGGCTGAAAGGCAGTAAGGAGAAGAGAGAGCGATTGGCGAGGATATGATTTGCCAGCCAAAAGAGGATGACACAAAGAATTTGAATGTCAGAGAGGCAGTTGGCACTGATGTTCCTACCTGTGCCTAAAGCGGAGAGGAAGTTGGTTTATCTCTTTCAATAGCGACAGGGAGGGGCCAGAGGGTGGGCAGATAAGGTCAAAACGAAACTGGGCACCCAGGAAAGTGAGTTAATTAAAAGATAGCACACATGCAGACAACTTTTTTTAAAGATTATTTGAAAACTTTCTGCCCTCACGTTGCCTTGGGTTTAACTATTAATGAGCAGGATGGGATTTGATCTGTGTCCTGTGAGCGCTGCTCACTCACAGATTGCAGTGTGGGAATCAAACCTCTAAATAACCTTGTGTGCTGCAGATGGCCCCGTGTCAAGACTGATGGCCACTCGTGTTAAGTTGCCATGTGTTGGAGCTGAAGGGGCTGGGGACAAGAGGGGATTGTACTCCCTACGTTGTGTGCGTGTGGTGTGTTGTGTGTGTGTGAGGGATTTACTGACTTCCTTGCTACCACAGCTTGTGGCTCATCTTATGCATGTTTGGCCCATGGAAGTGTAAGCTGATCTGTGTTTGTGATCTTTGTAACCTCATTTTGACTGCAGTAAATGGCTGAACCGCCTTTAGCAAAGAGGTAGATGGATAAATAGCACTATCTCATGAGAACATGACAAAATCCGAAACCATTAGCTCATCGAAGCAGATCGAAACCTTATTATTAATTACATTTGTAGGCGATGTAAGTGGTGGGTCATGGTAGCTGTGTAGAGCTTTAACACTGCTGCAGTTCATTACTTCAGAGGCCGTAGATAACGCAGCGTTTAAAACCAGAGGTGTGACTCCAAATCATTGGACTTTGTCACTGTATCATCGTGTCTTTCTCTTTGCTCCTGGGTCGTCTCACAAAGAAACCGTCAATATCAGTTTACACATTTTGTACTTGTTTTACTGTTATTACCACGTAGTTATTTGCCAACAATGCAGTGTGATGTCTACTGGTCTAGTCTGAAGGCTTGACAGGGTGGTGTCTGCACCACATGCAGTACGAGCAATTTGTTGAATCATCTGCAACTGAAACACGTAGGAGACAAACAATAAAGGAGCAAAAACCGAGAAAAGTAAAGCTCGACACAGTTGATCCAAGACACTCTGTAATGCAACCGCTCACTATTTATTTAAATGTCTATATATATATATATATATAGCTTTTAAACTAATCATTACAGTCTGCTCTGCCCGGCTTCTCTGGGCATAATCAGGTGACAATAGAAAAGGAACTAACAGCTCCAGAGACGGCTGTCTTCTCCTTCTTCCACACAGTCAATATGTGTAATAATGAGAGCTGATGCAATCGTCTTTTCATACATACATGCTCGCTAAATCGATCCAAAGATTTGAGTTTTCAGCTTCCAATGTATCCAAATTGATGTCCCCCATCAGCTATTCTCATATTGGAGGAGGACTTTATGCCCCTGGCTGCTTGGAGAGAATCGAGTCTGGAAGGAAACGAATATGCTATCCATCTCACAAAACAACATTTGTTTGCCTGCCAGGGCCTTCAAAACCATTAACAAGATTAGAGAGCACACAATGGCAACACTCCCTCTCCCCCCTCTTCTCTTTTTCCCCTCCATATTCCCTCCCATTTTGTTCTAGCTCATTTGCCAGTACAATGCAGACATTCAGTGGTTTGTCTGCACCTCCTCTCCTAAGGGGGCTTCAGCGCAAAACCTCCTTATGCAGGCAGACAGCAATGGCACACACGCAGAGGCACAAACCAACACGAAAAAATAATATATTCATGCCAAAGGCGGACTTTCTCTGTCTCACACATACACACTTTTCCTGACACACACTCCCCTCGCCTCCGGCCAACCTGCTCTTGTGCACACTATGTGCTGCGGAGAGAAACAAACCCAAAATGAATCAACAGAGGGTTATATAAGCAGTATGTTGCCTGTGAAGAAAAGACAGCATGGGCACAGAGATATGTACACTATTCCCATAAATGGTATTGTGCGTGTGTGTGTGTGTGTGTGTGTGTGTGAGGGTGTATTGGATTGCTCCAGGCCTGTTTGAGGCAATTTATTCCTATAAAAATATAGATTTTTGATGTCCATCACTTTTTTCTTTCACTCTTCCTTTCCACACTCGACAACACCCACCCAAAGGCAAATATGAACAGAGGCATTGAGCGGGATCCTGGCACTGCCACACTTGAGAGTTTGATTCCGGGAACACAGAAATTAAACCCCAAATATTGATGAAATTAAGAGAGAAAGAAATGTGTTCCTGCGCCTCATCCTCATCTCTCTCCCCGCTCCTCTCATCTTAAACCAGCTCACCTCATTTTACTTTCCATCTAACGCGTTAATCTCCTCTCCTCTCCTCTCACTTTCTATCTGAGTAATGAAATTTAATTGCATCCGTCTTGCGTTTCTCAGCACAAGGAGCTTTAACATGAGCAGTATATCTCATTAAATCTCTCCCCCTGTCTCTCCCCTAACCTCTAGGTGCCTACAGATGTTTCCATGGGTCTGTTGGCAGAGCCCCAGGTGGCCATGTTTTGCGGTAAACTCAACATGCACATCAACGTGCAGAGCGGCAAGTGGGAGCCGGACCCCTCGGGCACCAAGAGCTGCATCGGCACCAAAGAGGGCATCCTGCAGTACTGCCAGGAGGTAAAGTGTGTGTGTGTGGGGGTGTGTGTGTTCTAGCCCGGGAGGTAAACCCAACAGAAGCTGCTCTTTTTCATACAACTGTTTATTTTCCCTGTGGAATCAATGAAGTCTGGTATTACATGATCATATTAATCCACTGTTTAAAGCTGAGATGAATCTTTATTGTATGTATTGTAGTAAAAAGCCTAAAGGCAAGGAGAAAATAGGAGTGGGGGGGGGGGGGGGTGTGTAGATATAGAATTTCAGGATAGTATTAAAAAAATAATAATAGTGTGAAGGTAACATTTCAAGGTGTTTTTTTGGTAGAGATAGAGAGGCCATTTTGGACCATTTGTAATCATCATTTTCAGCCACTGTCATGCACGTATGATGCGATATATGGAACACTTAAACTGTAATTACCCAGTGTTTAGTTTGTTTTGTGTGAGCAATAAGCCGAGACGATACATTTTTATCGTCTTCTTTTTGGGTCGTATATTTTTTTTTTTAGTGCAAATTGATGATTGAGCCGGTAGCAGTGCAGAAGACCTTGGGGGGAGTTCGTAACAAGCAAGATTGGATTGTCAATTTTATTTTGGTATTTTTGGGCAAGCGAGAACAATTTTCACCGCAGGTGATGCCAATAAAACGCATGAAAGATGCCTGAAAATGCAATCTGAACCAAATGAACGAAAGCTACCAAAATCACAAAGTCGTATGGATGTTAGAGGACAGACGGAGGAATTTGTTCCTGTTGGTTTGAGAGAACGTAAGAGCACAGAAGTCCCATCACGAGTGGGTTACAGAGAATACAAGCAGATTTGTTTTTATTAACCAAAATCCCAATTTGGCAGGTTGACATGGTGCCGAAACAGCTCAGTAAAAAAGCTGCTTAAGTCCATGTGACTTTACTTTAATTAGTGTAAAACTAACTGGACCTCCGTGTTGTTGTTTGACCAAAGAAAACGTCTATCCTTTTAACCACAAGATTTCTTTTGAAGCAGTATTCCAGCAGTGTAGTGCAGGCTATCACTGCACTGGGAGTTGTCTGATAAGCACATGTGATGCATAATGAGATGTCTCTGAAAAGCATGTAAGACGGACTGAAAGGAAGATAAGTTCTCCATTGTTTCAGCTGATAACCAATCCAGTGAAAACAAACGCGTATTACTGAATCAGCCGGAGGTCCCAGGTTCAAATTGTTTTTACATTTTGAACTTGGATATCAAAAAGAAACAGAGAGATATGGAGAACCTTGGAATTGTCCTTCCCGAAGCTGAATGGAAAATGTGAGAGTGACGAGGAACCAAGGTTATGGAATTCTTTCCCTCTGCGTTTAGAGAGATACGAGAGGAGAGCACATTGAAGAGGGGGTGTCATGATACAGAATGAGGGGTGATGTATTTGGACGGGGATTATGACTCGTCGACTAAGAATATTGTGCAGAGGCAGATGTCATGCACGGCTGAGAGGAACATGGAGGTAAACAGCAGAGTGCGCCAAGCATCAGGGAGCACTGCAGTAATGCAAAGATTTAAAAAAACCATCTGGGAAAACAACACATTTCCTAAAGTAAGGGAGTGGATTACGTTAACAAACTATTCAGGTAAAGTGTGCGTAGGACACGTGAGGAACTACAAGTGATGGATTAATGGATGTGAAGAAGAGCACCTACTCGTTTTCAGCTTCGTCGTGACTCTAATGTAATGTATAATTATGTGTGTAGGTGTACCCCGAGCTCCAGATTACCAATGTGGTGGAGGCCAACCAGCCAGTCAGCATCCAGAACTGGTGCAAGAAGGGGCGCCAGCAGTGTCGCAGTCACCTGCACATTGTGGTGCCCTACCGCTGCCTGGGTGAGTCCCTGATATGTTCTCACGTGTGATACATTCAAGACATACACCCTTGACTCATAAAATGACAAGAAAAGACAAAGAATCCCATAAATAAATAAGAGCAGGTGTCCTTGTTTCAAATGGATATTGCAGTTTTGTGGCCAGAGGTGCTCTGAAGCGATGGGGAAGGGCGTGTGGAGCATTCGGAGAAACAAAGAAAAGATAATTACCCTGTTCTAGCTGCAAGACAATAGTCACCATAGCAACTAGGGCTGGGCAATGTAGACCAAAAATCATATATTGGTATTTTTAGGCTGAATGGCGATGCACGATATATATATCTCAGTAGTTTCTACAAGGTTAAATGTTCAGCTGACTGCCTTAATTCAATACATTCAACTCATAGTCATGTTATTTTCAACAAGTTGTTCTGGATTTATCCCGAGTTATTGTGTAGGTTACGTCACTCTACAATAGTGAAAGTGCTGCACGCCTCTAGTATTGTATAGAACAGAGTAAATCCATATACAAACTTTATTCCGCTTGACAACTTAACTGTTGATTTCTCCTCTGCTCTGATCGCCCCGGTCACGTCTGTCCGTTTAAATGGTTTGAAAAAAAAAGAACTCTATATACCATAACAAGTTGAAAGACCGCCCCGCCGTAAAAGCAGCCACGGAGATGTTTCATGAGAGTCATCAGTGTTGGCTGAAATGTGTCTTCAGTCAGTCAGAAGGCTCGTGTATGAATTATACATATGGTTATTGTTTTTGCTGCAGTAGGAGAGTTTGTGAGCGACGCCCTGCTCGTGCCTGACAAGTGCAAGTTCCTGCACCAGGAGCGTATGGACCAGTGTGAGAGCCACCTGCACTGGCACACCGTCGCCAAGGAGGTGAGTACACACACACACACACACACACACGCACACTTCCACTACTGTAACATCTAGCGGGACTGATTTATCTTCTGCCCTGCCTTTCTCATCCTGTGTCTGCGTAGTCCTGTGGAGACCGCACGATGAATCTCCACGACTACGGGATGCTGCTGCCCTGCGGCATCGACCGTTTCCGAGGAGTGGAGTTTGTGTGCTGTCCCGCGGAGGCGGAGCGTGACGCCGACAGCGCAGAGAAGGACACTGATGATTCTGATGTCTGGTGGGGTGGAGCGGAGACTGATTACTCTGACAACAGGTACACACACACACACACACACACACACACACACACACACAGATAAATGAGGGCAAGGCAGCAGCAGAGTAATACATCAGCGCTCAGTTGATCAGAGATATTGCCACTTTCATTTTCAACATCGCCATAAGGATAGATTTCTCTTCTTGGAAGCTCACTGCAGGTTGGTTATAATCTAAAGCCTTTGTCCTTCCCTTCTTCACATTCATCCTTCCTCATCTCCTCATCCCTCTTCCTCTGTCACCTCTCCTCCCCCCCTCCTTCTGTGTTCCACCCTTTCCTTCATTTCTCTCCCTTTCCCCCCCACTCCCCTTTCCTCTCCATCCTCCCTCCCAGTATGGTGCGGGAGCCAGAGCCAGCGGAGCAGCAAGAGGAAACCAAGCCATCTGTGGTAGAGGAGGACGAGGAAGAGGAGGAGGTAGCCGAGGAAAATAACGAGGAGGAGGAAGAGGACGTGCTGGACAACGACCAGGATGGAGACGGAGAGGAGGACGAAGAGGTGGAAGAGGAGGAGGATGAGGAGGGAGACGCCGACATCATCGACACGCTCAACGACGACGACGACGACGACGACGCCGACGAGCCCACCACCAACGTTGCCATGACGACCACCACCACCACCACCACCGAGTCTGTGGAAGAGGTTGTCAGGGGTGAGGAATGTTTCCTACGTGTGTGTCTAGAGCTGGTTCTCATCTTCTGTTATAAATAGTCTTCATTTTCAGGGTGTTTGCAGCTCCATGAGAATGTTCTACACTTTCTACATTTAAGATTTCTTTAAAAGCTTTAATCAGATGACAGGTTATTTAGATTAAGTGACACAAGCTCAGTACAACATACAACATGTGTTTCTCTCCATTTTTTAAAATGCTTTTCTAAACGCAATTTAACTTCATGTTCGTCACGTATTAATTTCCTGCTGTCATTTTTCACATTGTGCTCGTTTATCATCTCGGAGCTTTCATTAGCGACGTCCCATTAGAGTCCGAACTGATTGTTCCAGCTTTGTGTCTTCATTTGAGTCTTAAATTGCTTTTGAATTCAATCCCAAGTTCCAATAATAATACTTTGAATCTGACTTTCGTCACATCCCTACTGTGTGACGTAAAGTGTTTCTGGCATATTTTACAGGTGAACACACTCGGGTGTGTTCTATAGTGTATCGTGAGCTAAAGAGACTCTAGTAGCCGTGTATGTGAATGATGACAAGTGTGTATGTGTGTCCTCCAAGATGTGTGCTGGGCCAATGCAGAGACTGGTCCATGCCGGGCCATGCTGCCCCGCTGGTACTTTGACCACCAGGAGGGTCACTGTGCTCAGTTTATCTACGGTGGCTGCGGAGGCAACAGGAATAACTTTGACTCTGAGGAGTACTGCCTGTCTGTCTGCAGCAGCGTCAGTAAGTCCTGCCCGACGGCAGCTAACCCCGACTAGCAGCCGGTGTGTCTCTAACCCTCGCTTTCACTCGCTGTCTATCCAAGCTGTCCACTACCTGCCACACGTTTCCTGCTCGGTGTGCTTCTCTTCCAGATGTCCCTTATTCATCAACTCCCTTCCTGGCTAACCTTTACCTTTTCCTCACCGTCTGTGTGTTTGTCTGTCAGACAAATAAATGTGTTTGCTCTCAAAACAGACTTCACCTTTCCTATAATCTCTCGTGGAAAGCCTCCAACCTGACCGGGTGTACGCTCACCGTTCCCTTTACTCTCGCTACTCCTTCTAGAGTGTAAGATAAGATGTTTTGTGAAGCATGTATATTTCACTATACACTTTAACATCGAGCCACACTGGACCGTGTTCTGTTTCGAAAGCTGTTAAGAGCTGGAGATGTGTTTTGTTTTAGCTAAATGAAAAAGCCATAACAATAAGTGGAGAGGTTCAATTCTTCAGAATAACAGATTAAAGTTAATTTATTGATTCCTATTAGAGTAAAGTACAGAGACATGGGGCCAAAATCTATATGCTCCCAACAACAATACTTATACAGACAGAATACTCATTTTCATGTCTGTAGATTCTTCTAGTTACAGTTGCTGCCCTATAGAGCTGCTATAATAACGACTGTAGTTTCTATGATTACAGTCGTTATCTTTTGTGATTCTTTAAAATCATCCAGGCAGGAATTATTTGGCAATAATCCTCACTTTGCTGCACATTATGCCTCGCATCCCCTGATGTGCTGCAGGTTTGCTTACATTATACCCTCCTCGTCACAGAGGGAATAGGTTCGGTTTAATTCATTGCATTCATTTAAATCGGATGTCAAATTAACCCGCTGCAATTTTGGAAATGTGAACCGTTTCCAAGGCAGCGGTAAGCAAAAACTCATCAATACATCATTACACGCTGCAGAGCTCACCTGCCCTCTACAGCACATTGTGATGATTGATTATCGGAGGAAACATTGATAATGAGGATGATTGCTTGATGGATTTCACACCTTGTTACTATATTTGGCTATTAGAATTTCTTACTAACGAAGAAAGCGTATTTCTCGCCACTTCCTGTTCAGCTGGAAGTGATCGTTCAGTCACAAAGTGAACTGATTAGATTTCAAATAGTTGCTCAGTCTTGGATTGCCAACCTATTTTTCGTGTGTGTGTGTGTGTGTGTGTGTGTGTGTGTGTGTGTGTGTGTGTGTGTGTGTGTGTGTGTGTGTGTGTGTGTGTGTGTGTGTGTGTGTGTGTGTGTGTGTGTGTGTGTGTGTGTGTGTGTGTGTGTGTGTGTGTGTGCGCGTGCGGGCTGTGTGTTTGGAGATGGGGAGCGGAAGGCGGTTTAAGTGTTTGGCTCTGATGCTGATTTCAGTGTTGTGTAAGGTTCAGTGACCTTGCTAGATACATGTGTGATGTGTGTGTGTGTGTGTGTGTGTGTGTGTGTGTGTTTTAGTGTGGGATTTCTGCTCTGCTGTACGGTGGCGGTGAGAAAGTGCTGCAGTGTCTTATTCCCCCCCACGGACACACACACTTGGCACTTACATATGTGGTCAATTAACAGTCATGCACAGTCTCTGAGCAACTGGTATTTCTAATAGCATTTTCTTTTTTGTAAATACGCATATGATAATTACAGCGAGTGTTTGAACAGCAGTGTTCATTTTGGCATTTGAGTTTTAGTGATTAGATTTTTGTTCGTTATAGTCAACAGACACTAAAGACATTTCAGATTTAATTAAAAATCTCTATGTTTCTATATCTTCTCAGCGTTTTGTCCCTCTTTGTTTTCCTTTTTCTTCCGTCCTTCACACGATCATTTCTGTTCACCTCCTTTTGTGGTGGGGTGGTGTTTGGGGTCAGAGACAGACTTTTCTAACACCAAAACACTGCGCATGATCCCACTATAGATAAGTGAGAAATTGTAATTTAGGGTGAAATGATCCTTTGAATGGTTTTGATGGACAGAGGTTAACAAAACGTTCGGCTGAGGTCAAAGTGAATAACATCTCCGTTGTTTTTGTGTCTTGCGCTGTCATGCGCTCTCATCAGACATAACCGATTTCACATGACGTGCGACCTTTCACGCATGCATGCACACACACACACACACACACACACACATCACGCATGCACACACACTCACACTCACCAGCCACTTTTGATAGCACACTTGTGAAAGATAATCAACTTTCCACTGATTAAATCCAGATTTTACGCAATGTGTGGTCCATTTATATTTCTCGCTGGTAAGTCGACCAAAATTCAGTCCGTGCTTTTGAGCCCACAGGATATATTCCAGCGTCAGTGTTTTGGCATGAGAGCCTAGTTATATAAATGAGAAAAGGTTTTGTCTCTCTTCTACAAAAGACTACGGGTCATCTGAGGCATTCGCTTGTTTGCTAGCTTCCAGCTACAGCTACTACATGGTGTTCTTTCTCTCCTGATTCCACACTAACCCTTTAACCCATTAACACTCTGTGTTTTGTGTTTTGTGTGTGCTAAGGCAACTCGGCCAGATAAACCAAATAAAAGTATGCAAAATATGCTTCCCTGAAAGTCTTTTCACCTCTCTAACGTCCTCTTCTTTCCTCCCTCTACCTCCATTTCATGCAGTCCCCACAGCCACGCCCAGCTCCCCCGATGCCGTGGACCACTACCTGGAGACGCCTGCCGATGAAAACGAACACGCCCACTTCCAGAAGGCCAAAGAAAGCCTGGAAGCCAAGCACCGCGAGAGGATGTCCCAGGTACTGACGGAGAGGGGGGAGAGGAAGGAATAAATGAGGAGGGAGGATTCTGGATATTCGGTAGACTGAAAGCTGATCAGCAGTCGCTGCATGTGTGCGTTTGAGTAATGGTAGCTAAGCAAGGAGAACGAAGAGGAGGATTTTATTCGTAGGAGTACGAGTGCAGAGATTTTTCTATGAATAGAAAATGGAGGGAGAAAAGGTGTGTCGAGTAAAAGCGAATAGGTGCGTTTGTTAATCCCTCCCGGGTAAACCGACCGAGCCAATTCAACTTTAATTGTATTCTTTAATCAACCGCCTCACGCTCCGGCAGAGAGCCAGATGGTCCCAAGCAATGTCACAGTTTTCCAGACAAGAACACTTACAACCTTGTGGCTCTAAAAAGCACCACTTTGGATAGCTCTGTTTAGTTGTGCGTGGGTAGCTACAGGCGCACCATCATCTGATTTCACACAGTTGACTACACCCTTACAGACACTGGGAGGTCAGTCATTTCTCTGGTAAAGGGTTGAATTAAAGAATCCACCCGGTGAGTCAGAGGATGAGACTGAGGTACAATCATCTTCCTTATCAGGACGTAACTGGCCAAAAAGGCAACAGAAAGTAAAGTAAAGAAACGGTCTCTTTTCAACATTCTCAATCTGAAAGAATTATTAACACACACCGGAAGGATCGGATAGATGTCATCTTTTCATAGCCGTGTAAAATGTCAGATTTTCTTTAATTTAGCCAGCTGTGAAAAGATCAGATCCACAACTGAGCAACGAGACGTTTCACTCAAGTGTCAAATCGGCCTGTGATGGAACATATGGAAGTAAATTTCCCCCGTCGTGGGACTAATAAAGGATTTCTGATTCTGATAGATCGACAAGTTAACTGTGTTTTCTATACGCAGGTGATGAGAGAGTGGGAGGAGGCCGAGAGGGAAGCTAAGAATCTTCCACGTGCTGACAAGAAGGCCGTCATCCAGGTAAGACTTACACATACTGGACACGTACAAGACCATCCGACGCTTTCGGTGTCCTTTTTTATCTATGTGTTGCAATTTGTGCAGCGTTTCCAGGAGAAGGTGGAGGCTCTGGAGCAGGAGGCAGCCAGCGAGCGGCAGCAGCTGGTGGAGACCCACATGGCTCGGGTGGAGGCTCTGCTCAACGACCGCCGCCGCCTGGCTCTGGAGAGCTACCTGACCGCACTGCAGCAGGACCCACCCAAGGTACGCTTTACACACAGTTCAGCAGCGACGACCTTTCACCTTTTGATGCAGATGATTGGCGGTGTCGAATGAAATCAATGTCAAAAGTCACTTCCCCTGTGATTTACAGTACTTTTCAAAATGGTACTTCTTGCAGCGCTTACTGTTGTCCTGCCGTTTCCCACATTATGTTGGTGTCGCTTTTAACCTTCTCAGCTATTCATCAAGATATTTCTTATTCTGGTCTTATTTGAAGTGAGTTATAATTCTCCTGTTGGCGTTCTGTTGGTCCTTTATGTGTCGTCGCTGTGTTAATCCACTAACATGGATTTATACAGTATCTGCTTTGTGAAAGCAGATAAATGCATTGAATTTTAATCTATAAAATCATTGTTCGTATCCTCAGCTCCCTAAAAATGTCAGTTATTTAAATGCAAAACTTGTAAATTGGCAGTTTGATCAATGTCTGAGTTTGATAAATATATGAATTACTGATTTGTATCAACATCGTGTCTTTGAACGATTTTTAGCTTTTCGATTTGGAAGGTTTTCTTTTGACTGTACATGAATCCATCATCCTGTCCTTCCTCTGCCCCTAACCATTCGTCATCGTCTTCTGCAGCCTCGCCATGTCTTCAGCCTGTTGAAGAAGTACGTGCGTGCCGAGCAGAAGGACAGGCAGCACACACTCAAACACTTTGAACACGTCCGCATGGTGGATCCCAAGAAGGCTGCGCAGATCAGACCTCAGGTAGCATCATTTCACTTGTAAATGAGAAGAAAAATACATTTCCCCTGGTGGAGCTGATTTTATATACTTATGTGCATGTGTGTGTGAAGGTACTGACCCACCTGCGTGTCATTGAGGAGCGTATGAACCAGTCTCTGGGACTTCTCTACAAGGTACCTGGTGTGGCCGATGACATCCAGGACCAAGTTGGTGAGTGTTTCATTACATTAATCTAACGTAAGTGCAACTGAGGAAGTTTTAGAAGTAGTTAACATGTAGAGAGACAAGACAATCTAATTATTTCAGAGTGGCATGAAGCAAATATGAGCTGTCTGTCACGCTCGCAGTGTGTGCTGACCCGAGTTAGTAAACGACTGTCCTGGTTGTGTTACATGGAACAGACAGATTGAATGCTCAGTTGTTTTGTTGATAAGGACATTGGAGCGAGTTGGCCTAATTCTTCTGTTCAGAGTCAAACAAAACTGTTTGCTGTGAAGGTAAATCCCCTTCTCCTCCTCCCTCCTCCCTCCTCCCTCCTCCCTCCTCCCGCGCCTGCATTCGCTAGCTTTCTGTGGGTTTTTGGATTTATTGGAGTTGCGTGCGTCACGCAGCCATCTGTGTCTCTGTCTCGGAGATTGTCACAGTCTGTGCTGCCCGGCAAAACACACACACACACACACACACACACACATGGGAACAAACATACTCAGAAGAAAAAGCACTACAACATTTCTTGTAGGCCGTCTGTCCCCTCGGATAGAAAAACAGTTGTGTGTGTGTGTGTGTGTGTGTGTGTCCTCATTTTTTAATTGTGGTTACAAAAACATTTATTTGACCATATTTAGAGCCTTTTTACGTTGAATCTAACTGAAAACAACAAGATACAAGAAGTGTGCTCATTTGGATTAATGAAGGGAAACTCCCTTCCCTCATTCTACTTCCTATTTCTTGTGTCCTCTGACCTCTCCTCTTCCTTCCTTCCTTCCAGAGCTTCTGCAGAGGGAGCAGGCGGAGATGGCCCAGCAGCTGGCCAACCTGCAGACGGACGTGAGGGTAAGCTACGGCAACGACGCCCTGATGCCCGACCAAGAGCTGGGAGACGGCCAGACCGACCTGCTGCCCCAGGAGGACACACTTGGCATGGGGGGAGTCGGCTTCATCCACCCCGAGAGCTTCAACCAGCCCAACACTGAGAACCAGGGTACTTACTGAAGCACAGTGTTGTTGATTACATATTCACTACACCTTGGTTCAACGTTGATAGAAATGTCACTCATAATTGCTATAAAGCAATATGTAATCCACTTTTGGCTTTGTTAGGACTGTGTGGTATTAAGAAGAAGCGTGTGCTCTCTCTCTCTCTCTCTCTCTCTCTAGTTGAGCCAGTGGACTCTCGTCCCAATCTTGACAGAGGCATTCCCACAAGGCCAGGTTGGTACTATTGTTCAAAAAGTTCCCCAATATTGTGATTTTAAGTATTTCTGTGTATTGGGTTTAAGGTTGTGAAAAACACATGTAGGTAATGTTGTTATTGTAAACTGCTACAGATCATAACTAAAGGTGAATGTTAACTAAGTACTTAATTGAAGCAGCTTCCTCTCTAATACAAAATATTTCTTCAGGTTAAGTAACATCTCCTCTTAAAAACAAATCCCCAAAAGAAATGGCGAGATGGTTTTGAAGTAGAGACGGAGAGAGAAAGGTCAGGACAGTATTTTTCCACCATCTCTCAGCCGTTATTTGCTCACTGCCAACTCCACTTGACCTCCATTAAGGTGCCAGCTGTGGTTAGATCTGTGATGCAGCTGCAGGATCTATACGCACTGTACTGTATATGCTGTGCTATATATGAAATTCATACAGCTGTTATAGTCAGCACTCAGCTGTTTGATCTCAACGTGTGTGTGTGTGTGTGTGTGTGTGTGTGTGTGTGTGTGTGTGTGTGTGTGTGTGTGTGTGTGTGTGTGTGTGAGAAGAAGAAAGCGGCTGAGTGTCACCATCCATAATAGATTGTACTTTTCCTTCCCTTGCCAGTGACTGGAATGAAGATGGAAGCTATTCCCGAGCTGCGGATGGAGACAGAGGACAGACAGAGCACTGAATATGAAGTTCATCCACCAGAAACTGGTAAACAAACGCAGAAAGCAGCTCTGACACACACACACACACACACTCGTTAGATGCTCACTGGTCCGTTTATCTGTGCAGACTCATTAATAAACATAGCGAACTGCACGCGGGCATGCAAACACACACGATGCATTTACTGACCCATGCAAGCTTGCACTCTGCCCTCTCTTTTCCACTAGCATACACACGGGTCCATGTCTCCGCTTATGGTACACTCCCATTGTCTGCTCTTCTCTAAATTCCACTGTCCTCTGATCAGAGTTAAGTTTGTATCTGTACGTGTTTTTCTGGTCAGCCACAGGTACAAAAACAATATCGGGCTCTAGCCCCGTTCTGCATTCATTTAATAATCTCATCCAATATTGTAATACCAGCACGAAAAACCTCAATCCTTCCTCAAATCCAAATCCGCGTACCTTATTCGTCTCACCTAAAGGCTTTAATCTCTTAATCCCTACATTTTATTACGTATCACATTTCTTGCATTGACAAAGAGCAGCCAGTGTGTCAGGCTGCCTCCTTGAGTCGACTCCTTAATTTCGCATTTCACCGTAACCCCAATCAGCGCTCTGCAGGATTATTCTGGAGGAGGCTCACCAGACTGAAATTAAATCCCCACTCAATGCGGTGTTTGACACACGCAGGGGTAACAGTGTAGCTATGTCAAGATGTGCTTTTGTAAGATTATCTGCGTTAGTGGCTTTGTGAAGTTTGTGCCTCCGTTTCTGTCCCATTATCCCCGCTGGTGTCAGGAGTCCTTTTCCTCCCTTCAGAAGACGCCATTTGCTATTTATTTTCAGTTCTGAATGAAAAATAAGTTCCTCAGAGCAACACAGAAGCTGAAGCCTTCATTTATCTGAGACTACATTGTGCTCGGCTTTATGCAAATCACCTGACAGCCAACAGTCAAGTCCCACCATGAAGTCACCTTACAGTCATGTCCATGTGTTCTCATGTGTGGCGTCTTTGTTCCCAGGCAGTTATAGTTTAAAGCTAAATCCGACTATTTTAAAAATGACAAAAGCAGCTACATGTTTGGAAGTGTACCGACACACAGCAAGCTCTACACAATGATGTAGGTGGAGTAATGTCTCTTCTCCTTCAGTGACATTCAAACTACTAAAAGTAGTCGCAGCTACTAGAGCTCACAGAATGGAGAAGAAAGGGAGCAAAGAAACATGCAAACCTTTCTTAAGCACAATTACCTGCTGGAACTACACTTTATTACTCAGCAGTGTCTCCAGTACAACATAAAATACCGTGTCCATGGTGACAGAAGCTAAAGAAAGGCCCATGTGACCAGGTGGTCACCTGACAAACTGTCTGCCCTTCAACTCCCACAGGTCTTCTTCGCAGAGGACGTCGGCTCCAACAAGGGCGCCATCATCGGCCTGATGGTTGGAGGCGTCGTCATAGCAACCGTGATCGTCATCACCTTGGTGATGCTGAGGAAGAAGCAGTACACCTCCATCCACCACGGAGTCATCGAGGTGAGAAACAGCTGACCTGTGTGTTTGTGTGCCGCGTGGACAAGCTGGTGTGTGTGTGTGTGTGTGTGTGTGTGTGTGTGTGTGTGTGTGTGTGTGTGTGTGTGTGTGTGTGTGTGTGTGTGTGTGTGTGGTGTGTGTGTGTGTGTGTGTGTGTGTGTGTGTGTGTGTGTTTCAGTTTCATTAGCCGTTTAATTAAAAGAAATTGTGGCAGCTTTGTTTCTCTCTTTCTGCCAGTTACTCTTTAAAATGTAGATTGTCTTTACATTAGTACACACCATATGTGTGTGTGTGTGTGTAACCTCCCCCCCCTTCTCTTTCTGGCTCTGCTCCAGGTGGACGCCGCCGTCACCCCCGAGGAGCGCCACCTGTCTAAGATGCAGCAGAACGGTTACGAGAACCCAACCTACAAGTTCTTTGAGCAGATGCAGAACTGAGGAGAATGTCACATGTACACACACACACACACACACACACACACATACAAACATCTCCTCCCAAACATCAAACACCTCCCCTCCCTCTCTCTCCCCTCCCCCCCCCCCCTCGTCCAGTCCCACGTCTCCTGAAAGGCAGTGTGGCTTAGACCGTTGTGACTGAAATAGTCAGTTACGAGCGTACGGAGCGACTGTAGCCAGGGTTTACTTTCATTTCTGTCTGGGCGGACACTGCGGCCAAGTGTGCACCACGTTTGTTCACTTTATCGGAGCAAGACGCCTTTTAATTAAAGAAAGGCGTTTTTATACGTTACTCCGTCTGGGCCTGCCGATGTATGGAAAAAGGCCCCGCCCAGTACATCGAAACAAACCCGCTCTGGGGAAAGAAGCGCTTTCTCTCCGCACTGATTCAGGGCCAGTGTATAGTTGGTTTTCTTTGGCGTGGGACGGTTTTAGGTGTGGACCTTTTTTTTTTTTTGGCAAATCTGACCAATGATCAGTGGGATTTTAGGCGCACGCTGACCCTGGGCCTCGTTTACAGAAATTGTTTGCAGAATCATCATTTCAAATCATTATCCGACATGTTGACATTAATTTGTTTCAATCATATTTGTATTGATTATATATAATGAAATAAAGTCTTAAATCAAGCAAGATGATTTTTCTAAACGAAGCCCAGTGTTCCCCCACCAACTGCACCACTACTGCACTCACTCTACCGTCTACACTGGAGTATCCCCTCCTCCTCCTCCACCCCTCCCTCCACCCTCTTTTCTTTGCGCATTCTTACGACAGCTGGGCTGTGTTAAGTCACACAAGGCTCTTAAGGATATTTGGAGATGCTGATGATAATTAATATGTTGATGATGACGATAGTAATTATGTATTCTGAATGAGCTGTTTTTTATTTTAGAGTTTTTTTTTTTCTCTTTTCGTTTCCAACTTTTGTTTTTCAAAAAAGAATGAAAACGGAGGGAAAAAAAAGTCAACCGATGTAAAGTCCTTTTTTTAAATTGTGTGTAATGTTACTGGAGTAATGCTGAAGTCTTAGCTGTTCCTATGTAGTGCATGACAACAGGATTTTGAAAAACAAATAAAAAAAACAAGATCTTAACGCTGCTCTCTTGAGATCCTCTCACATATAGATTGTCATTCTAGCAAGATTGTACATTTAGTTTCTTCTCGTGGTCACGTGACTTCAAACAATGAAAAATATATATAAATCTAGATGAACGGGATCTGCTTTGATATCATGTAAAATACACATTTAAAAGAGATCTGTGATTTTGGAATTTAAGTGTGTTTCTCTTTTCTTTTTCATTTTTTTTTTTAAAACCACGCTACGTTCCTGAAGCTACAGGAGGGGGGCTGGCTTCATCTCTGTTTGTATATTATTCTCATTCACTGAAATATATTGTGTTAAAGATCCTTATGCATAGGGGCTCAGAAATCACCCCCTTATAATTTTTGCTTTTCTGTTTAATTCATATAACCTTTTTTGTTGGAAAAAGGCATGTTGTGGGTGTGAAGGTTACAGGGAGTGGGAAGGGAAATGGAAAAATGGGAGGAATCCGGCATGGGGGATGGGTTGGGATTATCTCTGCGTGTATGTGTTTTGTCATTTTCGGTCTGGTGTTTCGTCCAGTTGTAAGTCGACGCCGTCTATTATTTGGGTTTGTAATAATTTCTTCTGATAGAACAAGTTGAGAGTTGAGGAGGTGGGGGAAGGAAGGTGAGGTATAGAGGAAATGACTTGCAGTTCCGGATGGATAGCCAGCCAGGCAGGCAGCCTGTGTATATATAATGGATTTCCACTCCCCAGCACCTCCCTTTCCCTCCCTCCTTCCTATTTCCTTCCTTTCCGTTCAGGCATGCTGCTCACCTCTCTGCCATCATCGCACACTTGACTCCTGTATAGAGATGAAAGGCGTTCACCATTGAGAGAGCTGACAGCGAGTCAGGGACGTGAAAGCAGGGATACAATGTCAGTCTCAGCATCGTAGGCAAAAAATCTCCCGTTCATCTTCATAAGGTCATGTTAAAGGTCTGTCACCATCTCAACAGTACATCGAAAGAAATACAGTGTGACCTCTCACTCTGTTAATTCACCTAATGGCGAGTAAGATCTGTGAGGGAATGGTGTTAATATGAAGGCTGCAGTGGGGTGGGTCCTTGGTTTTCAGAGTGTGCTCCATAGAAGCCCAACAGAGGGCAGTAGAGTAGAAGAGGAAGCAGGATTTTCTTTCTATCTTTTTTTTTCTGTGGGTTATATATTGGTTTTGTTTTCCACTGTGTAATATTGTGCAGGCCATTTGCATTGACTGGAAAAAACGCTTTCTACACTGTATTCCATAATAAAGTTTTGAATGTACATACAAATGCTTGCTGTTTTATTCTAATGTGTGTCTATGTATTATATATATATATATATATATATATATATATATATATATATATATATATATATATATATATATATATATATATATATATATATATATATATATATATATATATATATATATATATATATATATATATATATATATATATATATATATATATATATATATATATATATATATATATATATATATATATATATATATATAAACTCTGAAGGAGCATTTTCTTTTTCTTGCCTTCGGATAAGGAGGTCAGAGGTCAGTGACAGAAAACTGCAGATGAGTTTATTTGACGGGGACAAACACACTATACATTGAGAATTGCAAATCATCCTATGCAATGTATCTCACCATTTATAGTTACTGCTCATTTCCAATGCGGGTCCCTAGAACGGCCTTTTAAAATAACAAATATAAAACATGTTCACAGACAACAAAGTTAATCTATGTGGTACATTTTGTTGTCATTATTCAGTGTGCTTAGCTCAAGGACACATCTGAGCACTTCCTGACACTGATGAAGCCAGGTCATCTTGCCAAACGTTAAAGTACTTATATTATTAAACTGAAAATCAAACTTATGGGGAAGACGCCATGATATATTATCTTAATTAAATAAAAACATAAGATCAAGGGGGAAAACTACAATCAACTTTACTACCAAACTTAATAATGTATAGGAACAACTAACTTGCAAAACACTAGTAAAACAATATTATAGATGGATTTATAAAGCTATTAATAGGGACCAACACAGTGCAAATCCCAAACTGAACTCAAATTAAATTACAAACAATAAAAGTAACATGTCCGGTAAAACTACAATTGCAGTGTAAAAGGTGCAAAGGAATAAAAGCAAGGGTGGTGATGGCCTAGTGGTCTAGTGGTCTAGTGGTACGGCTTCCAAATACAACACCAGATGATTGTGAGTCCAATACCAGAGCTGCCACCATTGTACCCCTGAGCAAGGCACTTAACCCTGAGTGGCTCCAGGGAGACTGTCCCTGTAGTTAGTTCATTGTATATTGCTCTGGATAAGAGCGTCTGCTAAATGTCCTGCAATGTAAAAACAAAAGGTGTTTCAGTGGTTAATAATACCTTCTGATGTCATTATCATAAGTCAAACAGCCAAAGGTGATGACAACAAATATTTTAAGTTCAAAATACATATTTGCATAATGCTGCTTTAGTCGTTTTGGGATAATATGCAGTCATTTAGGGTCAACCTAAATACGCGCAGCAATGCACAAAAAAAATACTTTTTTGACGTCCTCGAACGCCACACACACTCCCACAATCCACCGCGGTCCTCCACATTTGGATCTTGTACTCAAAGTGTCAAATCCAAGGTGAGTGCAGCGTTTTAAAATGAATACTATTACACACTTAACTGTACCCCATCTGTCATTATTATACATACGGATACATGTATGTCCATTTCTTTAGTGAATGTAAAGTTATGATTTACTGCAACACAACAGACGACAGAGGACACTGTTTGAAAGCTACGTCTTGTCAGCTAAAGCTATGTTAGCATGTTAGCATAATCAGTGGTTTGGTTAACGAATGAAGCGAACATTTAGCTTTAGCTAGCAGTAAATATAATTAAACTGACGTTGCATGACGTGGTTGTGGCATTGTTATTGTAGGCTTCTCTGAATTCGCTTATAATGTCGCATCAGTGTGTAGCTAATTCAATGTCATTCTGCTATAACCCAGCTAGGTAAGAGGGCAGCTAACTAATGCTAACTTTAATATAGCTTTAATCTAGCTATGCTAGCGCTAAAGTCAAGTTGCTCCTGCTAACCAACAGCACGTCATGTTATAAGCAGTGGTGATAGAAGTACAAATATAGTTTTACTTCGAGTAAAGTATTCATTATGCAGAAAGGCCAATTTCAGAATAATATATAGTATAGCAATATAGTGATGAATAATGTGTTCATCAATTCATTGTTGCAGCTGACAGGTGGAGGTCATTTTAACTTGTATATTATTGGACAGCAGTCATATCATAATGTATTAGTTTATATACAAAGTGTATTAATAATCTGATTCTGCAAAGTAACTAAAGCTGTAATAAATTAAGTAGAGTAAAAAGTACAATATTTGCTACTGAGATGTAGTGGAGTCTAAAAAGTATAAAGTAGCATAAAATGGAAATATTCAACTTTAGTACAGTACTTGCATAAATATACTTGGTTACATTCCACCACTAGTCATAAGTTTAGCAGGTGACAGAGTCCTTCAAGCTTAAATACATTCAAATAATAAAGCAGATCTTTCGTCTGGATGTAATTTCAGGCTTTGCATTTCCTACTAATATGAAACAGAGACTGAATCACAGCCTGTTGTGCAGATAACAACGTAACCCAAGGCTTTTTGTTCCTTCAGATGGCACTTCATCGATTATTCCAGCTGTCCTCCTTGTTGCGCTCCGCCGTGAGCCTGACTCTGCGCAGGAACATCGGCCTCTCTGCTATCCTCTTCAACCGGACTAAGGACCTCGACCCTGTTCAGAAACTGTTCCTGGACAAGATCCGGGATTACAGAACCAGGAGCAAGTAAGTAGATATTACACAACCCCTTGTCATACACCCACATGAAATATAGCCATACTTTGTCCAGTAATAATGTTTAGATTTGGCTGATTGGAGTCCAGATAGAAGGGTAGAAGCTCAGAGTAGAGTCTCCAATGAAATATCAACTTTAAATACTCTCGAAAAAGTGACAGAAGCTACTCTTTAGCTTCTTCGGCATGCAATTTAATTTCTGTCCGCAACAAGGACTTAAACCACACAAAGGAAATTCATCTCCAGTCATCGCCGTCAATCACGCTGATCTTTTGAGCATTATTTGATGCATTGTCTCTCCAAGGTCCTCGGGTGGCATTGTGGATGGAGGAGCCGATTACCAGAAGAACATGTCTGATGAGGAAACCAAACTGCAGAGGCTCTTTGGCGGAGGAGACATGAACAAGTTCCCTGACTTCAAATTCATAGGTTAGTTTGGGCTTATGTTGCTTTTTGTTTCCGTCTCCTGTGACAGTTCCCTATTATTATGTTGTATATGTTGCTTTGAGCAGATGGAACAAATGAAAATGACTTAGAAAAACCTCAAATAGATAAATTATTGAATTCATATTCTAGACATAATATTGCACTGTTTGATAAACACTTGTCATTATCACACATTGTCAATGTCAATGTTTTACTATTGGCTTTGGCTACAGAGGAGCTTTTGAAGGACAAAGTGACCCAGACTGTGTTTAATTGTTTTAGTGCAGACTGATAGATACAAACATAGATACAGAGTTAGCATTCAAAGCAAGACAAGTCCTGAATGATTATCAGTTACAGCTTTGGAATTCAAATGAAATGTGCTTATAATGGCTTGACTGTTTTTAGTAACACAACTTTGAGAGATTTTTTGCTTTCACAATTTAGCAGTTCCCCCTCATAAATATTTATTCCTTTGCCACTAGAGAGACACTTTGATGTGGGGCTTTGTCTGTGTCTATATATAGCGCATAGATAGTGACACTTATCAAAGCAAGACGATTTTCTCATTCTGTTTGAAATTGGCTCTGGAAGCTTTCATTTTTGAATCTACATCCAACTAGTCGCTACATATTGCTGTAGTCTTTGTCTAGATTTCAAATTGCTGTGTTGTACGGCTGCAGTATGCCTCAACTATCACTAATGATTCTCTTTCTCTTTTCCAGACCCCAAGGCTGATGATGTGGCCAAGTGAACGCTGTCCATGTTGTATATCTCCTACATGTCACAAATATGTTGTATTTAATAAAAAGATAGTGGATTGAACAAAAATGCACTGGTTGTCAATTAAGCTGCCTCTGATGGTTACCACACACTGGTTCTGATAGGTTGTTTTTTTATACATTTTTTTCCACCAATCATATACAATTGGCAAATATCGTAACCTCAAGATATTCTTCAGTAAGTGAGAGCAGTAGGCTGCTAAAAATAGAAAGTGGCGTAAGTGGTCATGTAGGTGAATAAGAGCTCAAATACCGGTATGTATGTCCTGGTTGATCTTTAAAGGGTTTTAGTACAGTAGAGTATAAACTATTTGTTTTATTTTGCATTACAAATGGTTGTAATTTCTCTGCAGATATCTGAAATTCCCTGATGATAAATTACAGTTAGTCAAATGTTGGATGACCTAGATGAAAACTGGCTGTCACTCTGAATTGGTCTGTATTATGACAAGGTCATAAATGCATTTAAGCCTCTCCAGGATGAATATTTGAAACTCCAAAATAGCACCAGAAAGGGGAAGTTTCCACCTGACCTGAGGCGTTAAGTTTTAGAGATTGTGCAGTGAAGCTCAGATAATGTTACACAATGTAGCTGCATGGAGGCCCTGATTCTTTTTGTTTAAAAAATAAGATAAGAAGGTTTAAAAGTACAATATTGCTATTTCTTTCTTCTAGAAGTAGAAAGCAGCATAAAATAGAAATACTCAAATACAAAATTGAGGTACTTTACGTAATTACAGTCCTTGAGTACTTTGTTACATTTCACCACTGGCTTGGTCCAATCCCACTTAGTCCATATTGACAGAATTTAAATTAAAAATTCAAGCAGGGAGACCCGAGGAAGTTAAAGCACTTTATTTATAGTGTGCACTCTTAAATATTAAAATGGGATTTGGGGACTGAACTCTCTTGTGCACCAAACTAAAGCTGTCTGTCAAGCTGTCTCAGATGCGACATGCCTGTCACAGGAAATGCTCTTGAAAGATTGATGTATAGTCGTGCTCGCTGTGCTTCAGTATTTCCCTCTGTGGGAATACAGGAGAGGCTTTCAGCACGTATGTGAGTATGTGCAGATGAATATGATGCAGTTAGTTTCAGGAAGAAAAGCAATAAGTAGGTTACAAAAAACAAACAATTAATTGGCTTTAGTGTGTTTAATCAATAATCCACTTAACAGTTTATTACCGTATGAATACACTGAGCAAATTGCTGATGTGGGGCTTTCACACAGGATGTCACTTATGTCTGATGACCATAAAAACTTTATTGGAAGACATATTTATAGCTGAATCAGTAATTTACAGGCATACACCAACTTTATATGGAAGTACTAACTTTACAGTAATATTACATTTTCTTAATTATTTCTGCTGCATTTGTGTGTATAAAACGTGAAACAATTCATTCTTCTAAAAATATAAACATGAACAGCAGCAATTTTCCAATTAATGATTTAATGATGAATGTTTTGTTGTTTTCTCTTTTCCCAGTTTGCCATGCCCAATTCCCTCCAGAAAACCACTGAAGCGCTCAGCCCAGCCAGATATACCGTTATCCAGATGAATAATGAATGACAAATAATACATTTTTGATGATGGGAATCTACTGGGAGAATGACCCACAGTGGAAGAAACTCACAGACCCCCTTCTTGTGCAGGTCATCTCGCAGAGGCGCGACTTCGCGCATGTCCGCGAACTGACCCGAAGACGCACCTGTGACGCGCTGATCCCGGATCTTGACGTAAAGAGGACGAGGTTTAAAAGGACAGAAACTGGAGGTAAACTAACAGAAATAACTTCAGTTTCTTATGAGTCAAGTGACCAGTCAAAGGCTGAACGGCCACACAAACACATACGCACAATGTCACTGCGTCCATTGTTAGCTAATGTTAGCTTATGGCTACGATGACGTCTGTTAAATTGGTACTTTGGCTGTTTGGGGGCGAATAAACAAACGACCCAGCGGTCAAATTCACCCCAATGATGCGAGACTAAAACTAAAGAGTATTGTGGGAAAGAACATGACGTTTTATATCGCTTATGTTTTACTTTTCCTTCTGTTGTTGTCAGAGGTAATTAACGCCACCTGTGGATGAGCACTAAGCGAAAGCGACAAACGCTCAGGCTGTCCAACAACATCAGGAGGAAAGAAGAGGCAAATATAGTTTAAGGTAATTATCTCTGCGTGTGTGACATGTTCAGCAACAGTTTTAATTTGCAGCACATGAGGCGCAGATTTCTGTCATTGCCTCACATTACCAACTGCTTCAATATGAACTTTGTATTGTGCCGCTGCTTTTGTTGAGCAGAATTGATTCATTTAAGGAGGCAGACACGTGCTATTAATGGCTTATTCGTTTACACAGTGATGCAAAGAATTGTGGATATATTGATTTACCATATGCTACAACAACATGCCATGTTTGTAGAAATTAATAGTAAGTGAAGGTACACACGCTGTGCCATCCGTGCGTAAATTACGCATATTAGAGAGGTCTGAGTGTGCGCTAATGCCAAATCACCATAGCACAAACATCCATAAACGCTGCCAACAAAGACTGTCAGACCCCCTGCTGTTTCTTATATACAGAGGTATTATTGAACCCATCCTCCTGTACTGGCCACCTGCATTTCACCATTCTCTCCCATCTTGCTTTTTATGCCTAAAGAGCAATAAAAACACTTGGAACAAATATCCTCACTGAGGGGGTCATAATTCATGCACTGAAAGGGTTCATTTTAGTTTTTTTTTACATCTGCACGTACATATTGCGGTAGAAACAATATAGGAGACGTTTTTATATCGTTGTGATGATTTATATATCGTCATGTTGCCCAGCGCTTAGTCCTATACATGTAGAAAGATGCCAGTTCCCAATGTCACAGAAAAATAGTTAATTTAGTGTTTCCTAAAAACACACTTTAATACAAGCTTAATGTCAAAAAAATGAAAGGAGGGTGAAGGGGTGGCAGGGGTCCTAAATTATGGTCAGTGGTCAATTATTTTAGGAGATATGTTGGTGTTGTTATTGGTGAGGGGGAGAATGGTGACATTGTGGCAGTACAGGAGGATGGGTTCAATAATACCTCGGTAAATAAGAAACAGCAGGGGGTCTGACACTTTGTTGGCAGTGTTTATGGATGTTTGTGCTATGGTGATCAGAGCTCAGTTTATTGTGAATCATTAATCTATCAATAATAAAGTTGTCCCACCAGTGGTACAATAACATATTGGAGATGGATGTGACTTTGTTGTGATATTATTTTAGTTTTTACTTTGGCGCACACTGAAGTGCTCATCCACAGGTTACAATAACAGTAAGGAAACTATAACAAAAGCGCTATAAATATCATATTTCACACAATAATCTCTAGTTGTTGTCTTACATCATTGGGGTGAGTTTGACCTGTTTGTTTATTCGCCCCAAACAGCCAAAGTACCAACTGAACAACCGTTAGCATCAGTTAGCTGTAAGCTAGCTAGAGACGGACGCTGCGACCGTTTGTTTGTTTTTGCTGTTCAGTCTCCGACTGACCTCTTAACTCACAAGAAACTCAAGTTCTGTCTGCTGTCTTCCCTCCAGTGTCTCTACTTTTACACATGTCCTCCATACGTCTTCGTGAAGCCGCGTCAATAAGAGCCGGGATCAGCGCGACGTGTCCGCTCAAGCTGTTGTCAGCCGTCGCGGGAGAGTCGCGTCATCGGAAGGAGAGGAGGTCACTGAGTTTCTTCCTTTGTGGGTCATTGTCACACTAAACTCTTGCCATCAAAAGTCTATCATTGAGGAGCAGTGGAAACTGTTTTTATTTAAGTAGCAATAGGCCTACAACTTTAAAATTAATCCAATAACAATCAGAGATGTAAACTAAGTAACATATTTTATATACTGATAATATATTTTAGGCTGGAGTAAAACATATATTTCCCTCTAGTGTGGTGGAGTAGACCTACATTCACATAAAATGGAAATTAAAAGTAAAAATACCTCAAAAAAGTAGCCCTACTTGAGTACATGTAGTTACATCCCACTGGGTGGTAGCTGGTGTCCTCCGCAGCAGTCAGCCTCTCACACAGCATCCAGATGAACAGGTGAGGTGACAGGTGTCCAGCTGCTTCTTCCTGGTCAACCCTTCTCCTTTACCGATTGGCTGATTACATTTCAAATTTATTGGCGCAATATTTTTTACATGTCAACACAACAAAGAATGATGCGTTAACGCGTCATGGAGATGCTCTGTGCCTTAAGACATCACTTAAGATGTCAACTTCTGCGCTTTAAGACATCATATTATGTAATTATACTATGCCTTTTTATGTGACATACTATACTATGCCATTTTGGTACTTTAAGTATACTTTGATGCTAATAAATGAGCATTTTTCCCACCACTGGCAGCTTGTGAATTTGAACAACATAGTCTTACCCTACAATAATAAATTATGCTGATTATAGTTTGTATTATTAATCTAAACCTGCAAAGTTTATTTAGTTATTTTCCTCCACTGTGTTATTGTGAGCACAAGAATAACGGCATGTAGGGTTTTGAATAGAAAAACCTTTTATTACTGATACACCATTCAAATAAAACTCTGAACAATCCATTCACACACTGTCTAAAAACACACTCTTCATTTCGATAAACATTGATAAACAGTGGCACACAAATATAAAGACAGAAAAAAGTAAGGCAAGTTCTTTACAAAAAAGTGTGATCCATAGATAAATATGACAAATTAAAAAGGCACAAGGTATATATATATATATATATATATATATATATATATATAATATGTATATATATATATAAAAAGACCATGCAGGCACATTAGGATGGAATGGGGTTGGTCTCAATATAATTGGCTGGAGTGGCTTCCTGTTCTCCTGGACTGGCTTTGTCTGGTTTCATGCTGTTACTAAGATCATGAGGATCTTGTGTGGCAATGTGGCCCTTGGGAAGCTGGGGGCCCCAGTGTTACAGAAGACAAAACATTGGCTGAGGTAAACTGCATTTATGTTTGAGCAGATTGAAAACAATGCTTCCTCTATGGCTTTACGCAGAATTCCCTTGTGATGATTCAATCTTTTAAAGCAATCCAAACCCTTAAATTAAACGGTCTTTGGTAAAAATAAAATAAAAAAACAAAGCTAGATAAAAAGATTGGCCTGCAGAGCGAAGAAACAAAGTCTGTAGAAAGCTGTACTAGTCCCTGGATTATTCAGAAAGGATCAATTGGAACTTCACAATCTGACCACCAGGGGGGAGCAGAACGCCATGAAACTGGACTTAATCCCATAAAAGCAGAAAACATCAATGACTGAGGCGACCCACACAGTGCAAAGCAAGAGAGTAAGAAGCCTTGCAAATGTTCTTCCCATCCAAAAAGGAGTAGTAGAGGAAGAAGATTGTATTGGAAGATCAAGAGCTCATTCAGAGTCCAGAGAGAAAATCAATCAGAGAATCCAGTGTTTGGCACCTTGTCACGAGGGGGATATGTTCTCAAAGGAAGGCCAGCTTCTCAGAGCATGAATGACTGGGTGTGTTTGAAATCCTGCGGCTGAGGGACAAAATTAAGTATTAATATTGAATTGTTTACTTCAGCAGGTTCAGAATTATGGCTCTTGAGGTCGTCGGTGGTGTGATTTCAATCAAAAAACACGGCAACATTCATTAGGTAAGTATGAACAACTCGTGCTTCAGTCAGCACTTTGCTCATGTCACACCGCTCACCACTTAACATGAGCGCGAGAGGAAGGGAGGAAAGAGGAAGGAGGAAAGAGGAGGGAGGAAAAGAGGAAATTAAAAAAAAACTCTTACCTCTTGGGGCGGAGGGATGTAGTTGACATTGGACCTGGAAGACAAAGACATGGGTAAGCACATTGGACAGTTTGACACAGTCACAAAGAAGAGAAGAAACTCCAGGCGGACAGCTGTATCCTGAGTCATTTCTTGCCCTGCATAAATAATGCACATCATACATGGCAAACCTCCCACTGGGTAAAAAGGAAAGTCTGACTGTGAGCAGGATTATATTAAGCTGGGGAGAGGAATGTGTAAGGACAGTGTAGTTCAGCTTTTGTGACAAGGCATTTGATTAAAGGTCGATATACAGTCAGTTTCCAGTTTACCAGGTGCACCCATCTTAAACTGATGCAGTCTAATACAACAGTCCTGTAATAAATCTGCCGTTCATGAAGCGTATAGTGTTCAGTTCTTGTTGCAGTTTTCTTTGCTGTTGAGTTAAATAAATACCAGAAACACGTCTCTGTAGGATGCAAAACTGTTTGAATCAACGCCTTTCATGGACATTAGAAGCTTCATGAAGGTTAAGATTTATTGTTTTAGTCTGCATTAGATTTAGCTGGGTGTACCTAATAAAGTGGTGCGTCTGAATGTACACAGCATGTCTGCATGTACACAATTGGTCATTCAGTTGCGTATCACATTGAAATGATTATGGCTGTTTATTATATATATATATATATATCATATCTGTCTGTCGGCCTAAGGGCCACACTCACATGTCCTCAGTTCTGTGCAGGGTTTGGCTGCTGATGTGGGCTGCACCATGACACTGGGAGATCCAAAATGAGCTGTAGGGGTCAGTGTGTTGGCTTTAAAAACGGTTAACAAGAGGGGGTCATTTTGGAGTGACACTGCACACCATGCTTTAATGGAGTGGGTGGGGGGGGTCATTAGTATGAGGTCATTGATGTGTAATGGTGTGCCGCTGTAACTCTGTTAGTGTAAACGTGTGCATATCATCTCTATCTCGGGATTATCGGTATTTTCAGGGTCGTCACGCGAGGGTTTGTTTGCAACATGCAACATACCTTCACGTAATGACCCTGAATATACACATTTATGATACAGAAATCATCTGCACAAGTTTACAGAACCAGGGGTGCAGCGATACACCTGTACTGACATGCAGCCAATCATGATGCAGCAGAGCTGAGCAGGTCAAGTGGTGAGCCAATCACATGCAGCGATCCAAAACCCTAATATACAATGTTTGAATCCTATGTGGCTCGTTTCTACTGCCTCTCTTTCAGAGGTGTGTGTGTGTGTGTGTGTGTGTGTGTGTGTGTGTGTGTGTGTGTGTGTGTGTGTGTGTGTGTGTGTGTGTGTGTGTGTGTGTGTGTGTGTGTGTGTGTGTGTGTGTGTAACCTCCCCCCCCTTCTCTTTCTGGCTCTGCTCCAGGTGGACGCCGCCGTCACCCCGAGGAGCGCCACCTGTCTAAGATGCAGCAGAACGGTTACGAGAACCCAACCTACAAGTTCTTTGAGCAGATGCAGAACTGAGGAGAATGTCACATGTACACACACACACACACACACACATACACATACAAACATCTCCTCCCAAACATCAAACACCTCCCCTCCCTCTCTCTCCTCCCCACCCCCCCCTCGTCCAGTCCCACGTCTCCTGAAAGGCAGTGTGGCTTAGACCGTTGTGACTGAAATAGTCAGTTACGAGCGTACGGAGCGACTGTAGCCAGGGTTTACTTTCATTTCTGTCTGGGCGGACACTGCGGTCAAGTGTGCACCACGTTTGTTCACTTTATCGGAGCAAGACGCCTTTTAATTAAAGAAAAGGCGTTTTATACGTTACTCCGTCTGGGCCTGCCGATGTATGGAAAAAGGCCCCGCCCAGTACATCGAAAACAAACCCGCTCTGGGGAAAGAAGCGCTTTCTCTGATGTGCTATATAGCTATATATATATATATATATAGCTATATATATAGCTATATATATATAGCTATATATATATATATTAGCTATATATATATATATATATAGCTATATATATAGCTATATATATATATATATATATAGCTATATATATAGATATATATATTAATATATATATATATATATATATATATATATAGCTATATATATATATATATATATATATATATATATATATATATATATTATATATCTATATATATATATATATATATATATATATATATATAGCTATAGCTATATATATAGCTATATATATATATATATCTATATATAATATAGCTATAGCTTATATATAGCTATATATATATATATATATCTATATATAGCTATATATATAGCTATATATATATAGCTATATATATATAGCATATATATATATAGCTATATATAGCTATAATATATAGCTATATATATATATTATATATATATATATATATATATATATATATTATATATATATCTATATCTATATATAGCTATATATATATATATAGCTATATATAGCTATATATATATATATATATATATATATATAGCTATATATCTATATATATATAGCTATATATATATATATAGCTATATATCTATATATATATATTATATATATATATATATCTATATATATAGCTATATATATATATATATAGCTATATATATATATATAGCTATATATATATATAGCTATAGCTATATCTATGCTATATATATATATATAGCTATAATATAGCTATATATATAGTATATAGCTAGATATATTATATATATATATATATATATATATATATATATCTATATATATATATATATATATATAGATATATATATATATATATATATATATATATATATATATAGCTATAGGCTATGATATATCTATATATATAATAGCTATATATATATATATATATATCCGCTATATATATTATATATATATATATTATATATATATATATATCTATATATATATATATAGCTATAAGCTATATATATAGCCTATATATATATATATATCTATATATAGCTATATATATAGCTATATATATATAGCTATATATATATAGCTATATATAGATATAGCTATATATATAGCTATATAATATAGCTATATATAGCTATATATATATTATATTATATATATATATAGCTATATAATATATAATGCTATATATAGCTATATATATATATATATATATATATATAGATATATTAGCTATATATATATAGAGCTATTATAATATAGCTATATATGCTATATATCTATATATATATAGCTATATAATATATATATCTATATATATATAGCTATATATATATATATATATATAGCTATATATATATATATAGCTATATATATCTATATATAGCTATATATATAATATATATATATATATAGCTATATATATATATATAGCTATATATATATATATTATATATATAGCTATATATATCTATATATAAAGCTATATAGCTTATATATAGCTATATATACATAGCTATATATAATATATAGCTATATATTATATATATATATAGCTATATATATATATATATTATATATAGCTATATATATATATATAGCTAATCTATATATATATATAGCTATATATATATATATAGCTATATATATATATCTATATCTATATTATCTTATATAGCTATATAATATATAGCTATATATATATATATATATAGCTATATATATATATATAGCTATATATATATATAATATATATATATATAGCTATATATATATATATATAGCTATATATATATATATAGCTATATATATATATATATAGCTATATATATATATATATATAGCTATATATATATATATATATATATAGCTATATATATATTATATATATAGCATATATATAATTATATATAGCTATATATATATATATATAGCTATATATCTATATATATAGCTATATTATATATATAGCTATATATATATATATAATATATATATAGCTATATATATATATATAGCTATATATATATATATATATATATATCTATATATATATATATATATATATATATATATATATATATATAGCTATATATATATAATATATATATATATAGCTATATAGATATATATAATATATATAGCTATATAGCTATATATATATATATAATAGCTATATATCTATATTATATATATATAGCTATATATATATATATATCTATATATTCTATATATATATATAGCTATATATATATATATAGCTATAATATATATATATATAGCTATATATATATATATGCTATATCTATATATATATATATAGCTATATATATATATATATCTATTATATATATATACTATATATATATATATAGCTATATTATATATATAATATATATATATATATAGCTATATATATATATATATATATATATATATATATATATATATATAGCTATATACAGAATTTGTTAATTAAAAAAATGTAAAACGCTGACTATCGTGGAATTTTCCAAAATGTGGATGCAAGTTGTTTCCCCCTTTAATTATAAGTGTTTTTTCTCAGCGCCTAAGCTGAATGAACAGAAAACTAATCTGCTATGTTTCAGTGTCATCAGCAGGCACACTGCTCCTGTCCTCTGCTCTCTGTGTTGGTGTTCGAACGAGGGCGGGGCTCTCACACACACACACACACACACACACACACACACACACACACACA
Source organism: Cottoperca gobio (assembly GCF_900634415.1). NCBI lineage: Eukaryota > Metazoa > Chordata > Actinopteri > Perciformes > Bovichtidae > Cottoperca > Cottoperca gobio. The sequence goes on along the minus strand of NC_041356.1, from coordinate 7,534,744 downwards.
CACACACACACACACACACAGAGCCTACTGATGATGAAATGTAGGAGGGTACTCATGGATTAGAGCACTTTATTTGACTAAAGAATGGAATATTTTTGTTTTATTGTATTGAATGTTGTTACATCTGAAATATTTTCTTATGAATTGTTGAAATCGTAAAAAAAGATTTTGAAAAATGTAAACACAATGAGTGAATGATGGTATTTCATAGGGCCCTATATGTACTGTAAAATATACATATGTTCCATCATCATCATTTAAATGTAGTCAGTTTAACAAAAATATATACACAGTATTTAAATGTATATGCGCTGATTTTCTATTTATTTACTACTACAAGATTTTTCTTATGAATCCCAAAAATACAAATATATATATTTCTTCAAATATCCATCTCAACACTAGCCTACGAATATGTAATGTTACAATGTATTTATCAGGGACAACAAATTCTCCTTTTTCACAACAACCATCAACTGAAAGGACGGCGTAATATTGTCCCTCAGTGTTTAGGCATGATGTAACGCTCATCTATCTAAACAGATCCTCTTCACTTGTTTCCTCTAAAAGACAGAGCTAAATCTCAGATCTGCATTCCTACTTTGTCCACTACTATTGGTGCATCAGATATCATGTCACATTGTCTTTGAGTCTTTGTGAAGAAGCCTGTTCTATAAATAGGAAGTTGACACTGACAGCTCCAGTTAGCTCAGTGGGATAAGCATCAGACTTTAACCTAGACAAAAAGCTTTCGCATCAGCTTCAAGGAGAGCTCCACGATGACTCTTCATCAAACGCTGCGCAGTAACAAGCCAGTAATCAAATAACATAAAGTCAAGCTCTATCTTAGCATCTAATCGCTATATCTAGCCTTAGAGCTATCTATCGCGTACTATATATAGCTAATTATGCTATCTATCTCGCTATATTCTATCGCTCTATCTATCTATCTATCATTCGCTATCTATAGCGAGAGAGAAGAGAGAGGATAGATAGAGAGAGGGATATAGAGAGATAGCAGTAGAGAGAGAGATAGAGGTAGAGAGGAGAGAGAGAGAGATAGAGGGATAGAAGCCGAGCGAGAGGAGAGCGAGAGAGAGCGAGAAGAGAGCGAGAGATAGCTGATAGAGAGAGATAGAGAAGAGATAGCAAGAAGGCGAGGAGAGAGAGAGGAGAGGAGAGCAGAATAGAGAGAGAGAGAGAGAGAGAATTATAGTATAATGCTCATGTCACACCGCTCACCACTTAACATGAGCGCGAGAGGAAGGGAGGAAAAGAGAGGAAGGAAGGGAGGAAAAGAGGAAATTAAAAAAAAACTCTTACCTCTTGGGGCGGAGGGATTGTAGTTGACATTGGACCTGGAAGACAAAGACATGGGTAAGCACATTGGACAGTTTGACACAGTCCACAAAGAAGAGAAGAAACTCCAGGCGGACAGCTGTATCCTGAGTCATTTCTTGCCCTGCATAAATAATGCACATCATACATGGCAAACCTCCCACTGGGTAAAAAGGAAAGTCTGACTGTGAGCAGGATTATATTAAGCTGGGGAGAGGAATGTGTAAGGACAGTGTTGTTCAGCTTTTGTGACAAGGCATTTGATTAAAGGTCGATATACAGTCAGTTTCCAGTTTACCAGGTGCACCCATCTTAAACTGATGCAGTCTAATACAACAGTCCTGTAATAAATCTGGTGTTCATGAAGCGTATAGTGTTCAGTTCTTGTTGCAGTTTTCTTTGCTGTTGAGTTAAATAAATACCAGAAACACGTCTCTGTAGGATGCAAACTGTTTGAATCAACGCCTTTCATG